>NC_079164.1:22080578-22680578 GCF_947568905.1 Ostrea edulis
GCAAGAGTTCGAATTGACCGGCTACCTAACATGGCTACGTCAACAAACAAAATCATTTGAAGCTGCGAGTTTTCGGGTGGTGTATGGCTTTAATGAACATTTGAAGGTATGTTTGGACGCAAGTATAGTAGGAAAATATGTTAAGATTTTTTTATATTGAGTTTATGAGACAGCAACACAAGAATACACCGATTTCAGGCCTCAACCGTCCGCAGCTTTTTGTGACCCGTAAATCGAAGGTTTTTATAAGAGGTGGATCTTTTCAGAGAGCTATGTACAGTTCGAATCCGCTCGAGAAAGTGGGCGGGCTGTAATCGGCCAATGAAAACTCTTGTTGTATTACATCAAACGTCTCATTCAATTGTGTCGTCACACAACGCAATACTATATCGGGTAAAACGTTCTAATTCAAAGGTGAATTGCGATAATATCAAAGCTAATGTGAAGTATCAAATCAATGGCGTAAAAATTGCATCCTCTTGAGTGTCCACAAGCTCAGTGCTTACCTACATATTTCTACACACAGGATTCAGAAGGTCCTGTTACTATATACATATATCTCCTCTCACAATGAATTGCAAAGGGATGGTAACTCAATATCATGAAAGCTTTCAAATTAAGAGAATGGCCACAGACATGCAAACAAAAGCCACAGTAGCTGAGTGGTTATCAAAGTATTTGCATCATGACCAGGAGGTCCTGCGTTCAATCCCCGCTTGTGCCATGGCCACGTTAAACGTAAGATATAAATATAGGTAGTGTTTGCTCCTTTGTTAAACACTCGGCATCTAGAAGCGAGAATCACAGGTCTTTCAGATACGACCTTAAAAACAGAGAGCCAGTGTTGCAGCTGCATTAGGCACGTTAAAGAACCTTCACTGCTATGGCTCTGAATGATATTAAAGCACAGGTCTAAATTTATGGTACTTGACCTACAGCTTGATGGCTCAATATGAGTGAAAACTTCAATGAAGTAACATAAAACAAACAAATGGACATGAGGCAGACGGACAGACAGACAGACTGATAGAAATAGTTGTTTTTAGTACACCCAACAACTTTGTTGACGGAGGGTACAAAAGACTACATGCCATCTGTAGGCAGTGAGAAGTGGACGCTTCCAAAAGGCCAGAATTTTCACCAAACTGTGACACACCAAGTAAATCATGCATGAAAAGCGACCACCTGGTGAACAGTTATGTTTAATAGACTGTGATTTAATCAGGTAAATATAGTGCTTGGGACTGAGAAAACACTTGAGATAAGCAAACTATTTTGAGATTGTCATGCTCAAGATATCTGAGGTTTTTCAAATAATTCAATATCTCTGAACTGCAGACTCTGAGGACAAAATGTTCCCACTGTCATTGATCTCCACACCAACTCACCACAGACAGCCCTTTTTTGATGACAATCTGGACTTTCTTGCAGCTGAAGAGACCCACACTGCCAATTTTTACCAGGACTCCTCCATATCTCTGAAGCAGCCACTGTGTCAACCAGGCAAGCAATCTGGAAGCAATTTGAATGGCTATATAATCTTTTCATGCTCTTATAAATACATCTATTAATAATTTATCTTGCACAAAATCCAAGAAAGGGAATTTTAAACAGATCATATTGGGATGGTAAAAAATAGTATAAATATAGGATCTCCCATGGTTTGGTATGATTTATAATCAATGAGTTGTTTGTTTACTATCCCCGAGCCTTGGCGAGGGGATAGAAAACACACAAACACTGACAAAGAGTTGGATATAAATATCGAACCACAAATCATGGGAGATTCATTTTATCACGTTACCCCCCCCCCCCCCCCCCTCCTCCACTGGATAAAGGAGTAAACATGTGATAATTACCAATTTCAAAGAAAAGATAAATATACACAAGGTTTTTTTGTATATAAGTTAATGGGCAATTTCAACTTTTTAATTAAAATAGTTTAATTGTACACTTTACATCTTCTATGTGCAAAATTTCATTTTACTAAAAAAATGCACTTGGAGTATAGCATCATGCATACTTGACATCATAAAGCCATGTGCAAGATGTCAAGTGAATTATGTCAGTATTTCATTGAGTAATTCGCCCAAAAACTGAATGTCAAAAAATTCTACCATCACTCCAATTAGTTCTCCAAACTGAAGAGATTAGATCCATTATAATGAGGCTGAATTTCTAATATTCAAAAAAATTATTTCACAAAATGTTGAAAAAGTACAAGTAACATAGACTTGTTTATTTTTCGACATACTTCTTCAGAAAAAACAGACTGTTTTCAGAACTTGACAGATAACCCTGGTGTTGTTTTTTTTTAATTCAACCATACATTAATTGATCTAAGAAATCAAAACCCTGATAGCTATACTTTTGATAAAGTGAGCAGCATAAATATAGATCCATAATCTTTTAATAAATGTTGCTTAAAGTATGTAAACAAACTTTAGAGATCTTTTTTAAAGGTAACTGTTAAAGTCAGCAGATTTATTTGTGGTGATTTAATTACAAGTACAGTGTACCAGATTTAAATAAACCACATTCATTCATTTTCTACTGTGCTAGCATTTCAAACCAGCCAACCAGATATGCAACATCTTCACCGACATTGATCACAGCCCTTTCATATTTCATTCATTTACAATGTAATCTATGGTACTTCAAAAGAAAGAATGGAAACTTTTTTTTTAAGTGTAAGAAGCAATTGAATTGATGAGTGTCTCAATGATTGATCACTGATAGGGTTGTAGGGTTTATTGTACAGACCGATGTGAACAGATGAACTCTGCTGCCTGTCTGACGTACCACAACACAGTATCAGCCTGCTACATTTTTAATAGTATTGATCTGACTGGTGCATAGTCTATTAGCTAAAAGCTTGCGAGAGGGATATGCCTGTATTGGACAACTTGTATTAATCCCCAATTTGAAAACTAATAACATATGTATTACTAATCAATAAAACAACTGTTGTTGCCTCATAAACACACATATCATATATGTTAAATAGAAACCAATGGAAATCTAAGGGGGAATTGTAATGTGAAACCAGATTACTTAAAAGAATTTGTTTTTTAGTGTTTCAGACTGTCTGAAAGCATAAATCCCACTGTGGGTGAAATTGGTTAATCTTCTTTCTTTGCCCACACTGTTTTGAAAGCATCAGCTTTGAAGACAAGCTATTGGGGCCTGTTGGTGAAAGCTATGAATGTATATATCTGTTCAATCAATACACATGTATTGCTAATAATGAGTTTTAGAACCTGCAACACAGAGAGGAGCTCATTTCATTATCAAATGATTTTGTCTGGAATCCTGTCAGAGAGCATAATTGATAGGCTTCAGTATATAATGTTGATTAAAATATTCGCCTTATCTTTCAACAGTAGTTCAAGATTTTATTTATATGTTGTTTTCATGACATAAAGCAGATGGAGATTAAGAGCCCCCCTCTGTAAACAGTGCTGACTGTTACCAATATCTATGTATCACGAATTCTGCTGCAGCATTTTTATTGTTGGCACTTAGACTTGATCTAGGAACCACTAAATCAATTTTTCTGACTGCACCTCAGTTGAAGCTTTTTTTATAAAAAAAAAAAATAAATAAATAAAAACATGGAAAACATTCAGCTAGACTGCTACAAACAAAAACATTTGATCTACAGTTGAAATTTGTCAACCAATGACCCATTAGCAAGTGTGAAACCTACACAAATTGTCCCTGTTGGGAATACATCTGTTATCAATTCATACATGCACTTATATGACAAAACATTTCATGATTTTAAAAAAAAAAAAAAAAAAATTATAATCAATATATATAACAAATAAATCCAAGTCCTAATCATCACTTATTCAGTTAGTGAAATATAATACACGAATCAGAATTCAAACAATTACATTTGTGACATTGTTGGTGTTAGATCTATATCTTTCACCTATTAATTTTTAAATCATGTACCGGAGAGGACTTATGTGTACTGCTGTGTGTACATCACAATTCAATTTCTAATATACACACTAGTCTTCAGCTATTGGTTAAAGTCAACTTATCAAAACTATTTAGAGGGAAACGCTTCTCATCTCCCCTCTAATCATTTTCCTGATAGCCTTAATGACAAGTACCAGTAGTTGGTTCTTAGTCTCCCAGGCATAAATAACTGCGAAAACAATATTCCATTACATAATGACAGGCAGGAACGAGAAGCTATCCCTAATGCTAGCCATGGCATGAAACAAATCAATACCCACTAAATTCATTTAATAAATCACCCAGTTCTAACTACAAATGACTTGATTTTTAAAATCTTGCCTATCTGCAATGTCAAGACTAACTACAGCAGACGTCATTGATTTCCTTTATACACAGGTGTGTTCTTTAGCCTGGTATCTATTGTCATTACATTGTATCCTATTTAAGTACCTTGTGCAAAACAGTTTCACTTATTTTTACAGCTCTTAATTTTATTCGGGGTTATTTTTCTTTACATACATAGATTCAGATATGAATCTCATAAACATTAAAAATTTTGGTTTAATAAAATGACAGCTTCTTTTCATTTTTAAGAGAGAAAAACTAGCAATTAAAAACTTGCATAAACATGATCAGTTGCATGTTTCATGCTTAGTAATTAACAGTAGAACTATTTTTCTCCTGATTAAACAATAGGCCCACAGGCCTTAACGGTCACCTGAGTACTAGTGAAAAAGTATTACTACTCCAAAGGGCTATGAAATCTAGAAAAAAAAATTTACTGTTCTGAATATACATCTAAGCTAACTTCTAATGTTCAGCAACAGTATAAAACAAGATGTGTAAAATTACCATTTTTTGTACATCCTCTTCTGCTATTCCTATTAAAGTATGCATTCAAATTTTATACAGTATCAGCAAACTTACAGTTAAATACTGTATACTAAGTTTGGCCCCACCCTGGGGTCAGAACTCCTACCCCAGGGATCATTTACAATTTTGGTAAAGGACTACCTGCTCTTTCTAAATATCCATTACTTTCAATTTAGTATCAATAACACTAAAGATGTTATTTAAGTGTTTTACACATAAACACTGTATAGTAAGTTTGGCCCTGTCCTGAGGTCAAAATCCCTACCCTGGGGATCATGAAATATACAATTTTGGTGGAGGCTTTCCTGCTCTAAATCACTATGTATTTAGTTTTTCTTACACATGTGCGGTTGTAGAGAAGAAGATTTTTGAAAATTGGTCAATTTTTGGGAAGTTTCAGTCCCGCCCCCAAGGCCCCAGGGGTGCAGGAATCCTGAAATTTACAATTTATGTCCCCCTTGTCCCACAGATGCTTCATACCAAATTTGAAAAGAATTGGAATGATAGTTATCAAGAAGAAATTAAAAATGTCTATGGTTCACACATTTAATAACTGACCATTTTGGCCCCACCCTGATACCAAAACCCCTACCCCTGGGATCATCAAATTTACAAATTTGGTAAAGGACTACCTGTTTTTTCTAAATATCTATTTAGTTTCAATTTAGTATCAATAACACTAAAGAAGATGTTATATAAGTGTTTTACACATAAACAATATATACCAAATTTGGCCCCGTCCTGGGGTCAGAACCCCTACCACGGGGATCATGAAAGTTACAATTTTGGTAGAGGCCTTTCTGCTCTACATCACTATGCATTTAGTTTTTCTTACACGTGTGTGGTTGTAGAGAAGAAGATTTTTGAAAATTTGTCAATTTTGGGCAGTTTTTGCCCCGTCCCTAGGGCCCCCAGGGTGCTGGAGTCCTGAAATTTACACTTTATGTCCCCCTTGTCCCAAAGATGCTTCATGCCAAATATGAAAAGAATTGGACAGGTAGTTATCAAGAAGAAGTTAAAAATGTTCAATTGTTAACGAACGACTACGAACGACATCCAATTGCAATAGGTCACCCGAGTTTACTCAGGTGACCTAAAAAGTAAGAGGCCCTTGGGCCACAATGTTCACCCGAGTCACTTGCTTATACAGGATTAAGGAGATATAGCACACCAATCAAAATTGTCATGAATCTAATGATTTTGGCTTACTAAATGTAGCAAAAATTTGCTATTTCAGAGTAAAATCATTAAAAAAGTAAATGAAACCCCTGTGGGAATTAGAACAAGCAATCTACAGATTGCCAGTTTAAGGTCATACATGACATTTCTTTATAATACATAATTTTTTGGTAATTTCACTTGCATCTTATCTTGTTCTACAAAAAAAACTTGGGGTACATTACCAGGTCTGTTTTAGAGTTAGCATATTTTGAAAGCTCCTGGTTATGATAAGTAAAAATAGTAATGGTGACGTCTCCATTTGAGTGAAAAATTCTCAAGAGGGACGTTAAACAATATACAATCAATCAATCTAACCACTAAGCTAACCAGCGAATAGTAATAACAATATAAAATTCAACCTATTTCAGAAATCAGACAAGAACTCTTTCATATCGATATGAAATCTTTTTTGTATTAGAAATAAATGGCAGAAACGTCGCATATGACCTAAACAGAGTTCCCAAAATGTGCTGGTTAAACCAGGTATCCCCAGTAGATTTTGAGCAAGTCTGGTAAAAATCTAAATTCTATCAGTCAAAATGTCCGGCAGTTTTCTGTTTGGGTTTTTTTTTTTTTTTACCATTTTATAAAAGTTGGTATGAAAATGTTAAAGAAAATCTATCTAAATAATTTCTTTGTACTAACTCAATTATAAAAATCATTGATTACGATGAACAAAAATTTAAAAGTATCAGTTTGTTGTTTCTTTATAAATCTGGAAAAAAATGGTTCTTTTTTGACAAACTGAAATCACAACATGTGACCTATCATGGTGGACAGACCTCACAGATTCAAGAATACGTAAAAAAGAACAAACAGCAGACGAAAGTTGAGTGTTTTAAGAAACACAGAGCCAAACCACACCTGAATCAGGATAATCTCGACAGGATGACATGACCTACAACTATGAGATGGCGGTGAATCTGACGATAAACAGACTGTGGACAGTCAACAGCAATAACAATTCAACAAGATGCTATTGAATTGGAATAAATATTGTTTAACTTACAAAACCTCTCTTTATTTTTCTTGAAAGTTTTTGTATTATGTCCAATAAGTTTCCAAATTGTACAGTAAATTTTGAGTCATTATTGGACAATTGTCCTGACTTTTTTACCAGTTTCAAGAACTCTGCTTATAACGCTTTAATTCACAGAACTAACCAGATGAGGAAAATTCAAAGGACAAAGAAAATACGTGTGTATAAGTTTATTTCTGATTTTGTTTTCACCACAATGACATACTTTCATTCAAAAACTGGTGTTGTGTTATTCCTCCTCAAGACTCACAAGTATGGGACACTAAAGTGTGTAAATCTTGAAAACCACAGCTATCGATCAGCTCTCCTGAGTTAATATGATCAGCTCTATCTCCTGAGTTAACACGATCAGCTCTATCTCCTGAGTTAACACAATCAGCTCTATCTCCTGAGTTAATACGATCAGCTCTATCTCCTGAGTTAACACGATCAGCTCTATCTCCTGAGTTAACACAATCAGCTCTATCTCCTGAGTTAATACGATCAGCTCTATCTCCTGAGTTAACACGATCAGCTCTATCTCCTGAGTTAACACGATCAGCTCTATCTTCTGAGTTAACACGATCAGCTCTATCTCCTGAGTTAATAATATCAGCTTTATCTCCTGAGTTAATAATATCAGCTCTATCTCCTGAGTTAATACGATCAGCTCTATCTCCTGAGTTAATACGATCCGCTCTATCTCCTGAGTTAATAATATCAGCTTTATCTCCTGAGTTAACACAATCAGCTCTATCTCCTGAGTTAATACGATCAGCTCTATCTCCTGAGTTAATACGATCCGCTCTATTTCCCGAGTTAACACGATCAGCTCTATCTTCTGAGTTAACACGATCAGCTCTATCTCCTGAGTTAATACAATCAGCTCTATCTCCTGAGTTAATACCATCAGCTCTATCTCCTGAGTTAATAATATCAGCTTTATCTCCTGAGTTAATACGATCAGCTCTATCTCCTGAGTTAATACGATCCGCTCTATCTCCCGAGTTAACACGATCAGCTCTATCTTCTGAGTTAACACTATCAGCTCTATCTCCTGAGTTAATACGATCAGCTCTATCTCCTGAGTTAACACGATCAGTTCTATCTCCCGAGTTAATACGATCCACTCTATCTCCCGAGTTAATACGATCCACTCTATCTCCCGAGTTAACACAATCAGCTCTATCTCCTGAGTTAATACGATCAGCTCTATCTCCTGAGTTAATACGATCCACTCTATCTCCTGAGTTAATACGATCCACTCTATCTCCCGAGTTAACACGATCAGCTCTATCTCCTGAGTTAATACGATCAGCTCTATCTCCTGAGTTAATACGATCCACTCTATCTCCTGAGTTAATACGATCAGCTCTATCTCCTGAGTTAACACAATCAGCTCTATCTCCTGAGTTAATACGATCAGCTCTATCTTCTGAGTTAATACGATCAGCTCTATTTTCTGAGTTAATACGATCAGCTCTATCTCCTGAGTTAACACAATCAGCTTTATCTCCTGAGTTAACACAATCAGCTCTATCTCCTGAGTTAATACGATCAGCTCTATCTCCTGAGTAAACACGATCAGCTCTATCTCCTGAGTTAATTCGATCAGCTCTATCTCCTGAGTTCACACGATCAGCTCTATCTTCTGAGTTAATACGATCAGCTCTATCTTCTGAGTTAACACGATCAGCTCTATCTCCTGAGTTTATACGGAATGGAAGAAACTGAATCTACACTACACAAGGACACTTCTATATTAATAAAACTAACTGTATCCTTGCAGGTCTTACAACAATAGATTCTAAATGGTTTTGTAGAAGAAGTCAAAAACATGGAAAGTTAACAAAAAGCAGCCACTGATGACAATGAAAAACAACAAATTTCAGTCAGAAAAAATATTGACATTTAAAAATGAGCTGAAAAACAAAATAATTTACAGGGAATTTTTAATTTTTGCTGACACTTTACGTCTTTGTTTACCCTCTACAATGTGAACAATTACAAGGAAAATACAGTGGCATCTTTGGAGCTTTACATCATCATTTTTATCTAAATATTAGTTGTCACATCCCTATCTGCCTGTTCTTTCATTTTCCATTTGATAAAGTTCAAAACATGAACACCATTAAAAGCCATCACAATTATCTACAATATTGAAAAGCTCCAACATCGAAATTGTGTAAAAAAAAAAATATTTGGTATTTGCTTGAAAATGTCACATGAAATTTTGCAAAATAAATATTTTCATCAACAGATACAATATCTTAAAAGGTAACCATGCTAAAATGAACATATACAATAAGAAACTCATAAGAATTACGTAACAGTCTAAAATTCCGTAAAAGAAGAAGAATTTAAATTGAGTTACTTCCTTTCACAGGGTCATCATCAGTCAAGTGAAAAAAAAAAAAAAAAAAAAAAAAAAACAAGAGGCCCATGGGCCACATTGCTCACCTGAGTCACCTTGGCCCATATTTAAAGATTTCCCATATATATCCGCATGTAAAACTTTGATTCCCTATTGTGGCCCCAACCTGCTCCCAGAGGCCATGATTTTACAAACTTGAATCTGCACTATGTCAGAAAGCTTTCATGTAAATTTTTCTGGCCCACCGATTCCTCAGAGGAAGATTTTTAATTATTTTCCCTATACATTTGTATGTAAAACTTTGATCCCCTATTATGGCCCCACCCTTCCCCCGAGGGGTATGATTTTAACAAACTTGAATCTGCACTATTTCAGAAAGCTTTCATCTAAAACTTTTCTAGCCCAGTGATTCTTCAGTACAAGATTTTTAATTATTTTCCCTATCACTTATTTGTAAAAAAAATTTTATCCCCTATTGTGGTCCCATCCTACCCCTAGAAGCCACTCTTTTAACAAACTAAAATCTGCACTATGTCAGGAAGCTTCATGTAAATTTGTAATTTCCTGGACCAGTGGTTCTTGAGAAGATTTTTAAAGACTTTACCTTTATATTCACATGCAAAACTTTGATCCCCTATGTAGCCCCAACCTACCCCCCCAGAGGTCATGGTTTAAACAAACTTGAATTTGCACTATGTCAGGAAGCTTTCATGAGAATTTCAGCTCTTCTGACCCATTGGTTCTTGAGAAGATTTTTTAAATGACCCTCACCCTATTTTTGCATTTTTATGATTATCTCCCCTTTGAACAGGACATGACCCTTCATTTGAACAAACTTGAAAGCCCTTCACTAATAGATGCTTTTTACCAAGTTTGGTTGGAATTGGCCCAGTGGTTCTAGAGAGAAAGTCGAAAATGTGAAAAGTTTACAGACGGACAGATGACGGACATCAGGCGATCAGAAAAGCTCACTTGGGCTTTCAGCTCAGGTGAGCTAATAAAAAAAACCCACACAAAATAAACCTAATTAACTGTCCCTTCTTTACAATACCAAATAAATAGCTGGAATTCTAGTTTTCTTACTTACTTATGGGTTGCCCGATTTCAGTGCTTTACAGGGGTTGAAAGCAATTTACTTTAAAAAGAAAACTGCCAATGATAGACTGAAAATCTACAAAGTTAACATGGGAAATATTGTTTTCTCCACAAGACAGCTCTCAAGGGACACAACTATGGTTGACTTACTTTGCACATATAATAACAAAATTTTCATTTCATTCTTCAGAAAAAGATACAAATGCACCTAAATATCAGGTCCTTATTAAAAGAGAGTAAATTTCAAGACTTAAATGCTAAATAAAGTATTTTAGACAGTGTATAGTAAAGCTTGCGTTACCAAATTCTTATTATGCCGAGTTTTAACAGGTTGTATTATACTATCTATGATAAAAACAAGGTTTAGTTTCTTCGATTTTATGGAGAAAACTTTTTAAAATGTGGACTTCATCAAATTGAAGGGTTAGGGAAGGGGGGGTGATACAGCTGTGGTTGACATTTATTTCTGTCCAAATTATGATACAATTAATACCTAGAACTTCAGAAGTAGTCTGTTAAAAATAACAACAGACACCTGAAATTAAGAGCACATATAATATAATCAGGCGTGTTGCATCATTTTGCAAAGAAAAGGGGGGGAGGAGGGCAGAGAAGAAGCTGATTTCACACAAAATTGGCTGAAAATTCTCGACAAGTAATTTTTTTTTTTTAAATCCAAAGCTATAAATCCTAAATCGTGGGGAAGAGAGCAAGGGTTGATGGGTTGATCTTTCAGTTCAATTCATCGGTTAAATTTTACATTTTCACTACAATTCACAACTATACTATTTTGTTAAAAAGGTGGGGGAGGGCAAACCTGCCTATCTACAGGTCGAACTCTACACGTAAAAATAACCAACTTTGCATGATTGCAATAATAAAATGGGGGCAGACCCCCTGCTGCTACATACCTGGTAATTATTTTTGTGAACATTAGAGTAATTGCAAAGTAAGAGAAGCTGAAAGTTGATTTACACAAAATTTTAAATTTCAAAAGATTAAATCACACGTGATAAAATATATTTCAACAGAAATTTTACACAAGAGATACTGATTCGAGATAATTAGCATGTTCTCAACTACTGTTCATTGGTACCTGTACAAGTAGTCTTGTAAAAGTGTGAATTGATCATGTATATGAGTTGGTTTGCAACCATATCTAATTGCATTTTTTGTTTATGTTGTTGAATTGCTAATATACTAAAGACATCCTGATCTAAAGAAGATCACAAAAAGGGACAAACAAATGTAATCAATGACTAAAATTATCGTTCAGTCATAATATTTTTTAGTCATTAAACTTCATTCTTAGTAGAAAAAAAAACTTAATTACAATCAGAAATAGTAAATTTTTAATCTATTCCATATATGACGCCATCAATGTGCTGAGCACCCTATGTATTCAGAGGGAAGTAACTCATGCTGCATTGTAAAAAATGTATCCCTTTTTTTTAATTTGCAAGAAAATGAGCAACTTCAGTACAAATTTTGAATTGAAAAATGATGAGCACATGCTTCAAGCTCCAACAATTTGATAATCTTTTAGATACATTTTAATAATTAGAAACAAATGCATTAGCAGTGATTTTTTAAGACCTATTTAGGTCCTAATATCTGCCCTTTCCCCTCCCAAAAATTACAAATTTTTGCTCAATTTAACTTACACTTTTCCCATTAATAAAAACTGGCAAAAAATGTACATGTATTAGTTAAAAAATAAGTTCAATGTGAATAGTTTATGTACAAAATGACAAAGACAAATTAATTCTAGATGAATTAGAAAGAAGTAAAAAAAATTTAAGAGTTTAAAGAAAAGAAAGTTAAATATGGTAAAAAAAAAAAAAAAAAAAAAAAAAAAGAACAACATCAATTTATGTTTGATTTCTTGTTTGATATGATATATTTAGCATATTTACAATAATGACTAGATTTTCCCAATTTGATCAAAATGTTGACAATTTTCCTCAATTCGAAAGACACAGTACCCTTTTGAAAAATGTTCAAGAATCACTGATTAGAGAAAGTTTTGGGTCAGCAGCAATTTAATCCTGTTAATTTTGATGAGTTAGTCAGGTCACAGGAAACAAACATAAACTTTATTTTGCCTATGGTGATTATCTCTCTTTATGCATAACATAAATGTTTAAAGAGAAAAATTGAATTGCATAAATTCAGTGTAAAAACCTTAATCCAATGGAAGGAGATCACCGCTGAAGTTTAATATTTGATAGATTGTAATCAAAGCAGCACAAGTTACTTGGGCAAAATTTAATAATGCAAAATGGACTGCGAGATAGCTGAAATGGCTGTCTCCATTCCCATCTCAGACCAAGTTGTGAAACTGCGTATTTCACCTCAGAATACTTATTATAAAATTATATTATCATTTGTTGAAATGAAGTAATGATTGTAAGACAGTGGTTTTATCAAGCTTAAATTAATTTCAACTAAACCTATAGTGGTTTAACGTACTCTTGAACTCTACTTGATTCAGGGCAGTGGATTTCTCTTTGGTCTGGTAAACTGACAGATACAGAGACCCAAAAGGCCAGTGCTCATTAATGTCTCTCTCGGTAATTTTTCACTCATATGGAGACGTCACCACGACCGGTGAAGGGCTTCAAATTTAGGCCTTTGCTCAGCACTTACGGCCATTGAGCAGTAAGGGTTCTTTAGTGTGCCACACCTATTGTGACATGGGACATCCGTTTTTAAGGTCATCTCCGAGGACCCGTGACATTCACACCTGATGCTGAGCGTTTGGCAATGGAACTGTCACTACCTGTTTTTAAAAACTTTGGTCTGTTGTGGCCAGGATTCGAACCCCGGCCTTCCGCATACAGGGTTAACACTCTAACCTCTAGGCCACCGCACCTGTGCTCAAATAAGTTATTTATTAGTACTGTACAGTGGTGGGAAATCACTACACTACTCCAGACATTTTTGAAGGGCAGTGAGAATTGCACTCCTCAATGTCACACGCCTAGCAGCTATGTAAATGTCATCAAGTTTTAAGACAGAGCTCTAAATAATTTCTTACATTAAGTTCATTATCACACACATATACAATAATTAAAAATATTGTGTCAAAGACAATTCATTTTCAAAGCTGGAATAAATTCTGTAAAAAAAAGTGTTACTTCAAGACTTTGCATTAAAGATTTCATTACAATCATAGATCCCTTCAAGTCAGAAAGGCTAAAATAGAGAAATTTTAAAAAGTATGTCAATAATATCAAAATTGCTACATCACAACCATTACATAACATGCCAGCTTCCAGATAAAGATCTTCCCGTGGGGATCCAGGTTAGAATAGGTCCTCAGTACCCCACCCCCGGGGATCCGAGTTAGAATAGGTCCTCAGTACCCCTTGCTTGTCGTAGAAGGCAACTAAATGGGGCGGTCCTTAGGATTAGACCGCAAAAACCGAGGTCCCATGTCACAACAGGTGTGGCACGATAAAGATCACTTCCTGCTCAAAGGCCATAAGCGCTGAGCATAGGCCGAAATTTTGCAGCCCTTCACCGGCAGTGTTAACGTCTCCATATGAATGAAATATTCTTGAGAGGGACGTTAAACAATATTCAATAAATCAATCAAGATAAAGTAATACAGTAATTAATGCAAGAACAATTTTGCACCACATTTCAAATCATTCTTACTTGGACCTTAATTAATTAAATTTGTACTAGATAAAAAAAAACCCAGATTCTTTTACAATTCATTGGAGGTCATGAAACTTGCAACATAGACCCTGTGTGATGTTTCTAATAAATGAAGGCAATAAGAGGGGGTGGGGAGCATTATCCAGTGTAGAACAAGACTAAAGACCCTAAATGGTTGAGCCTTGCTTAGCAGAATACTGGATTCAAATCATGAAGCAGTTGGTTTCATGTATGTGCAACTGGTATTGGGAGCATCAACCCGTTCACTCAATCACAGATCACCCATGTTTTAGTGGGAGCATCAACGCCCGCACACTCAATCACAGATCATCCATGTTTTAGTGGGAGCATCAACGCCCGCACACTCAATCACAGATCACCCATGTTTTAGTGGGAGCATCAACGCCCGCACACTCAATCACAGATCATCCATGTTTTAGTGGGAGCATCAACATCCGCACACTCAATCACAGATCACCCATGTTTCAGTGGGAGCATCAACCCGCACACTCAATCACAGATCACCCATGTTTTAGTGGGATGTTTTGATTGTCAGTGACATTACACCATATAACTTTCCTTTCCTTTAACCAAATTCGCATCCAACAAAATTGACCGAAAATGGATTGTTATTGTATTAGGTTTTTGGGTAGAAAAAGATTGTAACAAAGATTGGGTGTGTGGACCTGGTAGCTTAGTTTATAAAGCACCAGTAAAGCAAGGTTCAAACAGCTTGTGATCCCAGTCCAGCCAACATTCTATATCTGTTACAAATATTGTGACAGTCTGACAGGTTCGATCACCAGATAGTTCTGAACGGTAAAGCACCCGAGGAGAGATTCCAGGGGTCCAGGTTTGAATTCCTGGAAGACTAGTCTGTTGCATTTTCTCCCCTCCTGTTACATTTGGTGCTGTGACCAGCCTCTGGGACTGACAGTTGATAATGTCTGCTGGGTTGATGTATTCAAGATGTGAAGACATTTAAAAATAGAGGAATGTGGGGTTCCGATGGGTTCTATCACCAGTGACTAGATAGCTCAGGTGGTAGAGCACCTGACTAGAGATTCTGGCAGCCCCGATAATCTCCGCTGAGATTCAGCTTGGCTGAACATTTCGACTGACGCCTGAAAGCATCAGTCCAAATGTTCAGCAAAGCCGAATCTCAGCGGAGATCATGAGGGCCACGAGTTCGAATCCTAGTCTGTCAATGCATTTTCTCCCCATCACACATGGAAATTTGGTATTTTTCATGTTGGTGTGGGATTCAAAAGAGGACTGATTTACTTACAGTATAATGCAGTGCAGCAGCCATGTTTCATCTTTAATATAAATATATGTGCATTTTGTAGATTTATGTGTATCCAATTTAGGCCTTATTATTTGTAGTTTTAATCATTTGAAATATTTGAGAAGTTAACCATTACTTCCGCACTATGATATGTATACATGTGGTGATGAAAACAATGAAATAATAGGGGGAGTCCCAAAATCGAACTATACAGTCTCTTGACAGGTCGTTGAGTTTGATGGATGGGAACTGAGGGTTTCAGAAGTGTGTTTATATCTTGTTTTTTACCTTGTGATCAGCCAAATCAAGACGATTACGTAAAAAACGCTCCATAAATAGTACCACATATTGACTTTCAGTACTGAGATAATAAAATTTCAGGATTCCATTTTAAAAATTCGTCCGTTTGATGCCTCCCACAGCATTTCTCGTGTGTAACCTGAAATTTCCATGATGGTGGGAAAAGTAGGTCAAATGTCCATGTGATGATAATCAGCCAATCGTATCTCTCGGCCCTTACCGCCGTTGTTCACCCAGCGAGCAGCCATTACTGTCGCCATATTATGTCGAGGATTTTATGGTATTGAAGATTTTTTCTGCAAATATACCGAAGTAGATGTCTTAGGACATTTTTTTATTCTGTGTTCGTCGTGCAAAACCATGGCGTGACAATGAGTCACTCAACTCCATCAGGGAACGGCTGTTCACTTGAGGATTGTTACACAAATTTATTTTCACTCGTAAGTTGAATGCGTTTTTTCAGGCGAAGGCCGTCTACATATTTAAATGTATTGTGTTTTTAAAGAGTCAATGACAACTTAAATATGGTAAATTAAGAGACCCTAATCATCATATGATATTATAACATAAAGTTAGTTTAAAAGTTCATTGAATCATAGTTGTTAATCGGTAAATAAACATGTCACCTGTGTGTACGATTTGTTCTAAAAATACGATCACTTTGATGAATGCAACCACCATGCATGTCTGCTATCCGCGTGCCGGTGTAATTAACATTGTTTACTTCGTCGTAATAATCACATCGCATGTATGTTACATTGTACTCAATTTGTTAAAACAGACGGAGATTCGTGGAATAAAATGGAGAAGACTGTCGGCTAATCCAGAATACACAACTGTTGACCAGTTGGAGGACCCAGTGTTGGTGTCCTATTCTAAATGCATTAAAGCTGACATTTTGTCGGTATGGAGGAGGGTTCCACGGAGTTCAGATCAACCAAGATACACTACTGACCAACTGGCTTACAACAAGGAACTGTGGATATTTTGGTATGGGGATGAGCCTGAAAACTTGAACCGTTTGCTGTCAGAAGATTTGAAAGGTACTTTAAAATAATGTTGAATTAATTTTTTGTAGTGAGTAAGGACATGGAGTTTAAAATGAAAAAATGTGATGATAATTGACAAGTGTTTATAATATAAATTATTGCGCTAATGTATTAGAAGTTCTCCACGATGTGAAATTCACATAAAAATTGCCTCAGGTTATTTTCCTCGCCTTATAATTTGACAGTTTTGACGATTTGCATAAATTTTGTCAGGAGAGCTTACCTATTGCTCTTGTACATGGTGACATCAATTAACAATTAACATCAAGTGCATATCATGAAATGTTACATTCAAATGACTTGATTTATTTGAAAAGTGTTTGTAGATTTCAAAGTTGACTGAGACTTGGAAAATGTGTTCGATTGAAACATTTACAAAATGGCAAGGAAAGTAAATGTTTATGGTTTAGTAGCAGTTATTCGAGTGTAAGAGATGTTGATTTATTACTAGTTATTTGATTTATAACTTAATTGATTAAACATATCTTTATTACAGAGGAAGCTAGTGGTGGATGGGACAAGGGGGAATGTGGAATATCCTATGAATGCAGAACTCTCATTTTTAAAGCTCTTCATAACCTCATTGAAAAGTAAACTTTTTAACATAATCAAACATTCTTAGAATTCTTAAAAGTAAACTTTGGTAGTGAATTTAATTAAACACCCACGCAAACTTCCTCAATCTGCTTTGCCATGCTAGGGACTCTTTAAATTTTTATATTTATGTTGTAGATGCCTTCTTCATAGAGGATTTGTGAGAATCGGGAAATGGTTTGTCCAACCTCATGATGTTAATCTTAGTGGACCAGAAAGGAGGTTGGTCATGCACAAGAAAGAAAATATGCCAATTAAAATATCTAAATAATTTTTCATCACAGATATGTATATATATGTGATATTTTTCAAAAAAGAAATTAGCAGAAATTACCTTAAACCATCTCTCTTCCTTTTTTGATGACTTTTTTTTTTTTGAAGAGTTGCCAATGGACAAGGTGTTCATGACATGTATTATTGGCAAGTGAGCCATCATACATTATGTGTAAGAAAATGACTAGTTGGCAATGACAACAAATACCTGAGCAAGGGCTGTTAATGAATATTTTACGGATGTGAATAAGAGAACAGCTAGAGGTGTCTAATTTACACATACATGCATTTTTTTGGTACAGAAAATGTTTATAATAAAGATAACGTGCATTTTCTCTTTTAGTACACACTTATCCTTCTGTTTCAACTTCTTCCTACATGGAGAGAGTTCTGTGTGTGCAAGTATAGAAGTGAAGCAGCACCCCCCTGTTTGGCGATTGACAAATAATCACCTATCATTGGCACAGGAAAACCCAGCATGTTTACAAGGTAATATAGAATTCCAGCATCTCAGTCCATTTTTTCTCTATGAATAATATTAACCTGCAAGATGCTGTGATTTTTCTAGCATGATCATGTATTTCTCAACGACAACCAAAATATCTGTAGGTGTACACACTGAATGAACTGTAATCCACAGTACACGCAGAAAGGGACATACTTGATGATTTTAAGTTTTACCTTCATTGGAAAAAAAGTATGGGATTGTCTTATGTTTTAGTAATACTGGTGCCATATGGGTTGTGTGGTTCCTTGACGGGGAATACATACAGGGAGACCGACCAGTCATCTAGTAAGATAATGGAAGAATGGAGCCAGTTTTATCCTATTGATAAAAGTGATGGAATTGATGTTGGTAAAATGCCACCACTGGTAGAGGTCATTGTTGGTGAGTAAAATAATTCAGTCTGCAATTTTCTGTGCTTCGTGGTTGTGTAGAATTTCTCCACAGTTTTAACCGTAATATTTTCGAATTTTATACAGAAATGTTTTAAGGGGGTACTCTACATCTTCATAATGGCTGACTTCCTTTTAAATCAGAAATATTTGCCTATTCATTTAAAAAATCATTGCCTAGCTAGTAGGTTAGCACATCAACTGCTGAACTGTAGATCGCGGGTTCGAGTCCAGCAGGGGTTTTAAATTTTTCTCAGATTGCTATCAACTAAAACTGCATTTTTTGACTAAATAAAGTAGATTTGAAAGTTTTCAATTTCAAAATATTGTTGTACATATCCTCCACTTTTTACCCACATAAAATTTCTCTGGTGTAGCATACCTCCTTAGATAAGAAAAGATGCCTACAAATTTAGGGGTTAGGCCACACAAGATTTCTCAAAAACAGATGAGGGAGGGAGGCTCTTTATTTTTATTAACAATAAAATAGCAGTGTCTGAAATTAACCATAGACTGAGTAACCATAGACTGAGTATGTCAAATGACACCGGTCTCTGCCAATTGTAATTGAGATAGACCAAATTGTATATGCCAATTTTCTAGGTTTAAAGCAATAGTTATCCCATATGGACCACTGCAGTTGGCTTTGTGGCCGCCCCAAGCCACCTCCCTTGAAATTTACCCGGACAAAAATAAAATAAACACCAGCTGTCAATCACATTGGGGACAATAGATCAAGCCCTGACTGACTGATTCGACCAAGCGTGTCAACTGGGCACCCGAGCTCGGATGTATTTATAGCATTTATATTATAGCAATACTGCAGGCGTATCCACCCCTTTCATCTACCGCAAAAATAAGGTCGCAGTATTTTTCTGGGTTTTTTTTTTTCTTTCTTTAAATATGAGTCGATAATTTCCTGAACTAAAGATTCAAATATTAGAAATATACCAGTTGCAGTCAAATCGTATCTTGGAGAAAATGTCAAAAACTGTATAGGGCCTACTACTGGCCATATAAATGAGCAGTGATTCAAGATTTATTGATTAGCTTCTGATGGATGGAATTTAGGATCTAGAAAAATAAAAAGTTCCCATAGTTTCGTGCATATAGTTGTAAATGTAATACCTTTTCAAGCATAATTTAAGGAACGTCTGGATTGCCTCTGTCAGTCGTGTGTTGACCCCAAGAACAACATTTCTGATGATCTGATCAACCCCAATAAAAAAAACGGCAAGAAATGCTGGCTAACGTCCTCAAACTAATTTTGGTCGCTTCAATGAAATATATAATAATTTCAAATCAAATAAAAACTATTTACATTTTCATTCTTATTTCTAAACGATGGATTCAGTTGGCAGATATTCAATATATTTTTTTGTACTTTCCATGTATTTCGTTGTGTATAGCAATTAGCACCTAGGTAGACCCTGGCCACTCCAGGTAAAGAACGTCCGTCTTGATTTGGTCCAGGAACTGTATGATCATGAATTGGGTCTTTAAAGGCAGGGCTGTCACAGCATATTTTGGTATAGGGACCGGGTCCCTTGATACTGGGAACATTAGCGTCAATTGAAAAGTGTTACACGAAACAAACACTTCACTGTAGCATAACAAAACTCTTGAAACTTGAGTTAAATGTTAAGAACATAACTATGATATTTTTTTAAAATCAAAACTCAGTGTACATGTTTTATACTAGCGTTATTAAAGGGACTGGTTCACGATTTTCCCCAAAATATTCTTTTTCACTTTTTATTATCTAAATCTACTGTCTAATGTGTTTAAAAGATTTCGCATAAAAATTAAGGTTTTACATTATCACAGAAGCTCATTTTTAGAGAGTTTATTATTTGTTTTGTAAACAAAGATTGCGGTGTGTTATTGTTTACGAAATTTTCAAAAGAAATGGATATCGATGTAAGTTTTATTATATCTTTCACTTTTCAAGCATTTTGGGGTTAAAATGTGTCATCTAAAAGTTAAAATCTGTTACTATGCAAAATTAAGATGCTTTATATTTCACTTGTTTGTTTGTATACATAAAAAGACACAAAAATAACACAGATTTGAGGCTAAAATATGGCTTTTATTCTTGCACTTAGAAGGTAAAAATTTTGGCTGTCAACATTCAATGAGTTATATTTTTAATGTTTAACATTAAGAATGAAAAATATTTTTTCAAAAATCTTGAACCAGTCCCTTTAAACAAAGTTTCCAAGGACAATGTGCTTTATCATCAGGATCATTCAAACACTCCATATTACACGCATCTTGATCATTTAGATGTAAACAAACGACGTTTGTGTTTTTCGTGTTTCTTTAAGTTTATTAAATAAAGGAACATTTCTTGAGCTTGAAGGCTTGTTGAATTGGGAATTTGGGGGGGGGGGGGGGGGGGGAAAGACACTTTTTTGGATTGGGAATGGGGCCGAATATCAAACCCAATCAGTGATTTTTGTTGGGGGCCAAAATGCCACCAATATTTTGGCTGTTTCCCCTCACAAAAATTAGCTATTTTTTCCCAATTATATATATATTTTTCCCAATTTCTAATCTAGGGAAATTAGGCCATTTAAAAAAAAAATGGTTACCGTATATTGCTGACAAAGAGTAAATACGTTTTTTTCTTCAGTTTTATTCTCCAAACCACTGCACATGCAAAAGGTTTTGTAAAGAATATGTAAAACAATGGAGGCATCCATAAAAGCAGTTATGCAGCGAAGTATATAGTTTCCAGATACACATTAAGCCATATATGTTGACACTTTCAGTTTGACCGCCATCATATGTAGGGTCAGGCTAATAACAGGAAGTGGCCAACAGTATAGGGTTTTACTACAATCCGAAAAAAACAAACAGGAGAGACATTCTGGAAACTTGATTATTAATATAATATACAAGATTATGGGTACAAATGCTGGTGAATTAATCATTTATTATTTTCATTATGATATTAGTCAATAAGTATTTCTTAGAGAAAGTAAATAATATTTATACAAGGTGTGACTTCCAATGCATATTTAATGTTAAATAATGATTTATTTTATGATTTTAAATCAAATCTGAAATAAACCTCAAACAAAAAAAATGTTATTTGATTATTTTATGCATCTTTACCATTTTAGTTTTCTATGAATGATTTTTCCCAATTTGAGGAAAATGTCGCTAATTTTTCCCAACTCAAAAGGAGGGGTGGTAGTTTGCAAAACCAAAAAAAAGTCACTGTCAATTCTTGTAGATTGACGGTCCTGTAAGGGTAGAAATGACATTAAGATAAATGTAGACAATCATTATTCCCGTTCACTATGTAGTATTATGTTTTAACTGGGTGACACAAGGCAGATCTACAAAAATTGGATACGGGGTCATGCCATATTGAATGGAAAAGCAATTCCATAAGACCTTTGCTGATAATGTAATGCTTGGATTATGGGCATCTATATGCCTCTGTCCATTATCTCTTTCATAGTTACTTTATATCTGAACAGTTTTTCAACAAAAAGCTTTCATATTATATACAAAGGTAGTTGATCATTAAAGAAAGACACTTGGGTATTTTTTTATCGTGAGGACAAGTTAAGGTCAAGATTACAGCAGACCGTCTTGCTAAGTTTGCTACACTACACTTAGAGCTTTTACATTTATACAAATGTAGTTGATACTGCAGTTTGACTTAAGTTAAAGAAATTTTTTTTTCGTTGGATGGAGGTATACCACACACACACACACCCCACCCCACCCCCACCCCACCCACCCCAAAAAAGACGTAAAACTGCATCATTGTATGTAGCACTACCACTAATTTGTCAACCAATGAAAAAGCATTTAACATGTGAAATTAAATGATATGGATATGAAGATCTTGGAAATTATTATATTACAAATATGAATGAATTCTATGTGATTAGCACTAGTAGATGTAATATATGAATTAAGTTCTTGGTGGGGCCCTTTCTGACTAAGTCAATATTCTAGTTCATTCAATATTTTTTTGAAATTAACACTTGCCACAAATTCTATCATCTTGATAAGCAAGACATGCAATACAATGATATATTTGTTAGAGGTGTACATATGTATTTGCAGCTGGTGTAAGGATGAAGTACCCATCCTGTTTTGTATTACTCTCTGAAATGGAAGATGCTCCAACGCGTGCACCAAATCCGAGTATCCATCGTCCAAGTGTGGCCCCAGGAGGCTTATTAACTCCACCTACCTCACCAGCAGCTGCTGTTCTTATCCCAGGGACTGATGCTGGGGGAAAGATCCAGTGTGCACCATACACTGGAGCTCACACGGATGTCAACGCAGATCTAATGGCTAAGTCAGCCAAAGCATTTAGCGCCAGAGTCACAGAAAAGGTTACTCAAGATAGTCTCATTACTGCAGGCATTGCAAAAAGGTAAGACACTGCTTTTATTGTTTTCTTAAACTAATGAATTTATGAAAGGAAATATTGTATGTTTGGAAATTTATGATATAATGTATTTTGCTGAATGCACACACCCTTTTTGGTCTGAAAAGTGGGGTGGGGTGTTATGAGATATTTGCTTTATTTACACATTTTGGGTACCACATTTTCAACAATTTTGCATTCCTGCAATAATTTTTTAGAAATTGCTTTTTGTAAGGCTATGTCTGTGGATCAAATGATATTGCAGTATGATGAAATCACCTGGGGGGGGGGGGGGGGGGAAATGTGGTTAAAAAACCTATATTGGTATATAATACTCACAGGGGCTGACATATCCCATTGCCCAATGCTTGTGGCAAGTGGATTTTCTGGTGGAGCTAGTGGATTTTTAATAACCACTTGTCCTCGAACATGTGACTTAAAAAATCCAAATCTACAATGGGACTGAATTCGCAAGTAAATCACAGTATGAGTTATCTTCTGTTATGTATTTAACTGGTAAAATATGCGAACCAGTTTAATCTGTGTCGTTGCAAGTCTCCTGCAATACAAATCTTACCACTAGTTTTAAGTGCAATTTTCAACACTAATTGGTAGACAAATTGGCGACAGAAGGCTGACGATGGGGATTGGTTGTATTTATTAAAAAAAAAAAAAAAAAAAATTTAACGTCCTGCACCAGAATTTTTCACTCATATGGAGACATCACCATTGCTGGTGAATGGGCTGCAAAATACACATGGGTATGAACTAAGATGCTACACGCCAAATGAAAAGAATGCTGTTGTGAAGTGTTGCAGTTCCCTCAACTTCAAGACATCAAGAATTTTCAAAAATGAAATTTATTTTTGTACATTAACATTCTACTTTCATAACAATTGGTAAATATATTGAAGGCAGACACATCACAAATGTGAATTTATATTAACATGATTAAGTGGATGCACATTTTTTTTAGAATTTGAGAAATTGAATCCCATCAAACCAGTGAGGCTCACAGGAATTATATTATGCTGAATGTGAAATGGCCACAAAATATAAACGAATGACATAAACTAGGTTGTTTTATTTCATAATTTGTGGTAGGTAGGGCAAGTAAAATTGCAGGTAGGGCAGGTGAATTTTGGTCATTTAAAAATCTATTTGTCAGCCCCTGAATACGCACCTCTTTCTCACAAAATAAATTCAAGGAAAAAATTTGCATATTCAGCAAAATATTGTACATACATGTATGTAGATTTACTGTAATTTACAAGAAGTCTTAAGCAAAGCTTTTTATGTACATATATCTTGTGTATCACATTAAATTTTATTGCAAAAACAACCATCACAGTAAGATGCCTTGAATTTGCATTATCTAATATAAATGCAAGAACATGCCAAGATTTCGTCATTCACAATAAATACATGCTCTGTGGAGTGATAATTGGTTTATGATGAAAAAAAATTCAATAAAGATTGGTAACCAGAAATTATGATTTACAGGTCCATGGAAACTATCAGTGATGAGGCAGCAGTGGGGGTTTGGAATTTCAACGATCCTTCTGTCAAAACAACTTGTAATTGTGCTAGGTAAGAGGGAATAGTTAATATAAAGCTAAACCTTTTGTTTACAGTGCCAGAAAGAAAGAAAAATAAGTATACAATACATACAGTGATGCAACGATTCACTGCGATGTATCAAAAACCAAACTGGCAGATAATTGATTCTCAATTTACAACTATTAAGCAAATTCGGTTCTGTCAATATGTTATCTATTTACTTCCTTTAACTTGTCAACGATGCCTCTGATTGGCTAGAAACCCTCCAATCAACACTAAGGTCACTAAAACAAACAAGATAGAGGGGCATGACCTGAAGAACCACTGAGCCAGAAAAGTTTGTTCAAATGAAGAGCCATTCCCCCTTCAAAGGGGAGATAATCACAAAAATAGGGTGAGGTCATACAAGAATATTCTTCTCAAGAACCATTGGGCCAGAAAGGCTGAAATTTACATGAAAGCTTCTTGACATAGTGAAGATTTAAGTTTGATAAAATCATAACCCCACCCCCAGGGGTAGGGTGGGGCTACAATATGGGATCACAGATTTATATGCGAATGTATAGGTAAAATCTTTAAAAGTCTTCTTGATAACCACTAGACCATAAGAATGGAGATTTACCCAAAAGCTTCCTGGTATAAAATAGATTCAAGTTTGTTTAGCATGGCCCCAAGAGGTAGGATGGGGCCACAATATGGGGATAATATTTTTACATAGAAATATCTAGGGAAAATCTTTAAAAATCTTCTCAATAACCACCAAGCAAGAAAAGTTTACATTTGCATGAACGCTTCCTGACATAGTGCAGATTCAAGTTTGTTAAAACCATGGTCCGCAGGGGTACGGTTGGGCCACAATAGGGGATCAAAGTTTTACATTTAAATATACAAGTAAACTTCAGTATCTTGAACATCGATATGTCAAATACCACGGATGTCTCGAAGTGAGTCAACGGTCCCGGTCATTTTTATTATATTCATGATTTTTTTTTTTTTTTTTTTTTTTTTTTTTTAAACAGTATTTCGAACACGAAAATTTTTGAATACCTGGCATATCTCAAAGTAGATTTACTGTCCCAAGTGCTAAAAACACATGCGTTATCTCGAATTCCATGCAGTTTCTCGCTCCATTGACTTCACACCTGAAGTACACAATCATTCCGTTATGCTAATTTTATGGTCTGTTGGAGGTTTCTGTTAGGTCTAGCACCGGCTTCATGGAACCATTGCCGATAATCATGCCTTATTAGCCCCAAGCTGTTAATTTGGGAGCTTTATCTAATGATGGAGATGGGGTGTTTAGAGGTGATCATGAAATGCACACTTATACGTAAGATGACACAATAATTCAACAAGCAGCTTGAGGATGAGTACTGAAATAGGAATTTGATATTGTCGTAATACACATTAAACATGCTATTACAAGTCAAAGTAAACACTAAACACATCAAAGTGATATAGAAATCAAGAATTAATCAATAATAGACCTTATATTTTTGTTTTAATATCAGCACTAATATTCAAAATCATCAGTATCTGACAAGCAATATGTAACGAAGGACCCGGTATCCAACCCGGGGGATAGTTGGATTATCTGGCAGTGGTATAAAAAGGAATCTTAAAGTTCATACAATCGAAACAAAGTTCCATGCTATAACAGAAGTAAAAAAAGGCACAGGATCCAAGGCAGTGGTATTTCCCATTTCCATCTTCATCATTATTACAGTGATCGGTTTATCATTTACAAAGCGTAACATAAATCCGGGTTCAGAAAATTACTGAACTGAACGTGATAACTAATTATCGCTATGATAAACGACAGAAATTTGTAAAATGTAAGTGTTGCAGTATCAAACAAAGTAATTGATATACATGCAAATGCAAACATATTTTAAAAAATGCTTAACTTCAAACTAAAACTTTTACCGCTTTTAAAAGGTGTGTTTATTTAAGTGTCAAATAAAACATGCAACATAAAACATTACACAGTATTGGTGTCAAATTCATTAACTTCGATTCCTCGAACCCTCGGATATCTCGGAAGTTTTTCTTTGGTTCTAACAAGTTCGAGATATTGAAGTTTACCTGCATAGGGAAAATCTTTAAAAATGTTCTTCTTAAGAAGCATTGGGCCAGAGAAGTTTAAATTTACATGAAAGCTTTCTGACTTGGTGCAGATTCAAGTTTGTAAAAATCATGGCCCCCTGGGGTAGGTTAGGGCCACAATAAGGATCAAAGTTTTACATGCGAATATGTAGGGAAAATCTTTAAATATGGGCCAAGGTGACTCTTAACATTTCAAAATGAAAGACAGTATTTCATATAACAAATATGATTAATCTGATGATCCATACTTTTCTTTTTCCACTTCTAATAATCATTGGATTTTTATTCTGGAGTGGATCAGGCAAAGTTTGAATTCTAATAGTTAGAACCAAAAATGATGTTACTCATTCCTTTTGGAATTAGTTCTCTATACCGTTATTTACTCTGTCGATCCTCGCACAGCTTTGATGGTTTTTTTCCACCCCCACTAAAGAGAAACAAGCATTGCCAACAAAGCCAGGAACAGGGTACACATCTGATGTGAAGATATATATTATACATAAATTTATCAATGTTGAAACTGAAGGAACTGCTATCCACAGTGAAACTAGGGAACTGTCCATGTAGTCACTTAATTCTCTGATGACATGTGATGGGTCTCGAGGCAAAATATGATGCATAAAGTGATTCATGATTTAGAGAGCATGAAAAGAGTCATTTTAATATTTAAGCTTCTTGAAATAGTATAGACTAAGAGATGATATTCTTTTTTACTTTTGAATGTCAATTATATTTTGTACACCCAAAATAATTATAAATTGATATATACTTTAAAAACAAAAAATTACATCCAATCAGAATTAATCACAATATGACCACACCAAAAAAATCATACTTGATTTAAAGGCAATGAAAGTTAGATACTGTAAATCGCTGTGTATTCGCATGAACTATATTTTCACATAAATTTGCTAAGCTGCCCTGACACAAAAATGAATCTTGCTAATGATAAAGTCTCTTGCAAAATATGTGTTATTTACAGTATTTTTATTGTTTTATTTGACATTATTTGTGTATATAAAGTGTTGCATCTTGCTCTTGTAGACACAGAGGTTCTAAAAACAAACTCAGCCAACAAATAAAGAATAGCATACCTCCTGTTGGGAAGAAGGGAGAAAAACCTGATAAACTTGAGCGCCAGCAATCACGTCTGTCAAGAGGTGCTGTTCCATTCCATCGTCGGCACTTGATGGGGGAGGATGCAGCACAAAATGACGTGCCGTTAGTCCTGTCTGGGCCAGTTCCCTCATTCAATTCTCCACCAGGGAATGCTTTACTTCCACAACTAAACAATTCTTCTGAAACAAATGGGGGTGCAACTGCAAGTGTAGAAGCTTCACCAGCAGAGATGTCTCCTCTTAATGGACCTCAGTCCCCACCAGACCCTACCATGCCCAAACTAAGTCCTCATCCACCTATAGATGCAGGAACTGAGAATAAGACCATCAAAACATCAGCTGAAGCTCCACTACAAAATAATACTCCAAGTGAGTTTCTTAAACCTGCCAATGCATCTACACCAAAAGTGGCAGAAAATATTCCATCGCCTCTGTCGTGGCCCGGGCAACAGAGCGAGGCTAAGACAGCCAGTATTAACAACTGGATCAAGTCCTCTCAGCCCCAGCCGGAGGTGCTGGGTATAAAGCGACCAATACTACCATCCAAAGATACTGATGAGGATGAACTAGTCACAAAATCTCTCTATGATTATCATTTAATTCACTCCTGGTAAGTCCTTCATACAAATACAGTATGTTACATAGACAGCATGTTAAAAGATAATGCCTGCAAAATTTAGAATTGTTTGATTTGTTATAATGTGAACACTATTGAAAAATTCAATTTGATTTTAAGTGGTAGACATTCACCAAGAAAATTTCATGAACTGAATGAACATATTGTCCATTAAAGGAATCAATTCATGTAAAATTTAACTGAGAGAAAGCATGTTATTATATATTGGATGAACTGTTTGACCAGGTCGGAATACCCAATCAAGAGAGCTCGTGTGGAGAGGTCAAGTTCTATTGTGGAGGTTGGGCCAGAATCCCCAAGTCTTCCAATGAATTATATATCACAAAAACATAAAGTAAAACAGCCAGACCCCTATGATTTCAATGATGATGAGCAATCTATCAATCCAGCCACCGTATCAAAACGAATGTTCCGCTCAAGTCGAGATGACTTCCTCAATAAGAGAATGGTATGTGCACTATACGTTATAATTTGTTGTCAATTTACACTAGTTGTATTTGCAGAGATGCCAACTACCCTGGTTTTAATGAGTTTCTCCAGCTGTTACTTTCAAAATCTAATTTCTGATTATTGTTTTTTCCCATACTGCCAGAAGAGAAAATCGTGATTATTTCAGAAACTTCCATTCCCATTCCTTAACTGTACCGTTTCTAAGCTTTAGTTAGGTAGAAAATAAAGTGGCGGAGACCCCCACTCTGACGGAGAAACAGAAGATTCTTCACTGTCCAAAGTTTATAGCAGAATATGCTGATTTTTCCAATATTCACAAAATGTAAACAGTTTGTAGCTCATATACAAGTGTTTCACATGGAAGGAAATATGATTTTTACAAAAACACACGACGGGGAAAAAGCACACCACTGACTTTGCATACTTTAGAATATAAACACTAAAATTACTGGTCTATTTTCAAAAAACTGACGACTTCGTAGTGATAAGAGGTGTAGTTATGTTTACAATTTATTGTTGAAAGTGATTTGCCAACAGCTGTGGCTAATCATACTGGAAAAATTTTCTTTTGAATGTTCTTTATTCATACTGCAAAGAAGTATGGGTTTTAGGGGACTAAAACTACTGTGGTTTTACATACCTTTGCAAAAATAGGGAGAGGGGTTCAACATTTTTGCAACAAAGTCCGTTGGGAAGACAGAATGGACAGAGTTTGGACACTCATAGGAGAACTTTGAAATACCTTTGGAGGTCTGAAATATGGGCAATTGGTCCAAATCATGCTTACCATTTTGGCAATTTATCATTCCAGCAGGGAATGTTAGAGAATTTTGGTGTTGTTACAAAGGATAAAGCAAAATAATGACCAAGCATGAATAGCAAAACAAAATTCTATCATAACACATAAAACTTTATATCAAATATGCAAGTATATTCTCTTGATTTATCTTTACCTCATGAGTTGTTGAAAAAGTACAGAGGTGCCTACATCACATGATGCCCACCTGGTACCTGCTTATGTTCAGGTGTTATTGATGTTGTAAATATTGAGGATGACGACTGATTTATCACTGGCTAATATTTCTAAATAGATTTGCTGTATAGGGGGGAAATAAATCGTGGTGGAACTTTTCACTATATTCTAGGTTTAGACAAATCCGCGAATTTAAGAAACCGCTAATATTTTTATTATTGTTTGTGTTTTAAAAAGGGGAAGTGGGCTTATAGTGATTCGAACCCGCGAATGTAAAAAATGAAAAACCGGAAAAATTACAACCCGTGAAATTATTCCCCTATACAGTATATCAAAATTTGCTATTGATATCTTTTAACAGTAAAAATGACATAATACATTTTATCTCAAGTCGCCAGAAGGAGACATATCTGGTACAGGAACAGTAACTTTGATTGGTTACTTATCCTGGATTAGCAAGTTAATATGTAAGCTCTGAGCACTGCCCATAACCCCAGGTAACTCCTCCAAATCATTGTAAAGGGTTGGTATCTCTGTATTTAAAAGAATGTATTGTGATTAGAATTTGGATTCCAGTTCTAACTACAGATTGTTTACATGCATTATTTCCTGGTACCTCTAGGATGACGACATGAAGATGGTGGATTTTGGAGATCCCTTTTCAGTTGAAATACCAGGTAAGAAAAATGGAGATGGTTTTTGAAAGTTGAAAGTAGTTTGTGTTTGAAGTTCATATTTGAAGAATTTTCTTAGTGGTTAAATTCTAATTTTATACATTTCAAAGCACTGAAATTAATGTTGTTAAATGAAGAAAATTGGTGTGTTTCAGACTCTACATCATCTCCACCAGAAACTCCTAGTGCACCCAGAAATCTGATTCACACGAGTGATCTAAAGCCAAGCTATGATGATCTAGCTCACATCTTTGATTCTGATGATTCAGATAGAGATGATGGTGTAAGTACTATGATAAGTGCACCATTAATAGGGAATCTCCGTCAAGCGACCGTCTTTTCATGCGCCCGCCACAAAGTGGTCAGGGCATATAGTTTTACCATTTTCCGACCTTCCAAGACACCCAGTTTTCCTGACTTTTTTTCTAAACGCCTTGAGATTTTGAATATGCAGGGGTATATTGATGAGTTACAGATCGAGTTTGAGTTTTGTTCCGGTTCATTGATTTTTGATGGAGTTGTGCCCCTTTAATTTAGAAAAATTACTGTTGTGACCAGTTTTCCAGTCTTTTTCCTAAATGCCTTGAGATATTGAACTGATTTATTTGTATGCTGTTAAAACCTAAAGAATTGTTGTTGAGTTCTCCATTGCACTAAATGCAGGTAACATACAATCGGAATACCACATTCAATGACATACTTAAATAGATTTCCAACATTTGATGTGGACACACATCTATTTAACAGAGGAGTCCATGTTTTTAAGATTTTCTATTAATGCATATTTAATAGCTTTGTATTGAACACCATCATAATGATATGCATATTGGATACAATTTTCAGTTTGGTGACCATGGCCAAATGGTGGACAAATTAGATGATGGTACCACTAAGTTCATAATGGGCAATGCAATGACAGTTACGGATGGAGCAATATGTAAGTTCATGAAATTGATCGTGTTTGCATTTCAACACATCCAAATTTCACATTGTACGTTACACTTAGATGTAAAGAACAGGTAATATAGAGGGTATGAAATGTAGGACTTCTCTTTTTAGCTCACCTGAGCTGAAAGCTCAAATTTTATGAGCTTTTCTGATCACCCGTCGTCTCTAAACTTTTCACATTTTCTCCAGAACCACTCAGCCAATTTCAACCAAACTTGTGCAAAAGCATTCTTGGGTGAAGAGCTTTCAAGTTTGTCCAAATGTAGGGTCATGCCCCCTTCAAAGGGGAGATAATCACCAAAAATGGGTGTAGTAATTTTAAAATCTTTTCAAGAATCACTGGACCAGAAGAGCTGAAATTTACATGAAAGCTTCCTGACAGTTCAGATTCAAGTTTGTTGAAACCATGACCCTCAGGGGTAGGTTGGGGTCACAATAGGGTATGAAGTTTTACATGCGAATATATAGGGAAATCTTTAAAAATCTTCCAGGGTTTTTTTAAGGTCTTGATTTCAAAGGTTTGGGCCTTTCCAATTGGGGAAAAATGGCGAAATTTGCTTAAAATTTGGAAAATTGTTCCATTCAAAGAAGTAGGGAGAAAACCAAACTAGAGTACATTAAGGTAGTTAACTACCACTACACTAAAGCTTATACTCTGTATGACACCACGTCACAAGATGGTGATTTAAATGTTTTGTGAAATTATTTGTATCGATCTCTTTGTTTGTCTATCATCATACCTCAGTGGTTAAAGCATTGGGCTGGTGAACTGCAGATCTCGAGTTCAAATCCCCCAGAGTCTTTTGTTCATATGTGTTGAAATAATTTTTTTTGAAAATCATGTTTTATCCAAATTTGTATATTTTTTGCCATTTTGGCATATATACTTATTGTATATCATCAAATCTTTTATAATTAAATCAATCCGTACTGATTTGAGAAACTATTTCTGGATGTAGTGAGCCACCTTAAGGTATAATTGGACTCCTTCTGACTTTCAATTTGGTCAAAGCTTACCTCTTTCAAATAAGCAGAAGCCAAAATATTAGGTTCACTTAACAATTTTGAAGCAAAAATTGTAATCTATGGGCTTGTTAAGAAGATATATGAATAATAAGGCTACCCTGCTTTGATTTGTTTTCATTGTTTGGGAATTTCAAAGCAAAAATTGTGAAAAATACCTGCTTTTTAGCATTGGGAATGGGGCCCTATTTCGGCCCCCTACAGACCCTTTTAAAAAATCCCTGTCTTCTTAAGAACCACTGGTTCAGGAATGTACAAATTTACATGAAAGCTTCCTGACATAGTGCAAATTCAAGGTTGTTAAAATCATGGCCCCCAGGGGTAGGGTGGAGCCACAATAAGGTATCAAAGTTTTACAAACAAATATATAAGGAAAATCTTCTCAAAAACTATTGAGCCAGAGAAATTTACATGAAAGCTTCCTGACATTGTGTTAACATCACGACCCCCGAGGGTATGGTGAGGCCACAATAGGGTATCAAAGTTTTACATAAAAATATATATGAAAAATCTTTTAAAATTCTTCTTTTCAAGAACCACTGGGCCAGAAAAGTTTACATTTACATGAAAACTTCCTGACATAGTGCAGATTCAAGTTTGTGAAATTCATTGCCCCTGGGGGTAGGTTGGGGTCACAATATGTATCAAAAGTTTTCCATGTGAATATAAATAGGAAAAATATTTAAATATGGGGCAATGTGAGCAATGTGGCCCATGGGCCTCTTGTGCTCTCTCTCTCTCTCTCTCTCTCTCTCTCTCTCTCTCTCTCTCTCTCTCTCTCTCTCTCTCTCTCTCTCTCCACCACACCCCTCCCCTTCCTCCTTGCTTTGGACTGAATAAAATTATTTTGATGTTGAATCCCCACTCTGTGTGCTAAAAAATGGATATTTCTCTTTTTTATGTTTCAGCTGTCTCAGAACTTTCTAAAATGTATCCCACACCTCCTTCAAACAATGCCTCTTCTGACAGATCCCCAGGACCCCATGATATCATGGACAACCATATCCCAGAGAAACCAGTCATCAAGACCGAATTTATTCCCACTATAAAGGAAGATTTCTTCAGGGTATGCTAGCAATTTTTGCTATATGTATATACATGGATATGTAAATAGTATGCTGAGTTAAGAAATAGCAATGCTACAGAATAACTTGTTTTCCTGGGGTCGGAGCGATAGGTTCATAATAGCATAATTTGTTCATAGAATTACTGCGAAACTTCGAAATTGATCTTTTGGGTAAAGAATCCATGAATTATGATAAGGTGTTGTGCCATTAGCCTGTTGCTTATTATGATGTCATACCCATGTTTGCTTTTGGATTATTGTGTGCATTATATGCGAAAACTTTTTTAAAGACTCTGTTAGTAAATTTTCATACTTCCATCTCAACCTCAATCCAACTTTTTTTATTACTTATTTGAAAAGCATGATGAGTGATTTATATGTAAAAACTTTATGTATCATGGGCTGTGGTGATATAAATATTTGATGTTATCAATGTTGACTGTAAAAGACTGCTATATGTAATATGCTTGTTTTCACCAAAATCACAAACTTGGTTCAGGTGCCTTTTACTTTTATAAGATGACTCAATGGACCAAAATTAAGATATGTATGATAGATTGCAGTCTTTTTCTTGGTCTATACCATTATGTTGTATATTAAGAATTCAATGCAATGTGATTGTTCAAGATGTTTAGAATCATGAGGGCAGAATTATGTCTTCCATGAGCCTTCTCCATTTCATGGTTATAGGATGGAAAAGGCCATACTATTGAGTTTTGGTATTTGGTTGAAGATGTGTCTTTTTTTCTTTCTTTTTTTTACTGTTGGCAGAGGATTTCATTTCATGGATTAAAAATTTTTAGTAACATTGAAAATTTGTGATTTTATAGTACAGTTGATGGCTATAAGAATGAAATGTTGTTTTTTACTTGTTAGGATTTGTGATTTTATAGTACAGTTGGTGGCTATGAGAATGAAATGTTGTTTTTTACTTGTTAGGATTTGTGATTTTATAGTACAGTTGATGGCTATAAGAATGAAATCTTGTTGTTTACTTGTTAGGATTTGCCTGCTGTGTACAAGTCTGCAGAACAAGCGGACTTTCTCAGCTCTGATAAATACTCACCAATAGCACTACAGAGCAGCAAGATGTCTCCTGTCACTCGCCCACCAGAGTACAAGGCATCCTGGCAGTTTTCTAATTTTGAGAAACCTATGCCTCAAAGGTAAATTATGTAGATATTTCTGAAATGCTGTGGTAATATCATTTTAAGAAGAATCATGTGTAAGTACAAGTGATGTTAAGATCAGGTGCATAGAATAACCGGAATGAATCTGTTTACTAAAATGGGGGACAAAATGACCAGAATGGCACCTATATTTTTAATTCAAGTAATATATGCATTTGAAATGATGTAAATATTTGGAGTTATTATGATTTAGCATTGATTTTGATATAAAGGAATTAGGAATTCGGTTGAATTTCCTCTGATGACTACAAAATCTATCTCTAGTTTTCAAATATAAAAAATTTAGGCTTCTTGATTTACTATCCTCTAGTCTAACTTTAGGACAATAGTATTTTTAGTGATCCCAAGCTTAATTGCAATAAAGATACAAAGCTACTGATATGTTACCCAAAGTATTCCAAGTATTGAGTTCTTAAGAGAAAACAAATTTTGATTTTCGATCTGGTTTCATCATACTTTGGAAATTTTAGGTGTCGTATTTGGAAAAACACCTGTTTATCAGCATTTGAAATGGGGTCAAAATTTTATCCTTTACACAACAACACAAAGTAGGGTTTGGTTTTTTTACTCTGAAAATACTAGTGGGGAGGGAGCGTGACTGACAAAAATTTAGAATGGTCTGCAAATTTGCACACCGAAATGACAGAGTTTTTCTCAAGTTTTGGAAACTGTAGTTAATGATTTACACATCTTGACTAAACATAGTAGCACAAAGTTTTTGTAGTTTATGGTTTCAGAGAATTTTTGACACCAGAAAAGCTGTCTCCTCATTTATATTATAGATAGGAAGAAGCAGGGTTATTTTATTTCACATAAATGTAACTTTCAATCATTTTGCCATTGTTTTGCAGCAATTATACAAATATACCGTCCATAGAAAACATACCGAGCATGTCATCACGAATGCCATCAAGTACAGTAGAAAATTCACCCGCCACATTCCTGAACAATAGTGTTGGACAACAAAGGACTCCAATGAGTAATTATAATGAACTCCAGTCTCCAGCATCAAATGCATCTTCATATCTCAACAAGACATTGAATTCTATTGACAACCAAGGAACAAATCATCAAATTCCGGAAGTTCACAGTCTCATTGTAAATGTTTTCTTGATGGATTCTAGGTTGAATTTGTTCCGTGATGTGAATTTTGACAGTTGCAATATCTGTGTGTGTAACATGAACATTAAGGGTGCAGACACAGAAATATATCTACCGGATTCATCGGGGGAATCTGCCACTCGCTGTGTATGTGGATTTAGTGCTATTGTGAATAGACGATTTGGGCATAATTCTGGGTTATTTTATGAGGATGAAGTGGATATTACGGGTATAAGAAATGATAGATATGAAGGACGGAAACCCAGTTTGTTGGCCGTTGAGTATCAGAAAGACAATGGCAAACTGTCCGAGTATTCAGACTGGCCCCACGAGATTCTAAATCTACTTATCAGCCAGTTCTCCATTCCTTATCCTTCAGCTTCTACAATACAACATATACTTAGACTCAGCATGATGAACACTACATCCGGGTATGCAGAAGCTGCTTCTTCTCTGTTGGATATTTTACAGCTTCAAGGTGAGGAAATATAAATAGGCAGTTAATAGCTCGCCCGAGAAGGCTCTTGTTAATAGCTCGCCCGAGAAGGCTCTTCTTAATAGCTCGCCCAAGAAGGCTTTTTCTGATTCAGTCATGTTGGTCGTCTTTCTGTCTAGTGTAAAAAAAAAAAAAAAAAAAAAAAAAAAATTACATTTTCTTCTCGAAAGCACTGAGCGAGTTTCAACCATTTCCGCCTATTAGGCAAATCCTGAATAAAAAAATATATACTATGGCAGATGCAGACCTATGCATCCAAAACCACCGTTCTTTGTATGAGTAAAAATTCCTGCCGATTCTGAATGCCAAGTACGCATCCTGATAACAGTTTGTAGGTGCAAGAATGTAGAAATTGTGGTCAAAGAACAAGAACACAATTGTGCGCACATGTTTTCGTCATGCGCGACTCTAAGAACGAGAACAGCAGTCACGAATGCACCTCTAGACTTTGAGATCGTGTCAAATAAATTGCACAGGTTTTCCCCCAATTTGTTATTTTGATAGTCATTCCAGTCAGTCATCTTGTCACAGTCAATTCTAGTCGTGATACAGAGACACCGCTATATAGTATATACTATATGTGACATGTCATGAGACTTTGGGTCCAAATGAGGTAATTGCATAATAGAGAAATAATGTCACAAACATCGTATATATTGTTCAGCACATTTTTTCTTCTTCATATTTTGGTTTATCAAGGTTTAAGAAAAAATATTTATTATACATAGTACTTACAAGTACCTAAATTCAGAACTTTGAATTTTTAGCCTCAGAAGAGAAGATATTTGCACGTTTGTAGATATATGACATAGGGCTGGGACAATTCAGGGTTAGCTCGATTCGGTTCAATTTCGATTTAGAACAGCACGGTTCGGTTATTTTTGATTCGGTTCATGTTAGGTCCAATTTATCTAATGACACCACAAAAATTAACAATTTTGATGAGTAGCATATTTGATTTTATTATATTCACGTTATATAACTATATGTCGTCATTTGTAAACATCATATCTATTCATAATGGCATTTTATAAATTTGATAGAAAAAAGAAAACACTGACAGTCTATCAAAATTTGTTATATTAATGTGCTGCATAAGTTTTGGATTATTAAACAAATCTATAGTGAATCTAAAATGTATATGATATTGTTTTCATTGATATGCAAAAATTCAACAATTCTATCAATTGAGAGTCTTTGAAAATCTCTCCTTTATTGATTTACTTCCCTTATATTAACTGTCAAATCTGTTTCATTACCTACGATGTTGATTTCACTCCACCACTGACAGAAATGCTATATGTCATGTAAAGATAAACTGCAATGATCTTACGGACCATATTCTGTTGGTATCTGAGTGGTGAAAATGCTAATTCTCAACACAGTAGTGATTTAAATTTCTGTTGCATAAAAAACCACGTTTTCAACATCACTCGGATGCCATATTTGTTGTTATGGTGTAAGTAAAATCTAAACCGAACCAAAATCCGGAATTTGTAATCGGTGCATCGAATCGAATGGTATGAATCGCGGTGCACCGAAATTTTCAGTGGACCGCACAGCCCTAATATGACGGGAATTATTGGCCCTTACAAAAGTGAAAGTAAAAGACTTTTTTCTCCCTTTAAAAAAAGACATACTTTGTGATTTTGTAAATGTTGTTCTAAATAGGAATGTGAAAGATCAAATGTAAGAACTTCAGAGTGAGTCAATCGAGCCGTACAGTCGAGTGTCTGTACTCTGCACTATTCCATCATAGATTGTATACAACAAAGAAAAAACGAACCGTGGTTTTTTTTTCCTGCACGATATTCGCAGCATGGAACTATATATATTTGAGAGTGATGGTAGTTGTGGGGATGATTAATTATGATTAATATATATATATATAATGAATGATTCTATTTTTATTTGTTTACAGATGGCAATGATATCACTTACATGGCATTGGATCTCGGACGGCAGGCAATGGAACATTGTTCTCCAAACAAGCTTGATGATCCCAGTCTAAAGTCCACATGCCTACACAAGTGGCAGTTTCTGCAAGGTATTGTTATAAATCTCCTGCACAGTCACTGATCCAATTGTATTAAGTAGATACGCTCAGTGTAGTGTTGTGGGAAACGTGCCATTAGAATCAGTTATGACCAACAGAAATAATAAATACACTGCAGTTGATGACCTCTCTGTAGAGGTATGTCTTTCTGCAACTTGATTGAATGTTTTGGTTATTGTAGATAAATACCTGCAAATTATTGGATAAAATTGATATCCCTAAAATACGAAAATCTTTCCAATTAGATTAGGGCAGACAAAACAAGTCACAGCTAGAGATTGCTATTATAAATTTCAAACTGTAGAGCATTTTTAAATACATTAAAAAATTATTCACAGCAATGATTTTTTTTGTTTTGAAAGATGGTAAAAGGTCATTTCAAATATTTTTCTATTTTATCTAAATGTGACTTTCTTGATGCCAGATTGAAAGTATAAAGGATTTCTTCAGCTGTGGTTTTATGTCATCATTTTATAGTGTACTCAATCTTGTGTTACAGGTGCTAGTCGAATACCTCAAAATTCTCAAGACTCTGTACAAGTCTTGAAATCTCTTCAACCCATTCTCCAAGATGCCATACAGAATAAACGAAGTATTCCTCTATGGGAACATAAATACAAACTGTCAGGACCACTTACTTGGAAAGAATTTCATCAACTTGCTGGGAGAGGTAAGCTGAACTTAGATAAAATATTTGCAAGTGCAGTTTCAAATAAAGTAATATTTATCGGTAGTTTGTATATTTTTAAGTATTGTCAAATCACTTACTTTCATGTAGTCAGATTTTCATGGTTTAACCTAAGAAACAACAGATCAATCAGTCTAAGTTAGAGGCTTTAAATGGATATTTTTTCCCAATATCTTATCTAAAAATTGCAAGTTAAGTGTTCTTGGCGTGTAGAAATACATGTACAGTAAAACACAGTACAGCAAACACACTTTATAATGAATTTATACTTACAATAAAACATGGTTACAGCGAACACACTTTATAATGAATTTATACTTACAGCATTGTGATCTTTATTCCCTGAGGTTTTTAAACAGATTATGAACTTACTGAATATGACAAATTGCTTATATATCATGTTTATGACAAATCAAAATTGTTCATCCCAAGCACTTTGCTTTAAGCATGTTTTACTGTAAATTAAAAAATTAAGTGAATTGCGCATTTTCAAGATCAGCTTCATCTATTTTCTTCATTATACTGTCACAGCTGGGGAGTGTTGTATATGTTGTCACATGTTTTAGTAACCTTAATTGCCATTAATAATGTGTCTGATGAATTCTTTTATCACATGATAAATAATTATCCCATTAGATATATTTATTAATGATTCAGCGTACATAGTTGATACTGACTATCAATGAAAAGAAATTTCAAATTTAATAGCATCTGGATTTAGAACTCATTGCTAAAATAATGAGTGCTAAGTGTATAATATAACAATATGAATGATAAAGTTTAGTTCATTTCATTGTACTTAAAACATTGTAATGTAAAAGCTCATACCAGAATTTCCTGTTTTCCCACATTTTCAACTGTTTTTCACATGGCATTGTTTTATAAGATACAATTTAACTAATGTAGGTCACCAAGATATGAATATATTGATGCTATTTTTGTTGGTGAAGAGTCTTCATTGCTTAAAACAGACTGACAGACTGGTAGTAGGACAACAAATTGTAGGTTACTGTAGGGGTTCTCTCCCCTCTAAATATCAACTTTGTAACACAGACTCTTCATTATAAATATCAAACCAAATTACTGACCTTGTTAACATTAGAAAAATCAAAACTCAAATGACTACTATCTAAACCACCACTCCTAAAACTAATACTGAGTGGTTTAGGCTAGGATTGTGTCATGCATCTAATTCCGGGTGTTAGAGAATTGTAAGATCTAATACTGAGTTGTTTAGGCTAGGATTGTGTCATGCATCTAATTCCGGGTGTTAGAGAATTGTAAGATCTAATACTGAGTTGTTTAGGCTAGGAGTCATGCATCTAATTCCGGGTGTTAGAGAATTGTAAGATCTAATACTGAGTTGTTTAGGCTAGGAGTCATGCATCTAATTCCGGGTGTTAGAGAATAGTAAGATCTAATACTGAGTTGTTTAGGCTAGGATTGTGTCATGCATCTAATTCCGGGTGTTAGAGAATAGTAAGATCTAATACTGAGTTGTTTAGGCTAGGATTGTGTCATGCATCTAATTCCGGGTGTTAGAGAATTGTAAGATCTAATACTGAATTGTTTAGGCTAGGATTGTGTCATGCATCTAATTCCGGGTGTTAGAGAATTGTAAGAAATTTGTGCTTGTATTTATGTAGGCTCTGACGAGAACTCGACCCCTCAGCCTATTCCTTCCTTCCTAGCCGGGTTTGATGGAGACTGGTTGTCCTTGTCCCCATACTCTCTCAGGTTTTGGGTAAGTTGCTTCAATTTTCTGAAACAGAATGAATTTCTCATTTCTTGGTAAAGCATGTGCATTTTGTTATAATGTTTCATTATTGGCTTTAGTGGTACAGTGTATATTTCTTTCTGACCTTTCAGGATAAACAGTTTTTGGAACCATATGGGAAACCTCGTGATATCGCTTACATCGTCTTGGCTCCAGATAATGATTATATCATCAATGCAATTATATTATTCTTCAAAGAATTAAGTAATGTATATGAACTGTCTCGCATGGGAAGACATTCACCAGTATCTCTGAAGCTTCGGGATGGAATCATGAGAGTGGGTAAAAAGATAGCAGAAAAATTCTCAGCCGAGGAACATCCAGATGACTGGTTTAAATTCATTGGTAAGTGAATGTATCACTAATCAACAGCTATTCTGTAAACATTCCGACAAGATTTTCTAGTCTAAAATGTGATTTTGATGTCGTATTTGAAGTATTAAGTGCATTTGTACATTGGAATCTACTAAAGTGATTTGACTTCTAATTTTAGGGAACTCCAGTGTAGCAAGCAAGTTGCGCTTGTATTCCCAAGTGTGCCGCTCCTTCTTAGGTAACTATAAATCTCACTGTGGTGATGCGTGTGGTGTGTTTGAGATATGAATTACTCTGCAGAAAGGGCAATAACTTATAATGCTGATTACTGTTTTACAGCACCACTTTTGGCACAACAGAGTTTGGACCAGTCAGTATTTGAACCATTATCAAATAACAGACCCGGTTACAAACCAACTGAGAGCAAACCCGATGTTAACCTTACTGATCACAATTCATTCAGTATGCCAGCCCCACAAACTCACATGGCTGAAGACAAAGGTATGCATTATTCTCTGTGTCTATAATCAAGAAACAAATCTGACCATCTACAACTGTGCATCCTTGATGATAGATTAAAATGTGTAGGTTGTTATTTGATTTTTACATTGTGACAATTCAATTTAGTATCTGTATAACTGGTTTACCATTATGACAGAATGGTTAAAAATTGTTTTCATGCTGTTGTTCCATAATTTATAGAAAACTTGGAGTCATCTGCAAATGCACGAGACAGCTTGTACTTGGATTCTGAGCAGAGTACAAATCAGGATTGTCCAGCTTTAATGGTGTATTTAATTGATTCCTTCACTTACGGTTCTGACTGGGACCCCAGTGTTGAGAGACTTACCAAAGTTGGACTACTCAAGTGCTACCATCAATTGGTGAGATCTCTACCTGAAAACCTTCAACAGAATATTAGTCTTCAGATCATTCCCCTCAGTACCATTCTGGAGAGCACAGAGAAGGGCAGTAACATGCACACTCTGCAGTCCATATCATTCTCCGTTTTCTCCATGTGTCGTTGGAATCTCGCTCACACCATCACTGGAAGACATCTTACTGGATTTGGACCTGCTGCAGCTGGAGAAATTTTTCTCAGGAAAAAGGAGGTATGTGTGTGTGTAATTTGTTAGGGCTATTCCAGAAATAAATACATGGGGGGGGGGGGGGGGGTCGGGAGGCACCTTTTGTATATACCAAGCACCCATAAAAAAAATTACCCCATGACCCATCAAATTGATAAACTCATTTTACAATGACCCATCTAATTTAAAAAAAAAACTAACCAGACCCACCACAAAAATATTTTTAAAAATGAAAACGGTACAAATCTCGAGAGGTTCTCGGGATAAATATTCTAGTCAATGACGCGGTAATGCCTGTGCGACATTGTATCACAGTAGTTCTGAAGAAACGATGTCACATCAACAATCAAAGGCATCTATGGCGGGAATGTTGGAAAGATTGGGAGTCCAAACGATGCTATTATCATGAAATGGGTATGGATATGTTTTTCCACGAATCGTTCGTCTTCTAATGGAGCCCGCGCCCGGAGGCCCCTATATCACCATCACACTGACTGATAAATATAACACATCGGTACCCTCATATAAATCAACTAAGGTTTGCCTATTTTTATTAGAAAACGGAATACCTATTAGTTTCAAAATATTCCCAAAATCGATGCACTGTAAACTGTAATAATCTACAGAACAGAGTTCGCCGCCATCACGTCCAAAGGGACCCTACTAAATGCGCCTCTAATTTGAAGAGAGCCGTAAAGGAAAGTTATGCGCTGCAAAGAGCGACAACTCGAATAGTTCTATGTTACTTCCGATTTCGAAAGCAGCATTTCGAAAGCACGTTTTCAATTTTCCTTTGTAACCAACACGACAAGAGCGACAATAAAAATATTCTGAAAACTCAACACCCACGTGGCACAAAATAAAACAATAGAAACTACCCACTACCCATAATAAATATTTTTTGAACAGTCCAACCACAGACCAAATAAAATATGAAAAAATACTACCACCCACACAAAAAAATATCATTTGCCGCCCGACCCCCCCATTTGATCATTTCTGGAACAGCCCTTATTATAAAAGCAAACTTTTCATGCTTTTTTCAAAGTAATGTTACTTCTTTCAGAGAAATCAGAATTGCTGATTGGCCACTGTGGTTCCGTAGTTCAAAGTGGTAAAGAAAGCTTAACTTTTTCAGGACAATGTATTAACAATCCCTTCAATGTTTCTCTGGTAGGCTAGAAGTGTTACTTTCCGGAGGAATTGAAATTCCAAAATGACAACCCTGACTTGCTTGCTACAAGTGGAATAAAATTCTACAGAATGACATGCTTGTAAATGGCAGAGCTGTTTATTTCATCAGCACTTAAAGCTATATGTGCCGTAATCTTTGGATATTATCATAGGAATAAAAAACTTGTTTTATATCAAGCTATATAAGTTATAAACTGATTCAGCAAACAATACATGTCTTCTGCTTACGATTACAGATGTTATGACCTATTAAAGCGATGAGTTTTCACATGTTTGGCTTGACAGACTCTTCATTTTATATTCTTAATTCATGTGTATAATATTTTATGTTTGACTTGGATGAGTGTTGTACCCTATAGGTGTCTCAAGTCATAGCACCATGTACTGATAAAAAGCCTGATGATTCATGGTGAGAACAATATTAGACTCTCTCCTTAGAAATGTCATTTAGATTTGCATGTACAATGATTGATTCTACCAATAGGCTGACAAGGCAGGTGGCATTAAGCTGTACAGTCCACCCTTTGTGTTGGCCCCCACCAAGGACACCCAGACAATACTGGCAGAATCATGTGGGGAAAAGCTTGAGAGAAGTTTTGTGCTTTTCTGTGCCTACTGTTTGTCAGAGGACCAGCGTTTTCTTCTAGCAGCGTGTACAGATGAGCGAGGAGAAATGATGGAAACCTGCTCCATTAATATAGAGATTCCTAACAGGTAAACCTTAAATGTATATTTCATAAACATGAACAAGCACAGTCATTTGTGAAAATATATGCCACTAATTTGAACTCAAATTTTATTTGCAGGAGCAGAAGAAAGAAAGCATCTGCTAGAAAAATTGGGCTGCAGAAACTGTGGGACTTTTTGCTTGGAGTTGTGTCTCTGTCATCTGGACCATGTCGACTTGTTATTGGTCGCTTTGGAAGGATAGGTCATGGAGAAATGAAAGGCAAGTCCTGAAATTATAAGACGCTCTTAGTGATACATATGTAGGTCTTGCACATACATGAACATGTATGCAAATTTCAATTAATTTCTATATTTCATTTTTATCTACTGTAGTATGTAGTGCACAATTTTTACTAATACAGTTAACATTCTTAACAATTGTAATCAATGGCTACATTTTTATTAGGGTGGTCTGGTTTATTGAGCAAGAAGAACTTGGAACTGGCTGGCAAGAAGATGAAGGAGATGTGCAGTCAGTGTTCCCTTAATATTGGCAGCTGTGATACCCCTGGCATTCTCAGTGCCTGTTTAGTGTCCCTAGAATCTCTCACCTCATTTCATATTATGGCTGATGCTGTCAAGATTGAGGAAAAAATGAGCAGTAACTGCCCATTACAGACCCCTCGTGATGCTTCCACCACCCATATTCTTGTCTTTCCAACCTCCGCTATTGCACAGGTAAATAGTTTAGACTTGGCCAAATATGCTAGTAACAATGGTTTCAATAAACCAACAGTTTTATGTATTAAAGTTTTACTTCTCAGTGAAGAGATTTTCTTACGATGAAAAATGGGCATGTTCTATTATTGATTAACGTCATGATTTGGAATTCTATGTGACCAATATCCCAATATTGTAGGCTAACTCTCATGCACCAGTGACAGAGATGTCAGTAAACATAGCTATTGAGGACACCATGCCGATGGATGATCTAGTTGATTCAGGGGAACAAGGAAACAATCTGTACTCCATTCTAGACCAGGAGTGTTTGTTGGAAGTATTTGATGAGATCACCACGAATTACCCAGATCAGGGCAATGCATTGGGCAACATATCCAATCCTGGCTCACCAACCGGAGATTCAGTCCAACACAACACATCTAGCATGAATGGACAGTTTGTAAGTAATGTACTAATCCTGAATAATATATTTTGACATGCAAAAGAAACACAGGCTCCAATATTTGGCATGACGACAGGTTGCAGAACAGTGTTAATGTTCTGTTGAGCTGTCAAATTGCCTTCAATGATGATCAAGTGGGTTTTGCAGCCACTACCAATCCTGCCCCACACCATAACACTACCACCACCAAGCCTGTCATATTCCACCATGCCGATATCAGTGTAACATTAACCATAAAGTTGAAAAGCATGCTAACCCCATCTGAGCAATAAAGCACAAATTTTGACTTCTCAGAGAAGAGCACATGGCACTGTCTTTGCACAGGAAGTATTTTTGGATGATGTTGTTGCACCATAGGAGTCTGAGATGATTAAGGGGCATTCCCACTGCAACACAATGTGGCTTGATACCATATGAGCAGAATTGCCCCACCAAAGTATCTCGGCTTATTCTTGGATTTTGGTCCCTGATGTCTGTCTCATTTGCAATTTTTGTGCAGTTCTAAACCAGTTGTGTATGTGCTGCAACCTCATTAAACAAACCTGACAAGGCATTATACCCTTCTGTTGGCAGTTGTTCCAGTCAGTCTGAGGCATTTGTAGAGACGAGAGTCATTGCTTTTGTGGGCATCCAGACCTCTTGCAGTGTTTAAGGTGTTTCCAGCCAGCAGTATCTACTGCCCTGTTGCATACACTGTTGGGTAGCCTAGGCATCCTTTACACAATATGAGAAACTAATTTCAATATCTGACAGACTATTCTGATATATTAAGGATGTCTACATAATATGAATGAACTTTAAATCTCGTGTAAATTAGGCTGTTATAAAAAATAATAACCTGGCCCATAACTTTTGCAAACTTGCTCTTTTTCCCACCTTCAAGCCAAGGGCCTTGGTCCTATTCTTAGATTGTACATGAACTTATTAAGCATGCTAAGGTTGGTATTTACATACATTTGACAAAGTATTCAATTGTACGAGCAGTCATCATTCATAAAATTTGAAGTGTTGAGTAAAAATCACTGAACTGTTCAGCTTTATCAGAGATTTTACATTATTTGAAATACTAACAAAAAGGTTAAAACATTGACCATTTTTTATAAGGGGAATATTAACTTATTGAGCATTATCATGAATAGGTTTTATTAAAAAAAATTAAATTACATGAATTTCACATCAATGATCCTAGGTCGACATGCGATCACCATGCATCTTTTTGTTGATATAAATTGTACCTGCATTTGTGCTTCAATTTAGGTGAAATTCAATGATTTTTAAATTTTATGTCTGAAATTAGCTCTTGAATAATAACATAATTTTTGGATACAAAGGTAAGAGTCAAGTTTTTTGTCTATACAAAATAATGTCAGCACATTTCATATTACAGCAGAAAAATCCCCAAAGCACAGATCCACAGGATGAGATGCCCAACCTCTTGAACCAGCCCCTTGCCCTGGGATACTTCACCTCCACTGCCAGAGCAGGACCTTTGCCTCATTGGTTCTGGTCTGGAGCCCCAGAAAAAGAATTTCAGTGTCCTTCTTGCTTCAAGGTTTGTGTATTGTACTAAAAGAAACCTTTTTGATTGTTTTCCTTTCTTTTTGATGCCTCTGCCGTAATGTTTTGAATGTGTAAACTATGCAGTTGCTAGAGCTAAAAGTGTTTGCTCTATTTGTGAATATATTTAAAGGTTTGAAAGTTATCTGTATCTGACAAACTCTTGATGTTGGTCTTGGAAAATAATTTATTTCCATTTGGGGAATTGAGTTTTTACTTTTCAAAATTTTAATGAAATTTACGGAGTTCAAAATCCGCTGTCAATATTACTATTTCAAAATGATTATTGCACTTGTAAATTTATAGAATGCATTATGTTACTTTGGAGTTAGGAGACTAGTAAAATTATTATTAGTGTTCAAGAACAAGGGGAAACTAAACTAATACAATACCATAAAAAATAGCAACTCTCCGACCAGAAATTCACACACACACCCCTCCTACACACATACATAAACGCTATTTTTCTAAAATCACAAAAATTTGACCTCGCAAAAACGAGTTACTGAATGTATGCATTTGTTTATTTAAGAATTTTATACGATATAAAGTAAGTTAGGGCAGTTTACCATTATAAACTGCTTCTATTAAATAGTGTAAACTGTCCCAACTTACTTTAAATCGTATAACAGAAGCAAAAATTACTTTGTTCCCTATAATTTAATTTAGTAAATCACGATTAATTCTAGACCCCAAAAAAAGTTAATTTTATATGACCCAAACCAATATTGCCATAGCAATGCATATTGTGTATGTCATTCCTAGGATGTCATAGCGGGACGAAATGGCAACTTTGTATATACGATATAAAGAATGTTGATAAAGCAAACAAACCAATCAAATTGCATGTTACAAAAAACATTAAATTATTGCTATATATTAGAATAATTATCAATTCAATATGAAATTGTGTTAATGATTTAATGCTTTGTTCCCTGCAGGCTGCACTCCATATCCACAGTTCCTCCAAACATGATGAATTCTCGTACACTCAGCACAACAAGAATTCTCATCCTCTTGATTCCACACTCACTCCTGATGTATTGAGGTAAGATTTACTGGAATTTCAGTGTTGTGTTAATGTGCAATAAAGTTAGAAACTTCTGTTTTCTTTTGTGTGTGTGTTAAATTTTCATTAAGTATGATTTTCTTGTAGATATGTTCTGGAAACTTACAATGCTCTGTCCTGGTTGACCTTTGACCCTGTACAGAATGATCGCCAGTCATGTTTGCCAATCCATTTCATGGTGCTTATGCAGATGTATCATGCATTAAATGCATTTGTATGATGTGATATTTTGAAAGAAACAATGGTTACTTTTGGAAAACCGTTGATGCATTGGATGCAAATGTGATATTTTGGAACTGAATGTGTTTACGCAATGAATTGTTTCTTCATGTTATTTACTTGTGTAACTTATTATTTCTATGATCAAAAATTGAGCAAAATGGTATTGCAGTCAAAAATCAAGACAACAGATTCAAAATAGTTTTTAATTTATTTTTTTATCGGAAAGAGAATCTTGGGACAGAATTTACAGTGTACAGAAGTTCAAGATTTAGAATTCAGTGTGACAAATTCTAAAACAAAAATTAAATTCCCTTTAGAAACAGTTGTTAATGTGAAAAGGCATTCAAATTTGTAATTTTCTCCACAGAGGCATTGGAATACTTCTTCAGAATTCCAATGTACACGCACAGTATAGGATTTTACACTTGTTTACCAAGCGAGGAGAAAATCATGCATTGTTGAAGGATTTTAAACAATGTTAATTCTGTGCATCACCATTTTTTTCCTATAAATAGCATTCATGCATGACGTGAAAGTAAAGTGCCAAAGTTTATCTTGCCAAATAAGTGCAAAATTCACAAAGGTCCTGCCAAATTTTGAAATTCATTGGTTTTATTTGAACAAAGCACTAAACTACTTATTATTTGTGAAAAGGTTCTAGAGGTATTTCAAATACTCATTTCATGAAATATGTGTATAGACATACAGTGTACATTAGTTTGAGAGATGCAAGGATACATTTTGAAATTTTTCTGACAGAATAATTTATCATGCATAGTAATTTATCTTGTATTCAACACAACTTGAAAGTCTGTAATTAACAATTACATGAAATGTAAACTAAAAGGAATTTTACTTCAGTGGCAGATCTGTTTTGTTATATGTGTGTTTAGTACTGTAAATCTGAATCATATGATAAGATACTATTAATTTGTATTTCAAGGATATATCGCGGCTCAGTAGAAAAACAATAAGCTTATAAAAATGAAACTGATTTTTATGAATTTTTAGATACATTTCTTTTTATACACAAAATATTGAATGATCTCAGAAATGTTATTTAACCATTTTGAAATGCTTTAAATTCACCATCATGTTTTCCTTTTTTCAATTTTGTCCTGAAATTTTAATGTAATTTTTTTAACAGTGCTATGATATTTAGAATTTGCAATTGTGAAATACATGAAATATAGGGAATTGAATGAATAATGTGCAAAGCAAAAGAAGCATGCAATGTTTTTAATTATTCCATCAACCGTAATGTGCATCTCAAGATACAAAGTCTTTCATAGCATTCTTGTACCTTATTTATGCACGTTATGCAATATAAAAGAGCATTGATATAACATGAATCTAATTCAATATAAATGTAACAAAATTTCTCGATTGGATGAATTTGTACAATTTCATTTTACAAGTGATTGATCTTTTATTGAAATGAGGATTCATTTTGAGAATTACTAAAATGTGCAGGCATCAAAGATGTCTCTTTATCATTCATTTAATATGAAAATAAAGCCAATCTTCATTGTCGTAAGATTTTAGGGTAACTGTTCCCCAAACAATATGTAGATCATGACATTTTTTTGTACAGAGATTTTTTTGTACAGATGTTTTACCAAAGTCTAAGAAATGTTACTATACATATGTACATGTACATTTTCATCTCATTGTTTGATCGTTTTATGTATGAGAGGCAATATTTTTGGTGCAAATGTTTCTGAGAGAAGTGTCTAATGTAGGTTGTTACAGTATTACTAGGACAATGTACAGGTTTTCTACGTGCTGTTTTCTTTGTGATGAGATCACGCTTACTTCCATATCTCTGGGATTATTACTTACTTCAGAGATCTTATATCTACCATTGAGGTATGGAAGTGAACCTGATCTATACAGGTCATGTGACCCCAGTGTCTCCTGACCTTGTGAATGTCTCCGCTTCAGGCAATGTCTGTAAATAAGTACAATTTTATTCTCAACTGTTCGTGAGAAGGTCAATATTATATATGTATTTAATGATGATAAAAGTCATAATTTATTTTCTGTTCTTAGTTGTGTATTTTGAAAATAAGATGACTCGGTAGATTCTACTAGCTCATGGAGAAATAAATGAATGAAGATGACATTTTTTTCATAGTTGTATGTAGCAGAAAACCGGGAAAGTCAATGTACAAGGGTTGAACAAAAAGATCTATACATATCGTTATAGAATAGGATACTGGTGTTGGTACTGGACAGAGTTATCATAGCTGTCACAGCCTAGAGCCTATTTAATAGATGGCCAGTCGGTGGAAACGTTCTGCATCCTATAACCCACCCACCCCCCTAGTTTTGACACACAAATGTATCTCTTCACTCCTGTGAAGAGAGGATGGACAGGCTGTAACAAATATGTTTCTGCCTCCATTGATCAAAGTTTGGATATAGGAAAATGTGAAAATTAAAAAGTGAGATTTTGTTTGGGCACAACTTTCTAATGAAGAAATATTGGCCCCATTTGCCACAAGGTTGTTTAAGAAATGAAGTTCGCGTTTTCTTGTATTTTGCAGGATAACATTCGAGGTAAAGAAAAGTTGTTTTGAAATGTAAAAGCTGAGGTGTTTGGCGAGGCTTTTATATTTCAAACAACATTTCGAGACTAAGGAGGTTATCCTACATCATACACGAAAACAAAAACTTTATTTCTATTCCACTACAAACTCAGAAATACACAACTGATTGTTTACCTACATGAAGCTACAAATTGGGTCACCGTGACGTCGGGCCTTCACAGTTTGCTGACGAAAAAGGTGAGATGGTAGGGTATACTAGATCTATTTTGAAAATATTTGAAGTATATATAGTTTGATGTTGACGGACTAGATCAACTGCTTTGAATATACAGTCCTAAAAAACTACATGTACATGGAAGAGTATCAACTTGCCTGTGCATCGCCATGTATCTATCTCAGAATGCAAACGATTGATTTACGTTGAATGACAAATATTCTTGAGTTATTTATAAAAAAATTGTAACATTTTTATGATTATAAAATTGAGTTTTCAATTATCGACTTTATTGTTGTATTGACAAAACACGAAGTGCTAGTAAAGTGTATATCAATTTTCTCGTAGCCTGTTATTACGTTTGAAGGTATATCGCAGAATAATGACCACGGCATTCCTGTGATCTTTGCAATAATTGTGGTTTATGACCCGACAATGTGTCATGATTGAACCAAGGTCAGGTAGACAAGATCTAGAGTCCCCGCAGTAAGGCCACTCCATGTTTAATAAAGAAAACACTTCATTTCTTTTTCTCTTAAAATTGGGGCATCCAGTTTTCAGATGCTGTTTTTTAAGTTCTATATTAATTTAATAATACGGGAGAACCGAGGCCCACGGACATTATGTACGTTGTAGAATCTGAATTGTTCGAGAATTCGTTCTTTTATTCGCGGAAAGGGAGTTTTATCCCTTTATTTGAAACATTTAATGTTATATGGAGGATACATGTTCGTGTAACTCCTCCCACAATTTTCAAATGAAGACCGCCTTATTTATAAAGTGTTTGTATGGGTATTAAAGGTGTGAATACATGTATGTCAAGGATTTTCGGGTTGTTTTTTTTTTTTTTTTTTTTTTTTTACTACAAAGTATGGTTAGTTTTGAGGAATATTGTTTGTCCACCTAACTCTTCTCGCGCGTTTCAAGCTAAGACTGAAGATGAGCCTATTGCAAAATAATATTTTCTTTGACGTTTGAAAAAAAAAATTATGTACAGGTTGTTGAAATTGGGGGAAATATTTTACACACAGACCTCTTGGTTTGTCTATCTACCTCCAGTCACAATTGTCAAACTATGACCATTTATCTTCTACAACTCATGGCATTTTTGTCATGTCATTAAACGCCCTTAGAAATAAGCTGATGACGGGCGTATTGTGTACAATGTCCGTTACTCTTGTTAAATTGAGTTATTTGTAATAAAAAAAAAAATTAGGGGGACAAACTAGCTTCGTGTCATGAATAAGACCTGTAAATGATAAGTAAATAGTCACCGCACTCGGACACAAGATTCGTGTTCTGAAATTTAGTCCTACAATGGCGGATCTAGACATTTCTGAGGGGGAGGGGGTGTCTTGAGATCCTCAGTGGGTCCAGGACGAAGCCCACTGTAATTATTAAGTTTTGACAAAATAAGATGTCTATCCTTTTTTTTTTTTTTTTTTTTTGGTACAAAGATGTACACGTAGTTCTATCAAAACTGATCAGATTTGTGAAGGGGGGGGGGGGGGTTCAGGGCCGTCAGCAAGTATCAAAGGGGAGACGAACTAGATCGACTTCAGGGGTTCTAACTAACGTATTTTGGGTTTTGACTTCAAGTATTCAATGAATAACGATCATGTTTCATATCTAGTAAATGGGTGGTGGATTTTTATATTCATGATATCATTTTGAAGGGTTCATTAAATAAAAATAATCCACCTTAGGAATTTTTTTAATTTTAATAATTGTTTGATTTATTTCACCTAGAATTTTACATTGAGATCTACAGAAGAAAATGTTTTATTAGAATATTTTTATTTTCATACAAATTTCTTGGTAAAAACTAAAAAAGTTTTCTTAGAGAGATATCTCTCAAAGTATTAGAAATATCTCTTTAATCGTTGAAAAAGAGATATCTCTCAAAGAGAAAGAGATATATCTTTCCAATATTTTTATCAGTTTGAATACTTGAGGAATTCTCCCTAAAACGGAAGCCCGCCAAAGCATATCTTACCATGATGGCTGGGGTGTTGCTAAAACGCGGAACGGAAGACGGAACGGAAAACATAGCCTTTTTAAATCGAACGTGCTTTTAATCGAACTACATATGTTTAAGATAACTGAATTTGAATTTAGTTCTACACCTGGTACAATATACATTTATGTATCACATAAAATTTTAAAGCGAATGAGTCCGGTGAAGAAAAAACCTTTGCCTCATTTGGGACGAATCTATGTAAAAGTTCGTACATTTACCGATATCCTGCGGATTAGTGTTGAAACTGAAGAGATACAGCGGGAAAGAAAGATTGAAACAAAACCAATGTTAACTGAGTACCTGTAAAGTGCGAAACGAAATCGAAACGAAATCTACCGAAACGAAACCTACCGAAACGAAACGAAACAGATTGTATAACCGAACTCTTTTAATTATAATAATTAAAAATGGTATCTTAGGCCCCTGTGAAAGATACCACATATAACATTCGCCTCCCCTTTGATGTAGGCTTTCGGCTTGACTGTTACAAAGTTTTAAAAGTTGGAAAAGGGGGGGGGGGGGGGGGGGGGAGTAAGCACAAAGTACATATCCGTAGTTGATTAAATACCATGTACAAGTAGTTTTGGATCCATAAATTTCAGAACCGAGGGTTACAGTCTCAGAGATCTGGGGAAACACATTATACGAGGGGTGGGATCGCCGACGTTGGATCCGCCTTTGGGCATAGATACATTGTTTGAAGAAGCTGGTGTCTGAGAAAATTGAAAGCAGGAAGAGCTCTTAACCTCTTATTTTATCTCTAACTGCTGAGGTGCGAGTACTTTCAATAATGGAAAAACTCTATACATATGGGGTGTTGCGAAGACGGGGAATTGAAAACGGGACGGAAAACGGAATTTTTTTAATGCAATAATATTAGGAGGAGGTCGACATTTTGTAAACTGAAAAGGCTTAAGAACGAGGGAATTTTAAGCAGAAATCACAAAGAGAACGGGAGGGCATATTCAGAATCCAGCGTTTGATATACTACATACAAATACACAATATCCACATGTATACATATATTTGTCTTTAGAGCAAAAATACTGAAACATGTATTTATGTCCAAAGGCGGATTCAACGCCGACGACCCCATCCCTCGTTTAGTGTATTTCCCCAGACCTCTGACCTGTGAGACTGTAACCTTCCGTTCTGAAATTTATGGATCCGAAGCTAATTGCACATGGTATTTATGTACTTTGTGCCCCCCCCCCCCTTTCCAACTTTTAAAACTTTGTATCAGTCAAGCCTACATCAAAGGGGAGGCGAATTTTATTTATATGTGTAAACTTTAACAAGGGGCTAAGATACCATTTTTAATTATTATAATTAAAAGAGTTCGATTATACAATCTGTTTCGTTTTGGTAGGTTTCGTTTCGTTTCGATGGGTTTCGTTTCGTTTCGGTAGATTTCGTTTCGTTTCGTATCTCCACATGGAGGAAATAAAGAATGAATGAATGAAAAGGTACCCATGTTAACTAGGATGAAGTTTACGACCAATAGTAAGAGGAATTAACAGATTTATTTCATAATATATGAAATAGCTATTAAGCTATTCAAGTATTTATTTTAAAAATTAAATGTCAGAAGTTCTCCCTATTTAGGATTGGAGTGCTGCGGTTACTAAGTCTCCTAGATGTTAGTTAAAAAATAATAAATCAAACACAAGATGTTTAACTTGTTGACTAAATAAGATCAGAATTATTATTTATTGTTTTATACATATCAAACTCCCTGTTGTAATACACTTTATTATGTGTAAATACATATATGTGTTAATGACGTTTTGCCACGGGGGGAGGGGGGGGGGGTATAAACCACGTGTGTTCTTTTCATTATCTACCCATAGGTGTCACTGCTCGCTAACACCTCTGTCAATGCCGAAATTTCAAAATTCTTGTAAAATGCCTTGTAAATTCTTATATTAACGTTTAAATAAATTCGCTTACTCAATTTATGATGCAAAATATCTACATTAATCATTATAATTCTTAATTTCCGTTCCGCGTTTTAGCAACACCCTGATGGCTGCAATCCCGTGGGAAGATTTTGCTTTTACCGCATGTGAAATGTATACAGGTAACAAAAAACAAAGACAATAAATTGATGAAATATGCAAGCTAGACTATATTTCGCCTCTCGGCAACTTGACAAACCTCTTCAACCTTTCCCGCCATTTGTACCCTTGAACCTTGGTTAAAAATTAGGGTTACATCATTTCAATGACAATGCAACAGGAATAAGTCATTATGGTCACCGGGGGGAAAATCTAAAGAGATATCTCTTTTTACATCGATAGAGAAATATCTCTTTACGCTAGAGAGATATCTCTTTAGCTTTGAGAGATATCTCTTTAAACAAGAGATATCTCTTTTGGTTAAAGATATATTTCCCTAGCGTAAAAAGATATCTCTCTAACTTACAGAGATATCTTTTAAGCAATAGAGATATCTCTTTTATTTAAAGAGATATCTTATTTTACGAATAGAATAGTAAAAGGGCTTGCCATAAATATAGCTGCAGAACTGAAAAAATATTGGGACGGAACAGAGAGCTACAGACTCACCCCTTATAAAAACCTTCGATTTACGGCGCACAAAAAGTTGCGCACCGTTGAGGCCTGATATCGTTGTATTCTTGTGTTGCTGTCTCATAAATTTAATATAAAAAAATTCTTAACACATTCTCCTACTATACTTGTGTCCAAACATACCTTCAAATATGCATTAAAGCCCCATACGACCCAAAAACTCACAGCTTTGAAATGATTTCGTTTGTTGACGTAGCCATGTTAGATTTTGAAAAATAGAATCGATAATCGGAATCGAAGAGCCTAAAACGATCGATTGTCGGCGACAATCGTTTCATCACTACTTCAAAATATGACCAGGACCTCTGTACTATACCTCTTCTATATTCAAAGAAGATAATTTTATAATTTTGATGCAAAACATCAAATCGACCGCTAAAATTTTAGATATAAAGTTTCCCCCCAAAATATCACGGAAATTATAATATGAAATATTTCATTTAAAAACGGAAACAAAATCAAGAAACAATTAATTTGAATATTCACTTTTAAAAATGCATCAATACTATACATGTAAGAGCACTTCAGAGTTTTAAAAATATATACAAATGTATGAAATATATTTTATTTATGTTTTTTAGGTTTGAATATTTTTTATGTGTCCGGGTAATATTGCAGAAGATCTTTAAATTTAATCAATTTAAAACTAGCAGGTGCGCCTCAAAAGATCTTACATTTACAAGTGCTACATGTACATATATATCGAGGAAGATCAGAGAAAATACATAAATAATACGGATGTCACCCAAGTATGTCTATGAAAACCATATTTATGTAGCAATATTCCATTATCACCTAGTGCATATGGTGTTTCCATCTCTCAACTGATTCGATACGCAAGAGCTTGTTCTGCATATTGTCAGTTTTTAAATCGAGGCAGGCTACTGACAAACAAGTTGATGGTGCACGGGTTCCAATAGTCTCGTTTAGAATAAGCATTTCGCAAATTCTATGGTCGTTATAACGATATAGTTTGCCAATGCAACCTATCATTGGGTCAAATGCTGTCTGACGTGTTTCATGCCGATTGTTAGGCCGTTCTTGGTACATTGATTTTGACTACGGATGACTTCGTTTACCTGATTAAGATATAGGGCTCACGGCGGGTGTGACCGGTCGACAGGGGATGCTTACTCCTCCTTAGGCACCTGGTCCCACCTCTTGTATGTCCAGGGTTCCGTGTTTACCCAACTCTTTATTTTGTATTGCTTATTGGAGTCATGAGATTGATCACTGTTCGTAATATTCACCTTTCATATGCATAAATGATTTCTTATAGTCTCATCATGTCTCTTGCATTTGAGATGTCTAAAGCTCGCATATCGTGTACCAGAACTGTGACTGAATTCCTCAGAAATCAGAGGAAAACTGGTCAAAAACCTAACCCTACCAGGAAAAATATCATTTACTGTCACTTTAGATAAACCCCGCGTTTCATTCTTCTTCTTCAAGCCAGAAAGACGATTTCCAGCAAAGAAATTTGGGGTACCTGTAAAGTGCGAAACGAAACGAAATCTACCGAAACGAAACGCACCGAAACGAAACCTACCGAAACGAAACAGATTGTATAACCGAACTCTTTTAATTATAATAATTAAAAATGGTATCTTAGGCCCCTGTGAAAGTTACCACATATAAATAAAATTCGCCTCCCCTTTGATGTAGGCTTTCGGCTTGACTGTTACAAAGGTTTAAAAGTTGGAAAGGGGGGAGTAAGCACAAAGTACATATCCGTAGTTGATTAAATGCCATGTACTATTAGTTTCGGATTCATACATTTCAGAACCGAGGGTTACAGTTTCAGAGATCTGGGGAAACACACTATACGAGGGGTGGGGTCGCCGACGTTGGATCCGCCTTTGGGCATAAATACATTGTTTGAAGAAGCTGGTGTCTGAGAAAATTGAAAGCAGGAAGAGCTCTTAACCTCTTATTTTATCTCTAACTGCTGAGGTGCGAGTACTTTCAATAGTGGAAAAACTCTATACATTTGGGATGTTGCGAAGACGGGGAATTGAAAACGGGACGGAAAACGGATTATTTTTAATGCAATAATATTTGAAGGAGGTCGGCATTTTGTAAACTGAAAAGGCTTATGAACAATGGAATTTTAAGCAGAAATCACAAAGAGAACGGAAGGACATATTCAGAATCCACCGTTTGATATACTACATACAAATACACAATATCCACATGTATACATATATTTGTCTTTAGAGCAAAAAATACTGAAACATGTATTTATGCCCCAAATCGGATTCAACGCCGACGACCCCATCCCTCATTTAGTGTGTTTCCCCAGACCTCTGAGACTGTAACCTTCCGTTCTGAAATTTATGGATCCGAAGCTAATTGCACATGGTATTTATGTACTTTGTGCTTACCCCCCCCCCCCCCCCCCCCCCTTTCCAACTCTTAAAACTTTGTATCAGTCAAGCCGAAAGCCTACATCAAAGGGGAGGCGAATTTTATTTATAAGTGTAAACTTTAACAGGGGCCTTAGATACCATTTTCAATTATTATAATTTAAAGAGTTCGATCATACAATCTGTTTCGTTTCGTTTCGGTAGATTTCGTTTCGCACTTTACAGGTACCCAAGAAATTTGATGTGGATGAAAAATGGAGGATATGTACATTTTTTAAATTGAAAACTTTTAAATTTTAATATTTTGTTTATCAACAAATGCAGTTTTAGTAAAAAGTGATCAGGGGAAAAAATTGTAAAACCCGTACCGGAATCGAACCAGCGATTTATAGTTCAGCAGTCAACGTGCAAACTTAATGAGCTACTCAACTAGGCAATGAACTCTGAAAAATAGACAAATATTGCTGATATATGTATTTTCATTCATTCAATCATTGCTTGAAAGGAAGTCAGCCATCATGACGCTGTAGAGTACACCTTAATACCTTTTCAATTGATGATTGTGACGCCATTTTGTAACACAGTACTGCTGATGAATATAAGTCCACTCCTTCAGATTAAGCGCTTAATTTTAAAATATAAAACTAAATCCACATCATTTCATGCAAGTCTTAAGTCAATGACAGCAAGTCTGTACATCGTTGAAACATTTCAACTAGCGAGTAGCATCAGCAAATGTACAACTAGAGTACCGCCAACGGAACATAATACGCCCGTGAAAAGCTAATATAGGGTGTCTTTCTTACACCATGATTTGTAGAACTTGCCTTCAAATAGTATCAGCAATCATCAGGGTGTGACATACTTTCTTTGCATCGAAAAAACAAGACCAATCATGAAGTTTGATGGTTCTAGCCTCAACAGTTCGGTTTGTATACTGTCTTCAAGTGATACTGTGACCTTGAAAAAGTAATAGGGTGATCGAATGTACCAAATTGCTATATCCTGGAGCTTATGGTTCGGTTTGCATCCTGCCCACAAGCGTTTCCTACTAAGTGATATTATGACCTTGACATTTGACCTTGAAAAACAATAGGCATCTTCTCTCATCATGGTGATCAAAAGTACCAAGTTGTAAAATCCTGGAGCTTACAGTTCAGTCTGTATCCTGCCAACAAGGTCTGGACAGACGGAACACCATAAGCCCAGTCTTCAACGGACGTATAAAAAAAACCCTGCAAAGGCTAACTAAACCATGTCATACCCTACAGAGGTACCTGAAGTATGGATATTACTCCCCCCCCCCCCTTTTTCATAATTCTTTTTGGTGGCAATATCTTCTATGAAATGTATGAATTCCCAGTCTATCTCATCCCTCTTTCGATTCATGTAGTTGTTTCACGCTTTAGAGATTGGCCTTCTACTGGTATAATAAAATACAAAGTTCACACAAATTCATAGAAATTATTGCCACCAAAAAAAAATTTATGAAAAAAAAAAGGGGGGGGGGTAGTAATATCCATAACTCAGGTGCCTGTGATACCCTATTGAAACCAATGCATAATGCTAAGACATCAAATAATTGGATCGATCCTTACGTGATGTCATAGGTTTTTGCAAAATATCAATTAAACTTTGCGCATGATAGAAATATAAGAGCCTTTTGGGGGAAGTTTATCTACACAATAAAATAAAAAATCTGGTAAACTATTGATACTGAAAAAATTGTGTATTTTCCATAAACAATCGATTATTAAAAAAAAAAGAATGTTGTAAAGGGCAATAACTGTTACACTGGTATTTCCTCTACTGCATGTCTATTCCTAATATCCACAATTAATTTAAACATATTTATGAATTAGTTTTTTTTTTAAACTGCTGACATTAAAAATGCCATTTTATCAATTTTTTTGTCTATTGTTGACATATACTTTTGTTTTTGTACAGCCTTCATTAAAATCAAACCTCTCACTTTGCTTGATATAATGACAATTCTATAGAAGGCCTTGAGGAAGACCACTGCATTAATCGAGCTGCTTTCTCAAGTATTATCATTCCTAAAATGTTGGTCAGACGCAGCGTCCGAATCAATATTGATTGATAAAGCAGTCGAACAAGTTTGAACACAGAAAATATCATTACCATAGAATGACCAACCTGGGAAAAAAACTAGAGACCTGATCACTTATCCAGAATAAAATTAGGTCAGATCCATCATCACTGTAAACATACTCATGATTGTTTCAACCACATACAAGTAGAAAATTATCTTTTTACCAAATTACTCTCTGGAGAATGTAGGTCAGATGCAATCTGAATTAATACATCACTCATGTAAAGTTCATTCAAAGACAATCCTGAAGAAACTTGTTAACCCATATGTAAAATGTAGGTCAGATGCAGCACATTAATTATGTGTATGCATCTATAAATGCATCATCCACGCAAGTCAGACATGTAGAGTCAATAGCTTCTTCTACTCGGACCCCCTTTCAACCCATCAGATCACTGTAAATCTTATGGTAGACCAGAGGCAACACCTGAATCAAGAATGTAGACATAACATATGATCATATTGGGTTTATGCCTAAACAGTACAACACTTAACTCTGCTGATATTTGGTTGCTTAGTCAGAGCAATCTACCTTTACATGTTATGAATCCCACAGTTCACACAGAAAAAGGCATCCATTACAACCGGACTGACAAAAAGGTTTGGTTGTCCTCTATTTACATGCACATCAAACCTCAAAACCTTTGTCGTATACTGGTCAACCATTTTAAAACAGAAAAAGTTTTCATTATTGATGCAAGTAAAAAATATAACTCGTTTAATTGTTGACAACCAAAATTTGGACCAGATAAGAGCAATATTTTAGTCTTAACTCTGTGTTATGTAAACAAAGACTCAAGTCTTGTTTACAAACCAGTGAAAAGTTAAATTTTGTAACTCATAGCCTCTTTAATTTTGTTCAGTAACAAATTTAACTTTTAAATGACACATTTTACCTAAAGTATACTTGAAATGTGATATACATGTATATAATAAACTTGGATCAATAATCCATTTCTTTTGAAATCTTCGTAAAGAACAATCTGTTTTCAATACAAATAGGTAGTAATCTCTCTATGAGATTCCATCATAATATATTACCTTAATTTTTTGGTGAAACACATTAGAGGGTAGATTTTCATCATTTAAAGTGAAACAAATTTTGGAAAGAAATCGTGAATCAGTCCGTTTAGCCTAATATCAGAGTACTATGCTCTTCACACTTATGCTAAATTTTTGATTTCGTAACACAGATAAAAAAATCAATGTAATATTTATGTACAACTTTTAATCATTCTTACTACAAATACTAAAAAAAAAAAAAGTAAAAAGACGCACATACAACAACTGGAGCTGCTTCCAAGTTCAAAGATGCATAAATGATTTCCTCTGTAAAATGAGTCTTCAATGAAAAACATGAAAATGAACACCGACTGTGCAATATTCACGGTAAACTGCACCCCACGTTCAATACAACTAATCCAATTGTATTAAATGACCATCAATTATCCACATGATCAGGAATTTCCTGTATGAAAGGGCAATGAAGCATAGTTTTTTAACGTCGACGATTTTGATACATGTTGCCACCTCCCCCTCTTGGTCCTCCTGGTCCTGCCCTTCCTCGACCCCTGGCAGCTACAAAAGTACAACAAAGTTTTAAGTTTTCTTACGTCAATCCATTCTAAAAAGTTACATATCTTGGTACACAAATTGCTAGTAGAACCAGACTACAATTCAAATAATTTAATAAGCAAGTGGTTTGCATTAAGTAAAGTAAATTTTATTAAAAGTAGACACTATTCAACACAAGCTCTGTAGAGCTATTTAACCGACTAGCACATATATATCAAAGACACATAGCATGTATGTACACAACTACACACATTAACAAAACAATACGAAACATTTCATGCAAGAATATAGTTCAATATACAGATACGAAAGTAAATTTTAGGAAGAAAATATACCTTGTGTTCGTAGAATGGCAGATTTTCCTCTGTTCGCTGACCCTCCTTTCCCTTGCACTCTTTTGAACATTGGTGCATTCTTTAACATGTCTGGTAATATTAAAAAACGAATTTTGCTGCCTCTCAGATATACGTTTTCTAACTGAGCCACTCGACCATCTCTGTATGTAACCGTTATTGCAGACATTTGACAATTCATATTATCCTCAGCTTCGACAAGTTTTCCTCTGTAAACTTCGCCGGTTGTTGTTTCACATGTCACAATGTGTCCTTCTGCTTCGTGCAGTACTTTAATTGGAACACCAATAGACATCGCAATATATCAACTTTCCTTTCGATCAACGATTTGATTAATTGATGCCACTCTAAGATGCAGATGGTCTTCGATTATAATAGGCCTACAGCTTTGTTTTTACTTTCCCAATGGCGCCCAACGCTATTCATACGTTTCCGGTATGTACTGTTCAAGATAACTAAAACATAAAACAATTCGGAAAATTTTAAATTTAATAGCGAAATATTTACAACATAAAAACGAGCAGCAGTTAAGTTAGTTTAAAATAGACCAGGTAAAAAAAATATTTTTAGAAAATCTGATGTTGATTTCACGGACCTGGCACGGCCCGAGTGTTATCATTCGTATGGGGAGTTATCTTTCTTTTGATAATAGGCCCCTAAAAAAGAAAAATATACAAACTTACCATTTTTTAATAACTGCATGAAAGAAAATCATTGTAAAGAGTTGTGCACCCCTAAAAATATTGTTCATGCTAGGGAACTATGTGAATTATTACACAGGTGCTTTGAAGTAGAATACAAACATAAATGTACCTGTAGCTCAATATTTCAGTGCGCCAATGTAGAGCACCTTAGCAGAATATAACATACATGTATGTCTCTGACCTTAGTGATATACTTGTAATTATTACAACTTCTTGCAAACTTATTAATCTGATTAAATACAATTTTGTAACGGTGTCTTGTGTGATTGTATCCCAAAATGCAATGTAAATTGAAATTAAAAGACACACACTCACAGACACATGACGATTAGACCCGTTTCCAGCCCCCCCCCCCCCCCCCCCCCCCCCCCCCCCCCCCCCCCAATAAGTAAAAATACACTAATAATACAAATATACACCAGGTGCCTGTAGGGGGAAAAGGGGGGAAGGGGATCCTTTTTATCAATTGGAGAAATCGTTAACGACTGCTTTGCTTGGCTTTGGACGTTGTTTTATGGTTTCATCGTATGGTTTCTTAATTTTTTGAATACTGCAAACTGTCTACCTAAATAAATTCTGTATAAAATTATTTAAGTTTTCTCGAAAAGAAAAAATGACGTATGATCACATGCGATATACAAGAGCTTTCGTTAAAGATTGATCTATGATTCCTCCGTTAATTAGAGGTGCTCATTTGGCGGTGACATAAACGATAGATTGATACAACGAATCCAGAGTTGACAGGGGCGGATACAGGAATTGTGGTTACGGGGGGCGCCACTTTATGAGGCAGTGGGTCCAGGGGGCGAAGCCCCCGGAAGTTCCTGGATTTTACAGATTTTATGGGGCTTGAAATATTTCTCCTATTTAGTCATTTGTACTATTTTCTATCATTTTAATAAGATGAAATTAACAAAATGATACAAATTTTAAGGGTTTTTTAAAAGATTTTGTCATTTATTTCTCCTGGAGTGGAAGAAATTATTGTTTCTTTTATCGTTTAGTACATTTTACAAAACAAGATACCGCGATTTACCTTAAATTTGAAAATTTTAGGGGGGGGGGGGGGGGGCTCTAAATCCGCCACTGGTTGACGTATCGGTAATGCAGGAGTATTGTATATTAGGTCTGTCAGAATTGGCGCGATGCCAATAAAAGATCTCTCCCCCCTCCTCCCCTCCCCCCCCCCCCCCCAATTTCACAAGTCAAGGGTTATTGATTCGTTGCCTCGCACTGTAACGAATCAATAACCCTTGACTTGTGAAGATGCCCCCCCCCCCCCCCGTTCTAAAATAAGATTGGATATAGCCCCCCCCCCCCACACCACCACCACCATCCGAGAGCTACAGTTCTGCAGTCAATCTTGTCAAGGTTAGGATTGTGATGTCTTTAAAGTCTCCTATACTCAGGATACAGATGGAATTTTATAGAATCAAAGCAGATGTACTGGAGTTTGAGAACCATTCGGTTCTAGCAAATCTCTCAATGAATTTGTGATCTTTTTACACACAGTAACATCCTCCAAACACAGCAGGACACTGCCGATGTTATCATAATGTACACGCACCGTGTAATAATGATATAGAACTTTGTGAGCTACCTAATTACAGCTAGGGTAAACGAGAGAAAGAGAGAGAGAGAGACAGACAGAGAGAAAAAGAGACATTACGTTTCTAATACAGTAATGTCTCTTGGGATTTTCAGGAAAGCATTTACTATAGTGTGACTGGCCTAGGCCAAGATTTTATATCTTGTAGAATATGAACGCATCAGAAATCAGTCGTTATGTAATTATTTTAAAATTAGATTTATCCTTGATGATATTAGACCTTATTGACATTTTTACGCTACACACGAACAACCACCACAGATAGAGAAGGTGGTATTTATTACCATCATTCCTATCAGGTTATTGTTACTGACATATCAATTTACTCTCTTCCCCGTAATGTGGAGAGAGAGAGAGAGAGAGAGAGAGAGAGAGAGAGAGAGAGAGAGAGAGAGAGAGAGTATCGCAGCAGAATAAATTCGTTCCTTTTAATTTTGCGATGGAAAAAAAAGTTTTATGGCAAGCCATTTTACTATATTTTACGAAAGCCTATTAGTATCATACAAAAAATAAATTTACATTCCCCCATCTCGTAATTACGAGAAAAGATCTCGTTATTACGAGATAATTATCTCGTTATTACGAAATAATTATCTCGTTATTACGAGAAAAGATCTCGTTATTACGAGATAATTATCTCGTTATTACGAGAAAAGATCTCGTAATTACGAGAAAAGATCTCGTTATTACGAGATAATTATCTCGTTATTACGAGAAAAGATCTCGTAATTACGCGATAATTATCTCGTAATTACGAGATAATTATCTCGTAATTACGAGAAAAATATGTAAATATTGGTCACATGATATCTGTCTTTATATGAGCTCTCCTCTCCTCATTCTGTCAGTGTGTTTTGGATGCTGTTTTAAATATAAGAAATCACTTTCCATTCAAAGCATGCCAAGTAGACCAATAGAATTTCTAGAAAGTTAACTTACCGAACGAAAGTTTATTCATGCATTTAAAGTACAAAGAAAGAAAACGACGATTTATTATTGTAGCCCTTGTATGTTTCTGTACTATCAATTAATTAAATCAATTAATTTTTTACAAGTTTTACGATGATATAAGCTAATAATAAAGTTAAACTATCATAATGCTTAATGTAACTGTGTATGAATTTGAAAGTTCAAGATTCTTGTTTTTCCACTGTTAAGTACACACTATGATGGTACATATTCTCGTTTGGAACATATCATCCTCGGCGACGATATGCACGTACCCTCTCGGTACATATTGTCCGTTGGTACATATACAATGTACATGTACTACATATTGTGCGCCGAGACCAGGCATACTTTTTTGCATCACGGTATATACTGTCGTCGGAGACAATAGACCATTGGATTATATTGTCGCGGACCGCGATAGATGGGAATGGGGGGTGGTGGTAGATAACTATAGGTATCTCTGTAGAGAATGTTTAGTTGTGGTTAGATGCTGAATTGTTTAATGCGAATGAATATTTGGAATTCTTGTACGATTCCAATACCATTTTCAATGGAGGCCTTGATCGCTTTTTTGTTAATCTCATTAAATGATTACATGTTTGAATTGTTTCATTTTATATATTGATTTTCAATTTAAAATATCTTTAATATGAAAATATTATTATTTTAACAAATCACTATCTAGTGCTTTAAGTGTATGCATCTTTCTTAGTAACATGCATGTACAGGACTAGTGCCATCTCTCTCTCTCTCTCTCTCTCTCTCTCTCTCTCTCTCTCTCTCTCTCTCTCTCTCACGCGTACTCAATATCTTAAGTAACCAGTGCGAAATTATTTTATCATTAAAGATATATGTTGGCATTGATCAATAAAAATGAAACATATTGCATACATTTGAGTATATAATCTAAATTTTTAAAAATATAATAGATAAATAAAAATCCAAACTTTGTTCAAGAAGTCTCATTCCTACATGTAGATCAGTACCTGATGCTACATGTACATCTAATAATGGTGAGGGTTTGTGTCGGTACATATTGTAGAAGGAGTCATGTAACAACTCTATCTAAATATATACAGGTTTCACACCTCCAGTTTACAATCCTTTGAATTGGAGATCAAACCTCCGTAATAAATTCCATTATCTCGTAATTACAAGATCTTTTCTCGTAATTACGAGATCTTTTCTCGTAATAACGAGATGATTATCTCGTAATTACGAGATCTTTTCTTGTAATAACGAGATCTTTTCTCGTAATTACGAGATGATTATCTCGTAATTACGAGATCTTTTCTCGTAATAACGAGATCTTTTCTCGTAATAACGAGATCTTTTCTCGTAATTACGAGATGATTATCTCGTAATAACGAGATCTTTTCTCGTAATTACGAGATAATGGAATGTGAATTAATTTTTTTACATGATACTAATAGGCATATGCCCAAAATTTTGTTAACCTTTTTAATGCGATATCTATTCTTAAAGCAGCCTGGGATATGACTTAGAATTTTTTTTTTAGAAGAGATCTCTCAATGAGTATCCTGTGAACAGATATATATCTCAATAAAAGAATAGATATCGCATTAAAAAAGGTTAACAAAATTTTGGGCATATGCCTAATTATAGTAAAATTTCATTGAGCTATCTCTTCTTAAAGCAGCCTGGGATATGACTTTTCCAGCAAGAAATATTTCTTATTTAAAGCATGAAGTCATCCTGTGAAACCCACGGGGTTAGATCGTATTTCACTGATTATAGTGAGGAATGATGCAACCCCGCGGATTTCATATACCATGACATAAATTATTCATATTCGCGTTACCCCCCCCCCCCTTCCCCATTCACTCCCGAAATTTCTTTATCGAAGAAATTTTAAAGAGACGTAGAAATATCTTTTAGTGTTTAAAAAAGGGAAAACATTTTAATTAATAAACTGTTCTATACGAGAAATAAACTGAAATTGACGTAGAATCTCAGAAGCCCGAGTAGTTTATACTGTAATCAAATTCTTCACGATACTGGCATCGTCCTGGACAGATCGACATGACATTGTCCCACTTACGAAAACTTAATTAAAAGAAGCCGTTTGCAGTTTTATAAGAAACTGTCAGGAAAAGTGGTAATGTCAAAACGATTTTCTTTGAACAATGCTAAAGTCAATACGGTCTGGAATTTTGTGATATGTACGTGTACAGTGGAAACTGTATAATACGACCCATGTATAATCCGTTCACTGGACATCCCAACCCTTATTTCATATTGTCATTGGGCTTTTTTTACATTGTGTATTCAACAAAAGTATCCAAGTGCATGTCGGATTAGACAGGTTTCATTGTATCTAAACTGCTTGTGTTGAAAGTGGGGTAACAACAGTTGCAACCACCTCCGAAGCCCTGGGATGCAAACTCGAAAACTCTTTGTCTCAGATGATAATAGGCTATGGATGGAGAACACTGGTCGTAGGAAGAGATGAGACACCTCCTCTTATTTTAAAAAATCATCTAAAATTCACACAGACTTGCACGCTTGTAGAAAGCAATTTGAAGACCGGAATGGTCATTTCATTGTCATTAAAAGTGCACACAGTCAGTGTGAGTGAGCACGCTAGGAAATAGTACATACCTCACACTCAACTGCATGAGTTTGAAACTATCTCCTATTAAGATGAGGTCCTTAGATCTACTCACATAGCTCTCTAATTAAACTCAAAGTCTTAGATCCGCTTACATAGCTTACTAGCTAAAAGGAAATAAAAAGACTCGCTAATTAAATTCAGATCCTTAGATCCGCTCACAGAGAAATCGCAATGCTTGCTACACAAGGATCTTGATGAACTTATCTGGAATCCTGTTGACTTTCTAATTATTTGAAACACCGTGGAATATAGAATTATTGAAGACCCTATTATCAGAAATCTGTTGATTATATACCGGCATTTATTTGGAATCCTATTGACCTGCTATAGGCGATCCTACCGACTTTACAAGCATGTAAATCCATCTGACGATCTAACCAAGTCAAGAAAATAGGTTAGGGTGCATAGATTGAGCTGCAACAAAAAAGAAGAAAAAAAGAATAATTAAAAAACAAAATATCCTTCCGCAGGTTCACCTACGGAAACCTTGTTACGACCTGTACTTCCTCTAGATGGTACAGTTTACCCTTCTTCCCTGGGAATCCACTAATTTCGGAGAAATCATCGCCGTAAATTAGAAAAAATATAATAAACAATCAACTGATCTTTGGATAACCAACTCAATGAGCTCTAAACTCATGGAATGATTGAATTACAAGTATTAGGGTCCTGTGTTTAAAGGTATTCAATTCATGAAGTAGACAGCGTATATTTTGTTAATTTATCAGTGACGAATCCAGTACTTAGCAGGACAAGCAGCAGCACCCCTTCGGTCAGTATGGCGACTCCCCACGGTCGGCGTTGCGACTTTCCATGACCAATGTTGCGGCAATGTGATATGTATGGACTAACAGGGCGGATTCAGATTTTGCAGCTAGGGGGTGTTGGTGTTGGTGGCAGGCTTCGCGGAGGCACGAAAGGGGTAAGAACGGGATAGGGCCCTTCAACTCAACTTCATGACAAACGAGATGATTTCAGCACCTCTCCATCGTCAACTTCCTATTTTTCGGAGCAATATTCCGCTATCTCCTGAATATGGTGTACAGGCCTCTAAACTGACCCAATACGCAAGAGCATGATCTGCCTATGATCAATTTTTAAATCGAGACGGGCTACTGACATATAAGTTGATGTTAAAGGGGTTTCAACAATCTTGTTCAGCATTTCACTAATTATCACCTCCGCATGTGGTTTCCTGGCTATGATAAACGTGTTGACAAACACGATTTTGGGAGCCATATTTTGTGTAAATACAAACTTTCAGTGTAAACCATTCATAAAAGATCTTCATTTCTAAAACATAAAAAAGGGGAGGGGGAAGAGTCAATTTCATGTTCATGCCCCTTTTAGTGGCGGATTTAGAGGGGGCGCAGCTGGCGCCCCCTCCCCCCCCCCCTAAAATTTTCAAATTTAAGGTAAATCGCGGTACATGTATCTTGTTTCGGAAAATGTACTTAAACGATAAAAGAAGCAATAATTTCTTCCACCCCCGGAGAAATAAATGACAAAATCCTTTGATTTCTTGAATTACTTTATTGGGAGAACTTAATTTTTTCCCAAAACCCCTTAAAATTTGGGTAATTTTATTAATTTCACCTTATTAAAATGATAGAAAATAGTACAAATGACTTAAAATCTGTAGAATCCAGGAGCTTCCGGAGGCTTTGCCCCCTGGACCCCCACCAGGGCTTCGCCCTGGACCCACTGCCTCATAAAGTGGCGCCCCCGTAACCACAATTCCTGGATCCGCCCCTGCCTTTAATATATTAATATCGTCCCTTTTAAATCCTTTTACATTCTAATCCATTGTAAGTTTTTCTTCAGATTGTGAAGATAACGATCAGTGATCAATCTCATAACTCCTATAAGCAATACAAAATAGAGAGTTCGGCAAACACGGACCAATGGATATGTTGAATTGAAGATATCTCTAATTATATAGTTGCTCTCTCTAAAAGAAATATTGCGCGCATCAATTAAATTGATATCATTAATTCCATTAAAGAGAGCAATAATTCAATTATTGCGAGCATTCATTGAAATGATGCGCGCATTGATTGAACTATTGTTCTCTTCAATTGAGTTATAGCGCGCATCAATTCAATTTTTGATATCATCAATTCATTTGAAGAGAGTTACGATTCAATTAAAGCGCTCATCAATTCAGCAGAATAATCGATGCTATCAACAATTCAATTAATGCGCACAATGATCCAGAATTGAAGATATCATTAAGGATGTTGGCGCATGGGATTTTGAGCACAACTGCGCAAGATTCTACAACGAAGTATCTAGTGGTTCAATACTGATCCCATTGGTGCAAACATATTACACATCTATTACTGGACCGCCGCTGTGGTTTAAAGGTAGAGCGTTCGCCCCGCATGCGGAAGGTCAAGGTTCGAATCCCGGCCGCGACAGACCTAAGTAGTTAAAACAGGTAGTGGTAGTTCCATTGCCAAACGCTTGGCACCAGGTGTGAATGTCGCGGGTCCTCGGAGATGACCTTAAAAACGGATGTCCCGTGTCACAGTAGGTGTGGCACGCTCAATGGCCTAAATTTGGAGCCCTTCACCGGTATCGGTGACGTCTCCATATGAGTGAAAGTTTTTCGAGAGGGACGTTAAACAAGATACAATCAATCAATCATATACCACTGAACCCTATCCAGTTGAAAAAATCGTGTGTCAAAATTCTAATTTTGAAAGGGTTTGGCAGGGACTATATTTTGTGGGGGAAGGATTGATTAATTAAAAAGTTCAAAATCTGCATGAGATTACAGTTTCTGTTTCATCCAATATATCTTCTATTTTTTTTTATATACTCCAATAATATCATGCTCAGAAAGTGGGCAACTACTGGATCAAGAAGGTGACGGAACAGAAGCAGAAATTCCCCATTATTGGAGATGTCAGGTAGCAGACAGTTCTTGTTGTATAATTTACTTATTTCATTTCATGAAGTATTTAATGGTATTGTAATATCATATAACATTTTGATGTCTCTTTTTAAATCACTTATAGAAGTATGTGTATTCAAGTAGTTGAGACTTGAAACTAGTTCAAATGTTGTAATTTATTAACTTGGTTGATATATTTTTCCAAAACAGAACACCGATTCTTAAAAAAGTTTAAATCAATTTACTATAAATTTTGCAGAAAAATCCAGTATTTTCGACAATAATTATTTTTTTTTTGTTATCTCTAACCCCCACTTTTTTTTTACTTTCATTTTAAGACAAGACCTTAGAAATTGACATTACTCCTAATATGTCCTTTTAAACTCTCGAATTTGATATAAATTTTTTCGCATATCAAGTGTAAAAAGGTCATTATTTATTTCTATAACTTGGATCCGTATTGTTAAAAGACATTATTATGTATCTATTTTATGTAATGATTGATTTGTGTGGCTTATGTTGTGTTGACACCAACAGACAAATCACGTTTAATTAAATAAATCTTGAGTCAATGTTAAGTGCAAAAAGGTCATGTTTAGAACACTGTAGCTCAATAACAAGCATTGCAACCAAAGTTTTTCTTTTTAATTTCCTAATTCTCCTTCAATGTAGAAATAAAAAATTACACTTCCCAAAAAATTGACATTACTCCAAATCTCAGGTGCGAACCTCTTTAATCATTTGAAGATATCTTTTTAATTGAATTGTTGCGCGCATCAAATGAATTGGTGATATCTTCAAATATCAAATCAAAGACATCTTCAAATTACTCGAGTTTTTGTTGAGTTTGTGTTAAATTCGCACTCCATACCAAACGTCGACTTAAAATAAAGCTTATCTGTCTATTGCAGTATGTATGGAATTATCGAACAGTTTGGTAACTCATTTGCTAGAGTACAATTTTGAAATTCGTAATGGAAATCCCCACCCTATCGAGTTCCGCTCGGTGCGAGTCAGTGAGGAGGTTCCCTGCACTATGTCCTACTGATTACGATATAGACAAAGTGGTCGGTCGTCATTATTCTTTGAGGTTGTTATCGGTAATTAGTTTTTTCTGTTACATTGAAAGTCTCTGTTCTACGAATTGAAACAGTTGTTTGTTACATGTAGGCTTACTGAATAAGACGGCATAATCACAAAACAATGCGTCATTGTCTTTGATTTTCCACCATGAGTGATCGAATCAGAATATCCATATATCTGTTTCCCGACACGTGAATCTGCAAAAGTCCGATCCGAGCTGTTAGACCCGGTGTTAATTGTTATGTCATCTTAATCTTGACGTAACACCAGCAATAATCCATCTTCCTTATCGAGTTTTTAATGTAGTTCAGCATGACGACACAAGAAAAGCCTGCGATGAGAGCAAAACTGCTCACATTTTTTTTTTACGCCCTTCATAAAATCTTGTATAGAGACAGTGATATGCCACCACTTGTCAGACAATTATGTTGACTTGTGATACCTTTATTTTTTCTTGTCAGATCTTTATGTCAACTTGTCAGATTTTTATGTCGACTTGTCAGTTGACATAAACATCTGACAAGTTGACGTAAAAAAAACATCTGACAAGTCGACATACACATCTGACAAGTTAACTTAAATATCTAACAAGTCGACATACACATCTGACAAGTTGACATAAACATCTGACAAGTCGACATAAATATCTGACAAAGCGATATAAACATATGATAAGTCGACATAAACATCTGACAAGATGACATAAACATCTGACAAGTCGACAAAACATCTGACAAGTCGACATAAATATCTGACAAAGCGATATAAACATCTGATAAGTCGACATAAACATCTGACAAGTTGACATAAATATCTGACAAAGCGATATAAACATGACAAGTCGACATAAACATCAGACAAGTTGACATAAACATCTGACAAGTCGACATAAACATCAGACAAGTTGACATAAACATCTGACAAGGCGATATAAACATCTGACAAATTGACATAAACATCTGACAAGGCGATATAAACATCTGACAAGTCGACATAAACATCAGACAAGTTGACATAAACATCTGACAAGGCGATATAAACATCTGACAAATTGACATAAATATCCGACATATGCCACCATAGTTATGCTTTCGGTAGTAATGACAACTATTTCTTAAATTCAGTTTAATCATCAGCCTCCTCTTCATCTGAAATATATGAACATGTCTATGATCCTACATTGCTCCCCATGAGAAAGAAAACCATGGTGCAAGTCCAAATCTGGGGAATGGGTCGTTCTATGACTCTTTTCCTGCAGTATTGTTAATTCTTCAGTCGAGTAGAAATTACCCTCCCCCATCTATCTAGCTTTTAATTTTTTTTTTTATTTCAATGGAAAATCTATGAAATTTGTTCAAGAATCGACATTTCTCCCTTCGAGTTCTTAACTCAACCCCTGATGATATACTCACCCTGCTTTTCTTCCAAATCTAAGCCAAACTATCATTCAAAAGAAGGAAAGGTGTAAAAAGCTACGCCTTATAAATGTTTACACCACATGGAATATATCAAAAAACGACAAACACATCAGGAACAAAGCAAGTATGATACCAATCACAGTGCATGCGTACTCAGAATGCGTTTATACTGATATGAAGACAAAACTACACTGACAACTGGGAGAAATGTACGGCGTTTAGTAAAGTCTCGCGGGAAGTAAGATAGGAAAAACCTCTCCAAATACATACTTTGTTTGATGTCGAGCGATTGGATTCACAATAATTGATTTATGAATACGACTGATTCTTGATAGATTCCAGAAATTGTTTTAAACAGTAAAATTGGTTACAGTTATTTTAGTTTTTGCCTAAATGGTAGGACGATCGTGATCTGCACGAGGTAACCTTGGAACTGATGATTGATAAAACAAAGTCTCCATAAAAATGCATGCAACTGGTGGATTTTGGACTGATATGTATATACACAGTAATACAAGTGTAATACTAGGAGTCAAAATGAATTCTAAACTGATGCTTTATAAAAACTAATACAATCAGTCAGAATGGATTGTAGGTCAGTGGTGGAGCGTCCGCTTCGTAACCGAGAGGTCGTGAGTTCGAGGCCCGTTCGCGCCATGACCGCGTCAAACTAAGACGTAGAGATAGGTTGTTTTCGGCACGTTAAAGAACCTTCACTGCTACGGCCGTAAACTCTAAGCATAGTCTAAATATGTGGTACTTCATCTACAACTGGTGACGTCTCAATGTGAGTGAAAAATTCTCGACGGGACGTAAAACAACCAAACAATCAATCTATCTATATTTCATGTGTTATACAGAGTGTAATGCATGCAGTCAGAATGGATCCTGAACTAATGTGTTATACAGAGTGTAATGCATGCAGTCAGAATGGATCCTGAACTAATGTGTTATACAGTGTAATGCATGCAGTCAGAATGGATCCTGAACTAATGTGTTATACAGAGTGTAATGCATGCAGTTAGAATGGATCCTGAACTAATGTGTTATACAGAGTGTAATGTATGCAGTCAGAATGGATCCTGAACTAATGTGTTATACAGAGTGTAATGCATGCAGTCACAATGGATCCTGAACTAATGTGTTATACAGAGTGTAATGCATGCAGTCAGAATGGATCCTGAACTAATGTGTTATACAGAGTGTAATGCATGCAGTCAGAATGGATCCTGAACTAGTGTGTTATACAGTGTAATGCATGCAGTCACAATGGATCCTGAACTAATGTGTTATACAGAGTGTAATGCATGCAGTCACAATGGATCCTGAACTAATGTGTTATATAGAGTGTAATGCATGCAGTCAGAATGGATCCTGAACTAATGTGTTATACAGAGTGTAATGCATGCAGTCAGAATGGATCCTGAACTAATGTGTTATACAGAGTGTAATGCATGCAGTCACAATGGATCCTGAACTAATGTGTTATACAGAGTGTAATGCATGCAGTCAGAATGGATCCTGAACTAATGTGTTATACAGAGTGTAATGCATGCAGTCAGAATGGATCCTGAACTAATGTGTTATACAGAGTGTAATGTATGCAGTTAGAATGGATCCTGAACTAATGTGTTATACAGAGTGTAATACATGCAGTCAGAATGGATCCTGAACTAATGTGTTATACAGAGTGTAATGTATGCAGTTAGAATGGATCCTGAACTAATGTGTTATACAGAGTGTAATGCATGCAGTCAGAATGGATCCTGAACTAATGTGTTATACAGTGTAATGCATGCAGTCAGAATGGATCCTGAACTAATGTGTTATACAGAGTGTAATGTATGCAGTTAGAATGGATCCTGAACTAATGTGTTATACAGAGTGTAATGCATGGAGTCAGAATGGATCCTGAACTAATGTGTTATACAGTGTAATGCATGCAGTCAGAATGGATCCTGAACTAATGTGTTATACAGAGTGTAATGTATGCAGTCAGAATGGATCCTGAACTAATGTGTTATATAGAGTGTAATGCATGCAGTCAGAATGGATCCTGAATTAATGTGTTATACAGAGTGTAATGCATGCAGTCACAATGGATCCTGAACTAATGTGTTATACAGAGTGTAATGCATGCAGTCAGAATGGATCCTGAACTAATGTGTTATACAGAGTGTAATGCATGCAGTCAAAATGGATCCTGAACTAATGTGTTATATAGAGTGTAATGCATGCAGTCAGAATGGATCCTGAACTAATGTGTTATACAGAGTGTAATGCATGCAGTCAGAATGGATCCTGAACTAATGTGTTATATAGAGTGTAATGCATGCAGTCAGAATGGATCCTGAACTAATGTGTTATACAGAGTGTAATGCATGCAGTCAGAATGGATCCTGAACTAATGTGTTATACAGAGTGTAATGCATGCAGTCACAATGGATCCTGAACTAATGTGTTATACAGAGTGTAATGCATGCAGTCACAATGGATCCTGAACTAATGTGTTATACAGAGTGTAATGCATGCAGTCAGAATGGATCCTGAACTAATGTGTTATACAGAGTGTAATGCATGCAGTCAGAATGAACCCTGAACTAATGTGTTATACAGAGTGTAATACATGCAGTCACAATGGATCCTGAACTAATGTGTTATACAGTGTAATGCATGCAGTCAGAATGGATCCTGAACTAATGTGTTATACAGAGTGTAATGCATGCAGTCAGAATGGATCCTGAACTAATGCGTTATACAGAGTGTAATGCATGCAGTTAGAATGGATCCTGAACTAATGCGTTATACAGAGTGTAATGCATGCAGTCAGAATGGATCCTGAATTAATGTGTTATACAGAGTGTAATGCATGCAGTCAGAATGGATCCTGAACTAATGTGGTATACAGAGTGTAATGCATGCAGTCAGAATGGATCCTGAACTAATGTGGTATACAGAGTGTAATGCATGCAGTCAGAATGGATCCTGAACTAATGTGTAATACAGAGTAAGGTACAATGTAACCAATCAGAGAGAAGAATGGATCTAGACTACTGTGTCATACAGAGTGCTACATCTGTCATATCGATTTGCCAATGCATTGAGAGAAAGACAAATTCAAAATGGTTCACAATTACACACAAGTTATTGCACGCACTGGAGTGGGTGGTGTTATAATGCTTAAGAAAGATTACTTTTTTTCTGATCAAAACTGTCGTCGCCGGCGTAAACTTTTTCACATTTTCATCTTCTTCTCCAGAACCACTGGGCCAATTTCAGCCATACCGTACTTTGCACAAAGTATTCTTGGGTAAAGGGAATTCCAATTTGTTCAAATGAAGGGCCATGTCCCCTTCAAAGGGGATATAATCACAAAAATGCAAAAATAGGGTGGGGGTCACAATAGGGGATCAAATTTATAGGAAAACTTTCCTCTCCAGAACCACTGGGCCGATTTCAATCAAACTTAGAACAAATCATCCTTGGGTGAAGGGGATTCAAGTGTGAAGGGCAGATAGTCACAAAAATAGGGCGGGGTCATTTAAAAATCTTCGCAAGAACCATTGGACCAGAAAAGCTGAAATTTACATGAAAGCTTCCCGACATAGTGGATATTCAAGTTTGTTCAAATCATGACCCCTGGGGGAACAATACGGGATCGAAGTTTTACATGCAAATATTTAGGAAAAATCTTTTAAAAATGTTCTTCTCAAGAACCACCAAACCATAAGAGTGGAGATATATTTAAAACTTCCGGATATAGAGTAGATTTAAATTTGTTCAGTTCATGGCTCCCGAGGGTAGGATGGGGTCACATTAGAGGATCAAAGTTATACATGCAAATGTATAGGGAACCAAATTTGACACAGAGTATCCTTGAAATTTGTTGACATGAAAGGTCATACCTGTCTACAAGGGCATATGATAATTAATGAATTAGTAGTCAAGTTTAATGATTAAGTTTGTTTAGTCATTACCTTTGAAAAAAAAACCTCTTAATCAAACTGCTTGTATAATGATAGTTTTGCTAGGAACTGCTGCTCAGGTGAGCGATGTCGCCCATGAGCCTCTTGTGGCAGTAACCTAACATTTTACGTAGAACATCAGAAAGAAACACAGACTTCAGGTTTGTATGGCATATTGGAGGCGCGGGTCAGTGTTACGTGGTCCTCGGGGGGGGGGGGGGGGGGGGGGGAGTGACAATTCAGAATATGAAAAAGAAAAGATAACATACAATTATCAATTCCATAAATCCCATAAAAAAACAAAATCGACAGTAGGGCAAACAAGGACCCTTTGACACATCAGAAGTGGGATCAAGTGCGTTGGAGTAGTAACATCCCCTTTCGACCGGTCACATCCGCCTTGAACCCTATACCTCAGATAACTCAGATAAACGGAATAATCTGTAGTACGTTAATAATCAGTAAGTGAATAACAGCTAAACAATTGGTATGAAACATTAACACGTCAGACAGCATTTAACGTAATGACAGCTTGTAATTTGCAAATTAGTTCATTATAACGACCATAGAATTTGCGAAATGCTGACTTTAAATGAGACTGTTGAAACCCGTGTAACATCAGCTTATTTGTCAGTAGCCTGCCTTCATCTGAAATTGATCATACGCAGAACATACTTTAGCGTATTGAATCAGTTGCTAGACATACACACCATATGCAGGTGATAATGGAAAATTGCTACATAGATATGAGAAGTTGACGATAGAGAATATCTAACCATGTCCCCATGACCCCTAGCGATGTAGCTTCCATACTTTGATCCATGCAATCTCAACCGATAATCAAATACTTAACTTTCATGAGCAGATGTCTATTCATTCATGTCATGTTCAAAGTAGGATTTTCATTTGTCATTTATATATGTATATTGAATATCAAAAAAAAAATCTCTCAGCAGGTACAGTGTATAAAGATTATTTCATGAATTCTAAATGGCTTTTTGAAGTAGTTTACATAAGGCATATTTTTTAATATCACGTATAGGCAGTAATAAGTGCAATTTCTGGGAAACAATAAACCTCAGTGTAAAAAGGTTAAAAGTGTTTATAGGTATACACTGGAAATCAGCTGTTATTTTACAGCTGCCATTGCTCTTAAATCAGAGGGGAAATCTCAAATTTGACTCCCTTTACTATCAAAACAATTACTATCGAATAAAACAGCAGGAACTGGCTTTCAGGCATTATCCTTGGTATGTATTTTATTGTGCATGTAGCAGGAAAAAAATCTTAGAAACTCGCAAAAGCTCGCGTTGCGTAATTAGTAGGAGTTGTACTTTTCGGCTCTCATCAAACAAGAGAATGAAAATCATTCGATACTAGGACGCGTGATGTTCGCTGTTTGTTTTACGTTGTATAGAGGACACGATGTTAGAAAAATGTTGTGTTACAGCAACCCTTGTAATTGAGGGATTGTTGAAATATAGGGTTCTTCTTTGGTGTTTTTAATGAACAATTTTATGTGCACCCCAAAAAATTGGGAGTGGGGCGGGGGTACACAAGTTAATTCTGCCTTGGTTGGGATTCGTGCTTTCTTTTAGGAAGTCATCTCGCTAATTCAGTCTGAATTCTAGTAGTAATACCTAGTATACACACTTTTCATAAAACAGTCGATCTTTCAGAAAGGGTTTCTTGATTTTGGTTCCAAACTTTCAAGGTTAAATCCAGATTTAGATTTCCCTTTAGTACAACTCAAACTGTCTTAGTTCATATCAATTTGGAAGAGTAAACATAGAGCATATCTAGATTTTTTTTGGTTCTTAGATTTGTTAATATCGTAAGCATCTGTTGCTCAATTGTTAAATGTTTATGTAATTGAAATTCATACCAGGAGGAAAACTTGATAGCTGAAATTCACAAGATTGCAGCAGCTGACAAGGTCACACAAAATGTGTTCAGGAAGTAACTGTTGTTAGCAACACGTGTTACTTTCAATTAAAAAAAACAAACTTTGAAACACTTATGAAATATTAAATGTGCAAAGTGTATTCTAATCGTATAATAGTCAGTGGGGATTCTTCGAATTCTTGTAGTGTTGAAGTAATGCAGACGGAAACTTTCATTTTTGCGAAATATCGTTGCAATTTGATACAGTGTATGAATATTTGTTTTACCAAATAAAAGTTTGATGAGCATTAATTTTCATGATGTTGTTTGAAATGTTCGTATCAGAAATGTTATAGCTTAATGAGGTTGAAATGAATTAACATTTTTAAAATGCCGTCTTTATTTTCAAGAGATGTATAAAAATAGGCCCACAGGCCTCATCGCTCACCTGAGTATTATTTTAAAGTATCACTAGCCTCAAGGGCTACGGAAGCTATAATAATTTTCCTGTACTACATATCCAGACTAAATTCTAATATTCAACAGCAGTATAAAATAAGACGTGTTCTTACAACACAAATGTACCTGGAAGAGGATGCTCATAAAATGTAATATATGTTACACATGTATTAACATTTATATAACTATTTCGGACCTGCCCTAGAGCCAGAACCATGGGGTTGTGAAATTCACAATTATGGTACACCCCTTTCTGCTTTTCTTAAATATGCATTTAGTTTTTACATAGCATCAGCATAATTAAAGAAGAAGTATTACAAATGATAAAGATATTTAATCATTACGACCATTTTGGTCCAACCCTGTTACCAAAACTCCTCACCCTGGGATCATGAAATGTACAATTTTGGTAAAGGGCTACCTGCTCCTTCTAAATATCCATTTAGTTTCAATCTAGTATTAATAGCATATATATTAATATTATCTATATCTTTTTCATATATACACTATATGCCAAGTTTTGCCACAGTTGTAGAAAAGAAAAAAATTGGAATATTGGTCAATTTTTGCCCCGCCTTTCAAGCCCGGGGGTTTGCAGAAATCCCAAAATTTCCAATTTATGTCCCCGTTGTCTCAAGAATGTTTCATGCCAAATTTGAAAAGAATTGGAATGCTAGTTATCAAGAAGTTTAAATTATTCAATTGTTAAAGTACAACGCACGGCAACGGACTCATAGCAATAGCAACGATTAACTCAGATGACCTAAAAATTAAGAATTTTCTTTTTGTCATAGTTTGCAATACATGTATATTTTTATTAAGAAATAAATTCCATTTTTGAAAATACCTGGGGGTATGAATTGCGACGCACACTTCCTTTCTGTCAGGGTTCCCGATATACTATATCTATCAAGATTCATACGCGCATTGTTCACAACTGTACCGCATTCATTCATGCATGCTATTATTACAATTTTTATAGGTATCAAAAGCAAAAAGATTGGTTCATAAACATGCTTTTTTGTATCTTGGGAAATGCTGTTTAATAACAAAGGTCTTACATTTAGTTTTTCCCTTCTGTGATTTCTATGGACGGGAGTTGGTACCAGTAGGTTAACAAATGTATTCAACCTTTATTGCTTTTTCCGATTAAGTTTTTCAAATTAGTCTTTGGTAACATGCAGTGCTACGTTGAAAAGAGATCTGGCCTGGAGGTTATAAAACTTTTTTGAGCACGTTTTCATACTCAAACTCTGTGCTCTAAAGCATACTCATAGTCAAAAGTGAAGGTTAAAAGACTTATAGTTATATTCACTGTATCTTTTCTCTTATATTTCTTTTTGAAATTGACACTGCTTTCATCATACACTGAATACATGTTTGTTGCAAATTAGTTCAGTCCAGTTTTCTAGTAACACCTGTCTGCAAAATCATGACCGAATATGGAGTGCCATCAAGGTCAAAGGGTGCATTGGCTGTTCTGTTTAAATCTTTAAAAAAAAAATACATAAAAATATAAATATAATCAATAAAATGTCTTTCTGTGTTGTTTCATTGGGTGATGAAGGTAGCAACCATTGCATAAAAAATTTGGATAACCCATTTACGCATTAAGCATTTTTTCTGCTATTCTAGCTACCTTCATCCCCCGATGAAACAACAAAGAAAGCATTTTATTGTTTAAATAAAATCATTCTCACACTCAAATGGAGTGCATGCTCAAGATTTTTCGAGTACTGTATAGGGAAATAATTTCACGGGTTGTAAATTTTCCATTTTAGACATATTCGCGGGATCATAAATTCGCGGATTTCAATCATTAGAAGCCCCCCCTATTTTTAAACACATTGTGTATTAAAGAATAATAAAATAAAAATATTCAAAGTTTCTTATATTCGCGGATTTGTGTAGACCGCGAATATAGCGATTTCCAGCGCGATTTATTTCCCCCCTATACAGTATGTTTCGAAGCTTGCTCAGAGTTGTACTCAAAAACAAACATGGCTGATTTTGAGTATAAGTATGGTAAAAGTTATTTAAATTCTAGGCTAGGTCTTTTTTTTCTTAAATCACTGATTGGGAAATTCTAAAAATCCTTGTGTACGAAATTCCCATCCCATTTCATTTGTCAAAATGCAAGTGACAATATTTACTTTGCGAGGTGATTCGGCTTGAACCTAAATTCTCTCTCTCTCTCTCTCTCTCTCTTTGATTCCGTAGACAAATTATGATATCGTGATAGAAAATAGAACACTGAAGTAATTTTATTTGTTTTGTTCAGTTTCAATAAGATGTGTTTGACCTAATTTTGCTTTGTCACATCATAAAACAAAAACTGTCACGCACTTCCTACATCAAATGACAAGATGCTCATGGGACTTATCGGTCAACCAAGTATCACACAACACAGAATATATATTACAAGGTTGTGAGTAGATGGTGCTAGTATGCATCTTTATAACTTTGTGAACTGAATATCCTAATGATAAACAAGAGGTCCATGGGCCATATTGCTCACATGAGTTAATCGGGTCCTGTTGGATTTTTTAAAGAATATTAAAAAAAAAGAAAAGATTTTGCCCTCTTTATTCTTACAAAAATTCTGAACTCATGACCCCACCTAAGCTAAATGGGATAATGACTTAATCTAAGTTAAATCCACACAACATTGGGATATATTCCCTTATTCTCAATAAGTCATGTATCATCTGAAATTTTATCCCCGATTCTAACCCCACCCTTAACCCATGGTCCACATTTTTAAAAAATCTAATTTTTCACATACATTTTCATGTAAAACTTTGAATCTGTATTATAGCCCAAACCTACTTCCAGGGCATTAATTTAAAGAAACCTGACTCTGTACTATCCGGGGATGTTCCACACTAAAATAACCAATCCTTGCCTGGCTACTCTTGCGAATAAGATTTTTGAAGAAAAAAATTATTCTTGTGTAAAACTTTGATCCCCTCTCAAGGTTTCATCTTACCTGACCTTCTTCTACCTATTTACCCCCCCCCCCCAAGGATTTTAATAAACTTGAATCTGAACTACCTGGGGATGATTGTATATGTATATCAATATAACTAATCAAGGCCCTGCTGTTCTTAAGAAGATTCGCGGGGACCATGTCGTGAACAATTTTGAATATAAATTCTTTTAGGAGGCATTGACAAAAGTTTTGTCTTTCTAGCCCAGTGGTTCTTGATAAAAAGATTTTTGAAAGATGCCCCGAGAATTTCACTATTTCTTGATTATCTCAAGGGTGTGACCGTCATTTGTACAGTTTTGAATTCCATTGACTCAAGTATACTATTAGACAAATGTGGTTGAAATTGGCCATATGGTTCTGGAGAAGTAAAAAGTGTGTTGAGTTAGAGAAAGATGTTTCCTACATATCCCCATATCAATATCAATAGATAGTAGGTCACCCAACAGTACATGTATAATACAGGAAAAAGAAAAATGTGAAAATAATTTTGTGAAATAATGACCCCGACCTTTGCCAAATTACCTTGATTCAGAGTCAAGGCAAATTAGCAAAGAATGTGTAAGATGTTCAGCAGCAAAGAGTATTTTCAAAGATGCAAAACAGTTTCAATTGATGAGCCTCTAATCCAGGGTTGTGAATTTCACAAACTTGGTAGAGGTATCATGCTCAATGTAAATATATCCTAGACGTTAAAGTTAGAGATGATATCTGAGAAATAACTTTCATTTTTGAAAATACACGAGGGCAAGGGCTAGGTACGATGCTTTACGTCATCATACATGAAACGCGTTGACAAATATGCTGGCGTGAAGTGCTGCTGTTAAATACCCTCACGTATTTTCAAAATTGAGAAATTTATTTTTTTGTATTTATTTTTTACTTTCATTTCTGTCGGAATATTCCCAGCCGATAAAATAGTCGTGTTATATTCATCAAGATCCATATGTATATTGATCACATTCACAGGGAAATGATAAAGGGGCCTGATGCTTCAGGGACCATGGGTTTCACAATTTTAGTAGAGGCCTCCATGTTTATTATTACAGATCTTGATATTCAAGGGTAAAGAAAATGTTCAAAGATTTAGATACCTGCCTTTCCACTATTTGATCCTTATAGCTTTGTGTTGTAGTCTGAATCCGTGTCAAATCATAGGCTTTTCATTTCACAGTTTTGATTTAGGCATCTAAATTCAGTATAAATATGCACCTAATTTGTTTCCTTGATGGTCAGGATTAGTTTTTTAATGAATTTTCACTATATCATCACCAGTGGAGACTTTACCCATGTGAGACAGCCATGTGAGATTTTTCTGTCTTACACTGCTGCGACGTCATTTGATTGTGACGTCATATAAAATTATCATCTATGATTTACGTTACACGGTGAAGATTTACGTTACACGGTGAAGTAAATTATTTTGCATTGTTTTCTCTAAATTTTGATGTAGTATAACTTTCTGGTGGACAACCTTGGGTTTTTGTTAGTTTACACTTATAGTGTAATCAATTTCTGTCTATCTAATTAATTTTTGCATTCAAGTTCAAATGAGGATTTTGATAATACAGAATTTTCTCGAAGCTCCTAAGTTTATGCACTAAACTGTAGGTAAAATGTGAGAAAAATAATCCTTCTTTATTTACTCGTGTGGAATAGGGAAATTCCACCTCTGGAACAAGGCATAGCTTCGTCCTAGACAGCGAATCTTGCCCCTTCGGTGGAATTTCCCTATCCCACACTCGTAATAATGAAGGATTCTATTATTTTTACATTATCACCAGTGTGAGATCGACTTTACCCATGTAAGATTTTTCTTTCTCACATTATCACCAGTGTGATATCGACTTTACCCATGTGAGACAGCCATATGAGATTTTTCTGTCTCACACTGCTGCGACGTCATTTGATTGTGACGTCATATATTTTCTATGATTTACGTTACACGATGAAGATTTACGTTACACGATGAAGTAAAATATTTTGCACTGTTTTCTTTGAATTTTAATGTAGTATAGCTTTCTGGTGGACAACCTTGGGTATGCTCTTTCTGCCAATCTAATTAGTTTTTGCATCGAAGTTGAAATGAGGATTTTGATAATTTAAAGATTTTCTCAAAGCCTCGTCCTAGACTGCGAATCTTGTCCCCTCGGTGGAATTTCCCTATCCCACACTCGTACTAATGAAGGATTCTATTAATCCCACACTCGTACTAATGAAGGATTCTATTAATCCCCACTCTTGGACCTGGACCCTAACACAAAAGTCATGAAAGATTTCATGATTACCATAACTATGCATCCAGATTTTATACCCGATGCCTAGGAGTAAAGAAGATATTACCATTGTTAGGGACTTCAGCCCTACCCCAAGGTCCATCGGGACGGGGACCACGAAAGCTAGTGTTTTTCTTCTCCAACCCAAGAAAGATGTTCCAAAGCAAGTTTGATGAAAATTTGTTGTAATTATTATAAAAAAAAACAACATTCGATAACCTAAACAAAAATTAGAAACTGCTGTCTCTCTGAGTGAAATTCTCGGTGAGACATGGTATAATTTTTTTAAAAGAATATTCTTATGTATAGGTTATGTAATAGAGTCTTTTATGACGTCAAGCTTTGTCAGAATTGCAATGTTGCAAGAAAACAACAAGAACAGTGTAGTCAATCCACAACGAAGGTTATAGACATGAGTAATGCCATTAGAATTATTTGCAGTGTATCATGGACCAGTTTTTGTTGACATTTTGCTCTTACATATCGATTTCGTGAGTTGTTTGACTTTAGCAAAATATTTTTTAAAAATCACCTGTTTTTGTGTAGTGATTTTCACATTGGGGTTGTGGTGGGGATGAAATTTGATAAATAGTGGCTTCATGCAACTTTTTACCGCGAGTTATCTTTATATCTTGACTGTGTTTCCTATATATATTCACAGGTATCTTTTAAAGATATCTCGGTGAATCATTTTCATTTGTTAAAACCTTCAAATCGACACCAAGGATGTAGAAATCAACATTAACATTGGTCAAAAATAGAATACAGCCATGTGTCGACCACCTTATATGACGGGATTAAATTTTTATATACAACCATGTTTACAAATTTGGGAATAACTAATTTCGGGACAAAACCTGAAACCTTACCCAACATCCTCAAATACAAGTTACAGGGCTACAAAATTCCTTAACTATTGCGGGGATCCAACAGAGGAAGACTCCCTATTTTGCTGAGCGTTGTTTATGCTACTCGTGTTTTGTTCAAAACAAAGACAAGTGTAAAGGATATGTTTTAATATTTTCTCTGTTTTACGTCCGAAATTGAGAATAACAGACACTCTTCAAATTTCCTTCCAATTTTGTCCTTATCTTTTTCAAAATCATATAAATATCAGTCTTCTTTTGTATGCATTGTACAGATTAAAACTGAAGAAAATTCATTGCCGTATTTTCGCAACGTACTGCTTGTTTTTGTGAAATGTGTGTGTCTGGCTGGAGGAAGTTGTGGACGTAAAGCAGGGGAAAAAACCATAACTTAATCTCTTTTAACAAGCGGAAGTAATCTACACTCCATTTGATTAACGTTATGTAAGAGAGCAGATACGAATTGCAGCTGTTCATTTCGGAGTAGCATACAACCTCAGCGCTCTTAGATGTCCGTGACCTTGAGGATAATAGCACCAACAATCTCTCTAGATGTGAATTGTACTATTTTCATAATTATAGTATATGGTAAGATTAATCTCGAGTGTGGACGTTACAAGGTGGCAGGTGCTTTTATATAAAATGTAGCCATTGTACAGTCGGAATTGAAGCTCTCCTCTCTATGTTCAATGAATGATGACCCAGTTACCACCGTACACCTCTACCTGTTGAGTGGTCTAGCGAGACTGGTTAATAGTCCCTCCGTCGTGGTACCTTTTGAACTGGTATGTTCCAGTTGCTTTGTATCTAGAATAACTCGGAGCCATATCTGATATCAGGATATAGGGCTCACGGCGGGTTTGACCGGTCGACAGGGGATGCTTACTCCTCCTAGGCACCTGGTCCCACCTCTGGTGTGTCCAGGGGTCCGTGTTTGCCCAACTCTCTATTTTGTATTGCTTATAGGAGTTATGAGATTGATCACTGTTCGTTATCGTCACCTTTCATGTTCGACTTAATAAGTGGGAGATCTGAGGTACATGATACTTGACCGCGTAACTTTTATAACTAACATCTTCACACTGGCAAGACTCAAGAACTCGAGCATAAAACGGTTGGTTGGTTGTTTTACGTCCCGTCGAGGATTTTTCACTCATGTTGATACGTCACCAGCTGTATAGGTGAAGTCACAGGCAATTGCATCGCTTGGGGTCTAATTTACTATATAAAGAGTATAGTAAATTCGACCCCAAGCGATGCAATTGCCTGTGGGTGAAGTATCACAAGTAGCGCCCAGGGCAGTGAGGGCTCTTTATCGTGCTGACGTCTGTCGTGACGTTACCTCCGTTTTTAAGGTCATATCCGAAAGACCGTGATTCTCCTAAAATGCCGAGCATTTGGCGAAGGAACAACCACTAACTATGTTTACGTCTTGGGTTTGACGCGGCCATGGCACGAGCGGAGCTGGAACTCACAATAAAATTACAGGGGACATTTTTCATAACTCAGATATAAATATCGCACGACCTTGACCTTTACTTTTAAGGTCAGATAACAGATAATTACTTGCGTTAAGATTGAAGTGAATGATAATCTATTTTCCTATATTTAACAGTATTTCAAACATGATATATGCGGCAGATGATTGCCTATCTGACAAAGGAAATTTGGACAAATTCATTTTTCTATCAGTTATAACAGGGTGTCTTTTTCACTTTACTTTATCATGTAGGTGATTTATCACGATTTTTAGCATTTGGCAAGTGTGTCCCTTTGGGAAAAGGAATCGTGTAATCCTTTGCAATCACTTAGACGTGCTCGCGATTCAAGCATTTTGCAGTATAGAGTATCCAACGTCATACTATCGTTCTAATAACAGCGTGTCATTTCGCTTGATCGAACGTGTAAATTTGTGGGCAAGGCTTCACGTAGTTTTCAATGAAACAGGATTTATTTTTGTTCTCAGTGACAAATCAGGATAGGTGAATGTCCTAATACATCTCCATTCCTTTAAAGTAATGGAGCCGAGGTCCATTGCTTTTAAAGGGAATGGAGAGGTACGAAGATATTGACCTAAATGTACTTAAAATCCACCCGAGTTTAGATTTAACTGTAAATTAACTCATACTAAAGATTTTTTTTGATAATATTTAAAAATACAATCAAATATCATAATTACATATAATAATGGTATTGAGATTTGTCATATAAAACATCTATTGTTTAATTTTTCCTCTGATCGACATCGACATCAGTGGCTCACATTCTCTCACCAGAGGGCGCGTTACGATAGCTTCACTTCTGTCAACGCTGGGAATCACGTGACAATATAATCACATGATATAAACAATCTGGCAACTGGTGATACATCAGGCTCTTTTCTACCATTTAGCTGTTTGTCTCTTATTTTACAAGTTTTATCGTATTTTTTACAGCCTTCCTTACTTTTGACAGAGACATGTACATACAAAGATGGTTTATTTGTGTCTGCTTTTGATTCCATGTTTACATTAAATCTCCACCACGTGCCCTACATCCATACGCATATATTACGAAGTAGTTCCAAATTTAGGATAAGAAAACAGCAATTGTAAACAATTTACAGGAAGCATAAATTTAATTGCACCAAAAGCATTTCATGATATGACTAAATATTTAATCGAAAACATAAATGTTGGATATTAGAAACTTTTACAAGATTTCTGTAAAAAGCCGTTGACAGAGGTGTAGTGCTAGCAGCGCACAGAACTCATGGTAGAGAATGCAATGGTTCAATGAATAGAGCGTCTGCCTTCCATGCGAAAGGTCTTTACCGGTAGTTTAAAAGCCATCATTTAATTCAAAATTATTCACATTTTGTTAAAACTTAAAAGCTCCATAGTGGCAGAGGGTATTAGGGGGACTTGGTATATTAAAAAATGTAACTCGAAAGAACATTACAAAGTAGTTGTTTAAAACTCTCCATTCCTTGTAAATAATGGAACGTTTATTCAATAGAATGACGCCACAGGTGGATTGTAACATTGTAAATTGGTCATCCAAACTCCTATCGAAACCACACGACCAATCCTTGAATAAAGTTTGCATGGTCTATCGAGTAAAATGATACGCTGTTATTGGAGGGATACTATCTCAGTCACAATCGTAAAATCAGGAAATTTTTAGTTTGTTTTTGGTTTTACGTCTCTTCGAGAATTTTTTCACTCACACCAGCTTTATCCCGTGGGGATCCGGGTTAGAATAGATCTTCAGTACCCCGTTACTTGTCGTAAGAGGCGACTAAATGGGGCGGTCCTTCGAATGAGACCGCATAAACCGAGGTCCCGTGTCACAGCAGGTGTGGCATGATAAAGATCCCTCCCTGCTCAATGGTCATAAGCGCCGAGTATAGGCCTAAATTTTGCAGCCCTTCACCGGCAGTAGTGACGTCTCCATGTGAGTGAAATATTCTCGAGAGGGACTTTAAACAATATTCAATCAATCACACCAGCTTTAGGTGAAGTGCTACAAATTCATACATATCTAATGATGTTCTTAACTATGCAGATAAATATTGCGACTCGGAACCTCGGTTTTCCAGGTAGCACGCTAAATGTACGCAACTTTCACTTTTTATGACGACTGCTTGACGAAGGAACAATAGCGTTTCTATAACAGTGATATCTTACAATCTACAGATTGAGGTACTGGTAATCTTGAAATTTGATCAGCCTGGAAACAAGATATACATGTACTAATCTATTATAAAATATCATGTGTACACCAATAAGTTGATGCTTACCATGCAGATATTAAATGAACCCTTGCATTACACTTAAAATAATTGGGGGAAATTCAGATATTGTGTTCTTTGGTTGTGCTTACACAAAAATCCAATGATCTGAGCAATGCGAATTGCTTGTAATGAGAAAATATCATGTCGGCACAGCAAATTTGATTCATTATTTCAGAAACATATCCTGACAACCTAGCAGCTTGATAAACGCCCCCATCCCCACAGTGACATAGCGAGCATTGACCACCCGTCTAAAACAATAAGTACTCTTTGGCAGCCATGAGAACAAACTGCAGCCTTGAGTAATCCAAGATTACCAATATTACGGCTAACAAGCATATTAAAAAAATGGAAAGAGAGCAAAATTGCTCCAACGAAGCTGCCCACTTTCCGTTGAACTTGTATGAAGTCGTTCTCGTTTCCTCGTGATTTGAATGCGACTACCGAGACGGTAAAATGATATATTATTTTTACATTAAAATTGACAATATCCTAATATTTACGGGAGATGTCAAACACTAAATGACTGACCTACTCGCTCTGTACAGAAAGTGCTTCCGGGTACTGGGAATTATACCTCACGATAAAGAAAACCAAAAAATAAATGTTTCTTTGGTTCAAAAGTTCATTTTCCAGAAGAAAAAATAAGAATATACATAATACACGACTGCTCGCGACAACGTAAAGCCTAGTGGGCTTCAGGTTAAAACGAAATTTGCATTTCAGATGGACTTTGTAGAAAGATTATCTGTGTGTATCAGATGTTTGTAGTGCAGACCTTGTGTATACTTCTGTAAACGTTATTCCAGAGAAAGGACAAAAGGTCAACCCAAGACACAGGGTCAAAGCCAGTCTGCTGTGTTATATATATATATATATATATATATATATATATATAAAATGGTCAAGGTCATCTGTGTTTCATTTCAATTTCATATCTTAAGGAACGTCATTGGTTTCGTTGAGAATCTTGTTTTTCCCAAATTCATAGACCGATTTCATTGTTTGCTAAGAATAATGCCTCTTCAAACACTAAACATTATTAGTCAGTATGCTGTGACGATGCAGTTTTCAAATGTTTGATCTGTTTGGTCCCAGAACAGAACAGACTATGAACTACCTGCAACTGTACTCTTCAGAGAAAGCCCTGATATGCATAAGAACTTTTATATCACGTTAATGATTTTTAAATTACTGGGGGTAACGCTTTTGTGTCGAAAAGAAGACTGTCTCAAAGCAATGAGACTGAACATACATGTAGAAAATTTCATAGTTTTAAGTTATATAGTTATATTTAATTGTAATATAGAATTGGGACAATGAATTGTACTAACAGTGAACACTTTTGTCTATGTTTATTTTGGAAGAAAGAAAAATCTCAGGAGCTTTACATATTAGATGTTTGTTACACACATGTAAATATTTCATATATTATCTGAAGAAAAAAGTAGTTTTTATATGATTGTATGTATAATATATGCATAAAAACAACCAACCAACCCCACCAATAAAAATATAAAACACTAAAAAAAAACCCAACCAAAATAAATAATAATAATAATAATAATAAAAAAATACAACAAAATAATCAAAAAGAAAAAAAAAACCTAACCAAAAAAAAAAAAAAAAAAACCCAACAAAAAACCAAAAAAAAAAAAACAAACAAAATACCAACTCATAAAAGCAAAGAAAACTCTCGCAACAGCTACACTTGAAATAAGATAAGCGCTTCTGCGTGTAAGATGATCAGGAATAAATCAATTTTGATTTGTTCTTTGTTAATGGGGGTTCTTCTACAAAATCGGTTATAATAAACAAATGTAATGAAATTCTAATAAATTCAGATATTGGTGATTTGCAAGCATTTTCTACAGGTTATGAATAGTGTTTTGTGGTGGTCGATGCTTTGTAATAAAACCCCAACTCAAAATCTGGGGAATGCTAGTCAAAACCAACAACTTTACTAAAACATAAGTTCATAAAATTTATATTTGGACTGCGTACCAGTAGCCTACAAGGTATTCTTTCACATTAGTATGGTTATGACTTTATGATATGTACCTTGCGCTTCAGCAGTATATATTGAAGAAGAAAAAAGATTTCCAATAAGAGGTTGTATTTGGCTTAGTATGAAAATACTGAGTCAACCAACGATTGCTTTCATCGAACATTTTATCATTTGCATATAGCATTTGCCAGACACCATTTCAAAGACTTGCGACCTCCATCATCTTGATAAGGGAGGGGCGCTTCAGCTGTAGTAGACTTCGATAAAACTGGAAAGAAAATTGTCACAAGCATAATGTCAGATATGAAGCCCGTGATGTAGGTGTAATGGGTCAATAGAAGTCTCCAATACAAAAACCCTCTCGTGCGATGAGGATTTGGCTTTTATTGATAGTCTAGTGCTCTGGAGAGGTAGAGGAGTATTTTCCTCATTGATTTCTATCATATTTCCTCTCTTAAACCTTTGAGATTCTTTTCCAGTTAATTATTGATTCAAGAAGGTTAGAATACTAGACGAATCAGTCTGTTTCTGAGAGATATGATAAGTCGTCTTTTCGAAATTAACGATCGGAGATGATGTTAACTTCAGAGTTAATTTTCAAGGCTTGCTTTTAAAAAGGCTTTGGTAGACCACGTGTCTGAAAATTCGGAAATTATGGGAAAACATCTTACCGATGATAAAGTTTATTCCAAAGAACTTTGCGTTTTATTACTAATTTAATACCATTGTTGTTCCAAAAGTCATTGTTTCTTCTCAGTTCTAAATTACGGATAAATGTTTAAATACTAGTACACACAGATCAAAACCATATTACAACCACACTCACCTCTCAATTATGGATGAATGTTCTAAAAATACAAACGGATCAAAACCATGCAACCCTCACAGATAGGCCGATATCTGTTCATATGGGAACATATCTGTATAAATCTGGATAGAATATTTCATTTTGCATACAACAACACTTTTTTTTTTTAACTTCTTTAAATAAGAATATCTCCAAGACGTACTTAAATCCATGCAATACAGTGTAGTATGAATTTAGAAAAAGAATGTTCTACTTTACAGAAAAAATTATCAATGCTTCGTGTTCTTTGAAAATACAGATAGCTCAACATATCCTATCATCAGCAGAACCGCAAAACACACTTAAAGCAAATGAGTATCAAAAATACCCAGAGCAGCGAGTACATTCAAAATATTTTTCTATGTATTCACCTCATTCTGTCGAGTAATTCTACAAGTTCTGAAATTGAAAAATATAGCAAATTTATCTTTATCTTTCTAATGAAATTGGTAGCGACTGAACTCGTCGTAACGTTTCTAATCTATCGCGGATGCCGTATTAACTCTCACTATTCACGCAGCTGTCGACAAAGGCATAAACCACATTCCTAGAAAATTCGCCTCCCCAACGAAATACAGAAGTTATAATCTGGAGTTCTGTTTTACGCGATTAGATTAACACAGGATTAACTGTGATGCATGGCGACCTGTCATGTTTACGAATCTCTAGTTGTCAGAATTTCCGGATCTACACAGGGCCAGTGCTTCCTTTAAATAATCCCATGCATTCTTCAGATTGACGCTTCGTCAACTACATAGATATTTTCAGTAGACATATCAAAATAAACATTTTGATACTGAGATTTATTTTGAAGTTGATGGTAATCTGATGTGAACATAGTGATTTAGAAGGATAAAAATAAAAAGAAATGGCAAAAGAAACTCTACTTGAATTGGAGATGTGATACAAAGAAAAAGAAAACGTTGACATAGGATTAATATTTAGAGAATATTGTTCAATACCTTATAATTAATAATCTCGGAGAGAGAGAGAGAGAGAGAGAGAGAGAGAGAGAGAGAGAGAGATTTAAAAATTAAATCAAATGTTGTTATCATACTTATATACTCAGTATTAACATTGCCTTTAATATCTTTAGTTGTAAACAATGTGGGTATGAATCTTGATACCGGTAGATATAGTACGTCTATTTTAATGACTGGGATTCCAACTGAAAAGAAAATATAATGTAAATGTAAGAAATTAAGATATACGCTAAAGCGCTTCATGAAGTAGGCTGCCCTGAAGTGTCGCAGTTCATACCTTCATGTATTTTTCAAAAATGAAATTCATTTCTTCAATAGATGTTTACAAATATCACAATCTCGTGCTGTAACTAACACTGTAGTATCACATTCTAGTGATGTAACTAACACTGTAGTATCACATTCTAGTGATGTAACAATCACTGTACTATCACATTCTAGTGATGTAAATAACACTGTAATATCACATTCTAGTGATGTAACAAACACTGTAATATCACAATCTAGTGATGTAACTATCACTGTACTATCACATTCTAGTGATGTAACTATCACTGTAATATCACATTCTAGTGATGTAATTAACACTGTAGTGTCACATTCTAGTGACGTAAATACCACTGTAGTGTCACATTCTAGTGATGTAACTATCACTGTAGTATCACAATCTAATGATGTAACTAACACTGTAGTGTCAAATTCTAGTGATGTAATTAACACTGTAGTGTCACATTCTAGTGATGTAACTAACATTGTAATATCACATTCTAGTGATGTAACTAACACTGTAATATCACAATCTAATGATGTAACTAACACTGTAATATCACATTCTAGTGATGTAACTAACACTGTAATATCACAATCTAGTGATGTAACTAACACTGTACTATCACATTCTAGTGATGTAACTATCACTGTAATATCACATTCTAGTGATGTAACTAACATTGTAATATCACAATCTAGTGATGTAACTAACACTGTAGTGTCACATTCTAGTGATGTAACTAACACTGTAATATCACAATCTAGTGATGTAATTAACATTGTAATATCACATTCTAATGATGTAACTAAACTGTAATATCACAATCTAGTGATGTAACTAACACTGTAGTGTCACAATCTAATGATGTAACTAACACTGTAATATCACATTCTAGTGATGTAACTAACACTGTAGTGTCACAATCTAATGATGTAACTAACACTGTAATATCACATTCTAGTGATGTAAATACCACTGTAGTGTCACATTCTAGTGATGTAACTAACACTGTAGTATCACATTCTAGTGATGTAATTAACATTGTAATATCACATTCTAGTGATGTAACTATCACTGTAGTGTCACATTCTAGTGATGTAGCTATCACTGTAATATCACATTCTCGTGATGTAACTAACACTGTAATATCACATTCTAGTGACGTAACTATAACTAGTGTCACATTCTAGTGATGTAACTAACACTGTAATATCACAATCTAGTGATGTAACTAACACTGTAATATCACAATCTAGTGATGTAACTATCACTGTAGTGTCACATTCTAGTGATGTAACTATCACTGTAATATCACATTCTCGTGATGTAACTAACACTGTAATATCACATTCTAGTGACGTAACTATAACTAGTGTCACATTCTAGTGATGTAACTAACACTGTAATATCACAATCTAGTGATGTAACTAACACTGTAATATCACAATCTAGTGATGTAACTATCACTGTAGTGTCACATTCTAGTGATGTAACTATCACTGTAATATCACATTCTCGTGATGTAACTAACACTGTAATATCACATTCTAGTGACGTAACTATAACTAGTGTCACATTCTAGTGATGTAACTAACACTGTAATATCACATTCTAGTGATGTAACCAACACTGTAATATCACATTCTAGTGATGTAACTAACACTGTAATATCACATTCTAGTGATGTAACTAACACGGTAATATCACATTCTCGTGATGTAACTATCACTGTAATATCACATTCTCGTGATGTAACTAACACTGTAATATCACATTCTATTGATAGTGTCACATTCTCGTGACATAACCAGTGTTGACTGTAAATTGTTTAATGTCCCGCTCGAGAATATTTCAATTATATGGAGACATCATCATTGCTGGTGAAGGGTGTAAAATTTAGGCTTGTGCTTGGCGCTTACTGCCTATGAGCAGGGATAGATCTTTATCGTGCCACACCTGCTGTGACACCGGACCTCATTTTTGCGGTCCTTCGGATAACCGGCGTTATAGTGACACATTCTCTTAACCAGCGTTATAGTGTCAGATTCTCTTAACCAGTGTTATAGTGACACATTCTCTTAACCAGTGTTATAGTGAGACACAAGCTCTTAACCAGTGTTATAGTGACACATTCTCTTAACCAGTGTTATAGTGACACATTCTCTTAACCAGTGTTATAGTGACACATTCTCTTAAACAGTGTTATAGTGAGACACATTCTCTTAACCAGCGTTATAGTGAGACATTCTCTTAACCAGTGTTATAGTGAGACACATTCTCTTAACCAGCGTTATAGTGTCAGATTCTCCTAACCAGTGTTATAGTGAGACACATTCTCTTAACAAGTGTTATAGTGACACATTCTCTTAACCAGTGTTATAGTGAGACACATTCTCTTAACCAGTGCTATAGTGATAGATTCTCTTAACCAGTGTTATAGTGACACATTCTCCTAACCAGTGTTATAGTGACACATTCTCTTAACCAGTGTTATAGTGACACATTCTCTTAACCAGTGCTATAGTGACACATTCTCTTAACCAGTGTTATAGTGAGACACATTCTCTTAACCAGTGTTATAGTGATAGATTCTCTTAACCAGTGTTATAGTGACACATTCTCCTAACCAGTGTTATAGTGACACATTCTCTTAACCAGTGTTATAGTGACACATTCTCTTAACCAGTGCTATAGTGACACATTCTCTTAACCAGTGTTATAGTGAGACACATTCTCTTAACCAGTGTTATAGTGATAGATTCTCTTAACCAGTGTTATAGTGACACATTCTCTTAAACAGTGTTATAGTGAGACACATTCTCTTAACCAGCGTTATAGTGAGACATTCTCTTAACCAGTGTTATAGTGAGACACATTCTCTTAACCAGTGTTATAGTGACACATTCTCTTAAACAGTGTTATAGTGAGACACATTCTCTTAACCAGCGTTATAGTGAGACATTCTCTTAACCAGTGTTATAGTGAGACACATTCTCTTAACCAGCGTTATAGTGAGACATTCTCTTAACCAGTGTTATAGTGAGACACATTCTCTTAACCAGCGTTATAGTGTCAGATTCTCCTAACCAGTGTTATAGTGAGACACATTCTCTTAACAAGTGTTATAGTGAGACATTCTCTTAACCAGTGTTATAGTGAGACACATTCTCTTAACCAGTGTTATAGTGATAGATTCTCTTAACCAGTGTTATAGTGACACATTCTCCTAACCAGTGTTATAGTGACACATTCTCTTAACCAGTGTTATAGTGAGACACATTCTCTTAACCAGTGTTATAGTGATAGATTCTCTTAACCAGTGTTATAGTGACAGATTCTCCTAACCAGTGTTATAGTGACACATTCTCTTAACCAGTGTTATAGTGACACATTCTCTTAACCAGTGCTATAGTGACACATTCTCTTAACCAGTGTTATAGTGAGACACATTCTCTTAACCAGTGTTATAGTGATAGATTCTCTTAACCAGTGTTATAGTGACAGATTCTCCTAACCAGTGTTATAGTGACACATTCTCTTAACCAGTGTTATAGTGAGACACATTCTCTTAACAAGTGTTATAGTGATATATTCTCTTAACCAGTGTTATAGTGACATATTTGCATAGTATAACCAGCGATGTAGTGCCGCATTTTCGTGACCCAGCGTTATAATATCAAATTCTCTTAAACAGCGTTATGGTCAATCGGATCACGCGCTCGTCCTTTTCCGTAACTGGTAAGAAGTTGCAGTTACGGAAATAGCCGAGTAGTTACGATTGCGTTATGGTGTCACATTCTCCTGGTGTTACATTTTCGTGTGACTTACCCAGCTCTGTGATTCCACGTTCTCGTGACGTAACCAGCGCTGTGGTTCCACATTCTCGTGACGTAACCAGAGCTGAAGTGCTTTCATTTTTTTTTTTTTAAAGAAGAGGTTATTGTATGTTGATAATGCATGAAATTTGAAAGCATTTCTGACATTTGTATTTATATGCAATGAAACGGGGAGGAGAAAAATGTCAGTAATTCCAACAAAATGAATTTTCTTTGTTGATACAAAGTCTGCTGGGGACGTTAATGCTCGGATACACCGACAACGCCATTGACATTACTTTCATTAATCTTCGGTGGAAATTATTCCCTTGGTCTTATTTTGATTTGTTCATTTAATCAGCAGCAGCGCGGAACTTCAAGGTCGTTGATTCGCTGTCGTGAACAGATATGTCCTTCATACAAATGTAACCCGAGGGTATTGGAATATTACTAGAATTATTAAATGATAGTTTGTCCATTGCATGAATTCGTTATCATAATTTCGCGAATACTGGAAGTTTACAATGCCATAAGAAAATGATATATACATGTACAAATGTGTATGAAGCCTTGTCGTTGTCAGATACGACATTCTTGCCCAAGCTTGTGACATTGGCAGTCCTGAGGGTTATAGTGATTCCATCATCACTCCTTGAACACTTCTGTCTATTGATTTCGTGGACAGGCAAAACCACTAAACCAAGTATCAACAAAGGATACTCTTTATTTGGATAAAAAATATTCTTTTATAAGTATCCGAGCGCTCTTTGGCAAACCACGAAATATTTGGTGTCCATGGAAACAACTGAAACCCCAGTAGTGTTCAGTTGTACTCAGGAACTGAATTATATATATTTATAAAAACAATATTAGGTGATTTTTTGGTTGGAATTTAGAGTGAAACTGTATATTGAGAGAGAATATTTTCTGTCTTTATATTGATATTTTGAACGTAATGAAAAATGCACACAACTGGAATTATGAATAACTCACCTCAGGGATGAAGTGCTGTTTCGATTTTTCATGAATTTCAAGTTACTGTATATTTGGATAATGAAAAATCTTCAATGTTGATAAACGTTCTGACGTTAGTTGGCCAAGAAGTTAATTATATGTCACAGTAACGAGGTTTTTCCTCTGATTCAATTCAACGTTTGTAATTCCCGAGGGGACCCGGCAGTGCGGCCACGTCTTGTTAGTTTTAGCTCCCCAAGGCGGTCGTCGGGAAGTTTTGGTACATTATTAGTTTCATAAATTTGCAAGTTCCCCCAGGAAATTATATAAAGACACAAAGATAAACAGGCGATTCTAGAACGTACATTGACACAGACAGTTATTTCGTATTGTTGTCACGCAATTGCATAGACTCTCTCTGCTATACATCAGAATCTGCTAACACGGTCCTAGTCAGCATTTCTTTCATTTATTTCAAGAATTGCGTCATAAATTAGAAGTTATCTAATGAACGCAAATACCCTTTTTCACAAGGAATGTTTACGATCAGCGGGATTTACTTATGCAAACATTGAAATAAAACCCGTACCAAGCACTAATAAGTGTTTAAGTGTTTGGATGTCTTTGGGTTTAGAGTTTTAACGAACTTATCGCTTTTCAGAATTATTGAATTTTGAGATAAATATCATTTGCAGCATTGAACGGTAAATCACACACGCGTAACGAGTCACCAACTGCACAGCTGTTTAACACCATTACCGCAAAGTCCCGCGGGAACTCCGCGCGGGGGCTACCTCATTAATAGGAAGTGCTAACGACGTAATTCGGAAAGTGGTAATACAACAGTAATTTGTCACTCATTAACAACTCTAGGAATATCCGATAAATCTCTGGATTAATACCGTCCAATGAGATTGATAGTTCGGCGGTTGACTTTACATACTTTAATTGGTAAGACATTCTCCAAGTGAATGGAATAAGAAATTTCTCAAGTTGTTGGAATAACCCGTGATTGATCCTAGCGTAAGCCAATGATCTCGGAAACTGTCACGAGAGACGGGCGGAGGAGAGAATTGACACCGCGATCATACGTAAATGATAACCAATATATAATTCATAGACCCTTTAACAGCGAGCACAATACAGAATATAGAGCAGCAGTGGCGAGAAGTCGGGAGTGGGGCGAACATTCTCCTTACGTAATGCTGGCGTTCTACACGATCCTATCGCTGCCATTTTACATCGCTATTGTCGGAACTTTGGTGCTTAGTTTGATTGTGTACTTGAAGAGTTTTTTGTGCTCCCCGGATATACTTCCGAAACTTTTCTACAAGGAATCAACTTTAGCAACTCATATACTGAAAAGGTGCAAGTTCAAGACGAGGTCGTTTTCGCCATCGCCGTGGATAAAGAATCGCCACATTCAAACTTTCCTCCCATGGATCATTCCGCATAATTGCAAATGTCAGTTTGACAGAGAATATCTTCAACTGAGGGATAAGGGTGTCGTGGCACTGGACTGGGTGACAAATATCAACATTCCAATGAAGAAAAAGCGAACGGTCATCCTCATTATTCCCGGACTAACTGGTGACGCAATTAGTGTTTCATCATTATGTGACGCAGCAACATGCAGGGGAATGCAATGTGTTGTTTTTAACAGAAGAGGACATGGGGGTACTTTTCTAACTACACCTAAATTACAAAGCTACGGCGACCCATCTGATCTTCGTCAAGTTATAAAATATATCCATGACAGATGTCCCAAAACGCTAATAACAGTGGTGTCATTTGGATCTGGTTGTGACTTATTTCTTTCCTACCTCGGGGAATTCGGGTCGTCTGCTCACATTTGTGCAGGAGTATGTGTTTCACCGTGTTTCGAAATGAATCAACGATCGTCTGACATTTTCTCAGGGATTTATAAAATATTTGCGCTTCTATACATGAAATATATCATTTGGAAACATGCTCGAGCCCTCAGTAACGTCATAAACGTGCCCGGTGCTCTATGCTCATGGTCACTCAAAAAGTTTGACAGCCATGTTTTCTTAAAAATGTTTGGGTCTGAAGACATGGACGAATTTTATGAAAGGAACAACCCTCTGAGGGATGTAGACGATATATCTGTGCCATTGATCTTTGTATGTAGCTTGGACGATCCTGTGTACTGCACGAACTCCATTCCACACGACTTGTTCAAATATTACCCTAACTTTTTTATGTTAACCCTAGAAAGGGGAGGTCACTGTGGGTTTAGGGAGAAAATGGCATCGGTTTCATGGGCAGATAAGATTTCGTTAGATTACTTAGAAGCCATACTAGAATTTACCATTAAGGGGTATAGAATTAATTACCAGAGGAACCCCGCGCGTTCCACTATTTGATAAACATCGGCACGTGCTAAATACTCCTGTCAAAAAAAATTTGTGCAAACCACAGAAGACGATTTCAAATATGTGGATGTACTTCATCTTGATCAAAATATCTTCAGAACTACATGCAGCTCGTTTCTCTGTACAGCAGATAATTAATCACGACAAATTATAGAGATTTGTATGAAAGTGTATTAAAAGGCAATGAATCACAACTTTCGTGACGTATATCGACATTTATAGGGTAAAAGTAACTGTCAGCTAGCTCAGATAATATACGAATACTTTTGTTTAATTAGTAACCTTGGAAAGATCAAGGGAAGTTAGAAAAAAAATCCAATCCCGTCGATCAAATTACAAAGATACTGCTCAGAATTTTAGGAATCAACTGATATTAAAGTATCAGCATAGAGATAAGTGTATTGATTCAGACAGAATTAGGGAGGTGCTTATCAATAAGGAAGGGGGAAGATCTGGAAACAGACCGAGACCGTATCTTCACTACTAACATTCCCACAATGTATTCTTCCGCGCTACTACTTGTGTTCTTTTTATTTAATTAAAAATTTACATATGTTGAGTGTGTCATGATATTTTTTCTTCGATTTGGTAATGATTAACCTTTCAATAAAGTTCAAGTAGAAGATCAACGCCTTTTAATCGCCTTATGTCGAATGAAAAGAAAATGACGTATCCTTGATGCAGCGACAACCCGAACATGCTCTAAAGGAAAATGACAATGGATTCATCAACATGCGTACTTGTCAGGATTGATAATCTCGTACATTCTCATTAAAGATATGTCGGTTTGTTTCGTTGCCGTTTTTTCGTTATTTTGGAGTAAAAGGATGATAGAACGACACTGTGTCGCCTCTTCGCTCTTAAAAAAAGCAAACCCTTCAGGTAACCAAGAATCTAAAGATTTTTTGATAGCAGGTTGCATTGAATGTGAAGTATGCCATGATTCAGATTGTCAATCTAATTAAAATCAGATCCTAGGATACGCTCACAATCGTTAAGTATACGGCGCGGATCTAAGAAGTCTGATTTTAATTAGATTGCCATGATTGTTGGATGACCTTGAGGTGTAAAAATCGCTGGTAGGATTTAATAATGATATGCATATTTGTGGGATACTCTTCATTGATAGTGTGTGAGACATTGATTGAAATACCGTTTGTTGTAATATGGGTAAAATTTCACAATCACGTATCGATAATTGATGAGTGGTAACTAACTTATATGTAGATGATCAATAAAACTAACAGCTAGAAGTGGAGTATATGTTATGAGCATGGTAATGCATATTTATAATTAATCAACTCGTATCCGCCAACTCAATGATCAATAACTACATTATAACTATACAATACTTCATTACAACCTAATGAAATCATCGACTGTCCGAAATTAATACATCACGATTTTTATTTCGAGTTATGAAGAAAATATTCGTGATATAGAGTAGGATCTTCCCTTAAAGATTTTTTTTTAATTCCCAAAAACAATATGTACAAAAGTGCAATTAATGAAAGTTATATGCAACCATCGTCATGTAGTGCAAATTCACGTTCGCTCAAACCACAGTGATCATTATACTGGTTTTAAGTTTTACAAAGGAATATAGGAGAAAAAATATTCTCAATGTACAAGGGTGCAATTCATATAGTGTAGATTCAAGTTTATTCAAGGCCAAATCGTCTGGGCAGTGCCACAATAGTGGTTTAATGTTTAACACAAAAATATTTAGGATTTTTTAGAATTGAGATTTCCTTTAATTAAATAAACACAAAGTACCAAAAAGTCCATATAAAAGTCTCCTTGTGAAGGCGCCAGGGCCACGTCACAACAGGGAGTGAAAGGTGTGTGGCCCGCTCCTTACATCAGGTGAGATGAAAGCTAAACTGAGTCTACCTTGATCAAAGTCTGTCCTTGGTCCGTCGTTTGTGTAAATAATTACCCGAGACTGAAGGTAAAAATAACTAATTTCTATTTACATTTTAACTTTAAAACCATGTACATGTATAGGGGGAAAACAAACCCAACATGTCCTTTATTGATGTTTTATAAAATGTTTTTATTATTTGCGTCTTAAAGCATCTAGAAATATCAGTATATTTCGTGGAAATGTTGGCATTGTTTAGATATAATTTTCATTAATTAGAAGCTACAGCATTGGATTCACGCCAGTTGACTGTTGTTGTTTTTTGTGTTTTTTGTGTTTATGAAATGAAGACAAACATTTTCATACTAATAATGACACTGACATGTTGCAGAGGGTTACTCTGTTTGATTTTTGCGGAATCTTAAAACAGTAAATGATAATTCTTTCAGATTAACATGGTGAAGGGAGCAATACTTAGTGGGTTTTTTTATTTGTATAAAAAAAATGTAGACTGATTTGCAATATCAGAATCACAAATTCTTTTCCTAATATAAAAATCTAAGATTTTTTTTTAAATACAAAAAATTCTAATTCTTGATATCAGAAAATCAATTTCGATGAAATAACTTATATTTCCTGATAATCATAAGTTCGAATTTCAACATCACAAAATGATTTTCTGATATTAGAATTTTTAAAATTTTCATTTAATTGTTATTCCAGAGCTCTTAGTCTTACAACATCTCGTTGGTTCAATGGTTAGAGCGTTCACTTCGAAACGGGGAGTCTTGGGTTCGAGCCCCACTCGTGCCCGGCATTTAAAAGTGGGGGTCACGGGTCTCTCTGAGGAAACTTTTTTAAAAAAAAAATAAAAAAAAACGTGGTCCCATGTCACGACAGGTGTTGGCAAAGAAGTCTCACTATTACTCTTACGGTACTGAGCGTCATGCATAATTTCATAGTGGCACTTCATTTCAAGCTGGTGATGTACTTCAATGTGAGTGAAATAAACAAAACAAATATATGAATATCGTGTACCAGCTATGTTTCTGATTTCACAAACACTAGTTCTTACAGACTTTTACTAAATATAGGTGTGATGGTTCAGCTTTGTAAAAGATTTAATGAAATACGTTCATTAATGTTAAAGTTAAAGGTGAACACACGGAGGTTTTAAGTATCTAGCTGTTCCAATTTGTAAGGAAGTAATAATAATAATACCATATTTATATAGCAACCTTTCCATACACTATGTTCGCTCAAAGGTGCTTTACAATGCATATATACCTTACAACAGAATGTTATACACATAATACATAGAAAATAAATAAATAAAACATTAAAAGCTGTACTTATCCTGATTTTACATATAAAACATGAAAACACAAGATACCATAAATATGCTAGATAAGAATAAACATAAGTTTTGAGGGCGTATTAAAATAATAATAATAATGAAATATACACACGCACACACAGCATATAATGTCTCAGGTATAATACATTAAAACATACAATTTTTTTTAAAATAAAACATCACAAAATGGTACTCGAAAGCTAAGACACACAGTCTTTAGTTTTCACAGTTTTTCACAGAATCTAACCTACACGAATGACTGAAATGATAGAAACTAGTCCTGGAAAACTTGATGGAAAAAAATGTGTTTTCAGTGACTTCTTGAATGCACACAGTGTTTTACAGTCCCTTACATGTTCTGGAAGGGCATTCCACAGTTTTGGAGCTGTTGTTCTGAAACACCGATCTCCGTTTGTTACGGTTCGACTTTTTGGAATAACTAAAGTGACTGATTGTTTTATAGACCTAAGATTTCGGGTAGGCTTATATACCTCTAGTAATTGTTTGATATAAGTTGGGCACTCATCATGTAAGGCTTTGTAAGTATAAGTAAGTGTCTTATATTGTGTCCTATACTGCACAGGTAACCAGTGTAGTTCTCTTAGTATTGGAGTGATATGGTTGTAACGAGAGGTCCTGGATATGAGACGTGCGGCAGTGTTCTGAATATGTTGGAACTTGCTCAGGACTTTCTTTGGAACACCAACCAGGAGAGCGTTACAGTAATCTAACCTTGATGTAACTCGGGAGTTCACAAGAGATTTAGTTGCTTCTGTTGTTAAATATTTTCTGATGTGACCTATTTGCCGCAACTGTGCATAACAAGATCTGCTGACAGAGTTTACTTGTTTCTCCATATCCATCTTGGAGTCAAACATGACACCAAGATTTCGAACGCAGGTTGAAGGATTAATTTGTGAGTCACCTACTCTCACTGAAATGTTTCTAATGAGGTTTGCATTACGATCAGTACAAATACAAGTACAAGATCGATCAAATGTTTGAGGTGAGTTATATGGAGCACCAAATTAACATAAACTCAAATAATTGAAAATACCTTTAATTATTTGAAAACATCATCAATTCAATTACTGCGCACAGGTTGTATTGTCAAACTAGATTGTTATAATGACTGTTAAACTCCTGTAATATCAACTTGTTTGTCAGTAGCCTGCCCCGATTTAAAAACTTATCATACGCAGAACAAGTTCTTGCGTATCGAATCAGTTGAGAGAGATAAACAACATATGCAGGTGATAATGGAATGTTGCTGTATAAATATGGGAAGTTGACGATGGAGATGCTGAAATCACCCCGTTTGTCATAAAGTTGAGTGGTTAGTTTGCCGTTAGCATCTATGTGCTATAAAATATCTAAGTACGAAGCCGATATGGAAGATTCTGTGGTGTATTTTGTTTCGAATTCACTGGGATGTATCTAATCGACATATGAATGAAAATGATTATTGTTAATGAATAAATTGTCGTCGATATATATATAAATATCGAGTTGAACGCCACAGCTAGAGATTTTTTTCCCCCTCATGTAGAAGCTTTCAAAAGAATAAATCATGCCTCATAAGAATATAAAAAAACAACAACAAACAAGTCAACTAACAAAATAGCACAGTTCACGCCCATGGGAATTCCAACAGACTGGATATGTTGAATTGAAGATATCTTTAATTATACAGTTGCTGTCTCTAACAGAATTACTCCGCGCATCAATTGAATTAATATCATTAATTCAATTGAAGAGAGCAATAACTCAATTACTGCACGCACTAATTGAATATGATGCGCGCTACAATTCAATTGAAGAGATCAATAATTCAATTATTCCGAGCATTAATTGAAACAATGCGCGCTTTAATTAATTGAATTATTGCTCTCTTCAGTTGAATTGTAGCGCGCATCAATTTAATTGTTGATATCATCAATTCATTTGAAGAGAGCAACAATTCCAAGATAGTGCTCATCAATTCAGCAGAATAATTAATGTTATAAAGAAACCAATCAAAGCGCTCAATAATTCAGCGGAATAATTAATGTTATAAAGAAACCAATCAAAGCGCTCAATAACTCAGCAGAATAATTAATGTTATAAAGAAACCAATCAAAGCGCTCAATAATTCAGCAGAATAAGTAATGTTATAAAGAAACCAATCAAAGCGCTCAATAATTCAGCAGAATAAGTAATGTTATAAAGAAACCAATCAAAGCGCTCAATAATTCAGAATTGACGATGAAAAGCTCTTTATTTGAATTGTTGATATATTCAAATAATCAAATAAACATGTATATCTAATTATTTGAGTTTATGTAAATCTGTCGCTCCATAGAGTTGGTATAAGATGACTTTTTTTTCTTGGGGGGGGGGGGGGTAGTTAGTTGAGGCAAGCTGGCAATCAAGGGACTTGATTGTCATTCTTTTAACTACACGAGCACATGTCGACCAGTTGCGTAGATATTCATATCATATGAAGTATTTTGCTTTTGTGAATGGTACAGTCTTTTTAACAATTAGAAATCAAAGGTTGTCATGAGAACATTATTCATCAGTATTTTTTTTTCATTTACTTTGGAAATTAACCATTTCATTTGAGATTAATTCCGCATATACATGCTACTGTCCTTTGAGCTATGACTAGTGTGTGAATTGATTTGAACATACGAGTATTTTATTGTATACATGTAAATATACAACGGGATTAGTTACAAGTTCTAGCTTGTGTGAATTCATTACGTCGATCAGAAATATTGTATACCTCGGGGAAAAGGGACTAAGAGAGGGAAGACTGAAGGAAGGTTTCTGTGTTCTGATGTTAAATGTTCATGCTCCATATATTTAAATCATACAGTCTAGGGATTCAGTGAGATTGATAGAGATACAGGTGTATACAGTCTAGGGATTCAGTGAGATTGATAGAGATACAGGTGTATACAGTCTAGGAATTTAGTGAGATTGATAGAGATACAGGTGTATACAGTCTAGGGATTTAGTGAGATTGATAGAGATACAGGTGTGCAGAATAAGAGACACTTTTTGACTTCCACAATGGTTTACCCCAACCCAACCTCACGTTTTAGAAGTTTAATATTCACAGAAAATCAGTTTGAAAAAAATTGTCCAAGAGAATGGTGAACCCCTTCTCTTACTTAAAAATCAGAAGGTTCAAATCTATAAGGGTCTAAATTCAATCCGATCGACCCCTTTTCCTCCTTTCTCTCCTCTATGGAAATTGCTTCCTACGAAATTAATTACAAGACTAATCACTTAAGTTGATATTGGTAATCGAAATAAAAAAAAAAATCAACACTCGGAAGGATCTGAACATTTCCTACACTTGGCTACAATGCTCGGTTATATAGAGAATTAGATGTAGCGACAGATCTATCGTTCTCACGATGTTAAATGTAGGCTTATTACATCAACTTGGATAAGATTCATGATACATAGTATATATATGCACTATTAGAAGTCAATGCACGCAAGCTATGTATAAAATGCACACTGAATACCGATAGACAGCCTGAAAACAGGGCAAAACTTGAAGGGGGTTTAGAAAATAAAAATCTTTCTCTTTTCATGTTTGACGGGACGTTAGATTTGTGGCAGGAGTGATGGACGTTAATGTTTGTAAAACAGCCTCGATCTATCGTAATTTTATCGATATGAGAGAGAGAGAGAGAGAGAGAGAGAGAGATTAAATCAAGAATTATACCGGAGTGCATTTGCTTATGATAAAAACCACACATGAACGAGTGTATATGTGAATCCACTTCCAAACAGTTAATGGTGAAGACTAAAACAAATCTTTGTTTGAGATTGATACGAGCTTGTAAAAGCATGATTGAGCTAAGGATATACCGTGCAGAATGAAAGCAATGTAGAGTGAATAACGAAGTATCGATGTTCCGGAACAAATAAAAACACTTAATGAAAATTAATAGCCAACTCATTCAGATACAGTACAATAAGTAAATGATTTTCCCAATTTTTCATTACACGAACCAGTAAGCATTCTAAAACGTCAATTGCGCGAGATTGTGAATACAGACCTCTCCGGTCAGTTTCTCAGAAAACTCTCGCTAGTTACGTGATTTTTAAAATGGAATCTGAAATGCATTCCTAGTACACGTGGTTTTATCTTGTATGATTAAATGATTGAATATCGGGAAATCTCGTTACGCTCAACAATATTGATGATTACTATAGAATATATTATCAAAATTCAAGAAAGTATTAATTTCAATAGTGAAAAGATAAATATTGTTCTCGTTCATATCCAGATACATTATTGCTATTGTTGTTCCCTCGCAGCTTATTTGCCCGTTCGTTCTTTGTAGGCTTTTGCTTGTGTACAACGTTTTTTGAAAGCCAAATCTTTTCTGGCTTTTGATCGTTTACAAAACGGTTTTGATTCTCACTGGTTTTCAAGTTTAAATGTAAAAGGTCAAGGTCACAGGCAGATAAATTCCTTGTTACAAGGTACATTTTAAATCGATTTTTAATCAACTTACAAAAATGGTACCTTGCAAAAATCGTTTAATGTAAAGGTCAAGTTCGCTATAAGACAAATTTTGATATTCTTTGTGCATCAGATTTATTCTGAGTGTATCAAGGACACTTGGGTTGTTATTGAGGTCAAACATAAAAGTTCAACGCCACCCTAACACATGTATCTAGATTCTTATTTATTTCAATGATCGTCCCGTGGGGATCCGGGTTAGAATAGGTCCTCAGTACCCCTTGCTTGTCGTAAGAGGCGACTAAATGGGGTGGTCCTTCGGGTGAGACCGCAAAAAACGAGGTCCCGTTTCACAGCAGGTGTAGCACGATAAAGATCCCTCCCTGCTCAAAGGCCGTAAGCGCCAAGCATAGGTCGAAATTTTGCAGCCCTTCAACGGCAGTGATGACGTCTCCATATGAGAGAAATATTCTCGAGAGGGACGTTAAACAATATTCAATCAATCGATATTTCAATGATCAAGGCCTAGGTCATCCTTGTGAAAATGGAATGTTGTTCAGGGAAATATCCTGCGGTGCGAAGACTTTAAATAACAGTTTTAATTGAAAACTGAAGGAACATAGAGGGAAAAATATAGACTCGGAGGTCAAACCGTTTTGAGGTCACGTGAGCTGTACACACAATGTATCGCATTCTGTTACTCTTTGTTTTCATTATGGTTCTCTGTTCATTAAAGTGTTCTTGATTTAACAATGAACCTTCTTTCTTGCTTTGATAACTTTTATATAACCTACATGAATTGTATCATTAATATGAATATTGATTTTTAAAAGGTTTATTGAATTCCACGGCATTACGTTGAGCTTCGACATTTCTATGTTCAGATATAAATATTTGAACTAAGTAGTTTTTACAATTTAGAACTTATTCAAGCAAAAATCTATTACACATTTATTCATATAGAACTCGTATTCCGGATTATACATGTAACAGATAATGGAAATAAAAGCGTCACACTTCACTTCTGATTGTTTGTGTTTCTGATTTCAAAAGGAAACAAATTAAAAGAAAACAAAATCACTAACACCAACTCCTTGTAAATGTACAGCGTTTCTTTCATCTTGAAACCCATCTTAAAATTTACAGGAAAATTACAACATGATGAAAGCAAGAAATGCATGTAGTCGATGAAGCAATATAGTTATTTGAGATCATTTAATAGAGGTGTCCGATAATTTACTTTCTGTCTGATGGAAAATATCAATACTGAGCTTTTCATCGAGTTTTCTTTGATTTTCCCCCGAGAGTGACATCGCTGTGAAGAAAAAACCGCAATGGCAAAATGCAAAAGACATGTTCAATTATCTGAGTTTCAACCTATTTACAAGTTCAGTTCGTAATTCCGTGAGGAAGGTCCCCCGACCTCGCAGTAGAAAATTATGTAGTGATTGCTATGAGTGGAATAATTGTTGTGTGTGTGTATATATATATATATATATATATATATATATATATATATATATATATATAAATGTCGCGTAACTTTTGACGAATTAACCTGTATTCCATGAATATTTTTTTTAACTTTGATTGAATTTAAAGTCTGAGAAATTTCAAGTTGTATTCATTCACCCTTGATAAGAAATTGAAACAAGATTTTGACCTGTGTGAAATCACCCAATTGAACTGTGCTTGACTACATGAAACATTCTTAGCGACCGAGTTTACCATTGGCAAACATTGGTCACAAATGTTATGAATAATAGGTGTAAATCTTTTATAATATTTGGAAGATATGCTTCATCGTGGGCCTAATATAAGAAACATATATGCTAGAACCGAGTTACTATAGGCTATGTACAGAGGGATTTTTAACTAACAAGAACAACAGAATGGAAGAAGGAACAAACGGGCAAGTTATACTATTTCCCTCCACTACGCTGTTTGCAAGAACACCATAGAGTTTATACATGTATGCATTTAAGGTGGCAGGGGATAGGGTTTTGGGGTTGGTTTTTTTTTTTTTGGTTTTTTGTTTTTGGTTTTGTTTTTTGGATATGAAACATGTGGGTATGGGCACAGGCACTTGTTTCTGTATATAAGTTTTGACGTCTGTATACTAATAATAACACGGTTATTTCCATGTTTTAATAAATTCGACGGGTCTATAGTTCGAAACTATCTTATCATTCATTCGATTCAGAGTTGCAGAGGTTAAATAGTGACTTGCCCGTTCGTTCACGGCTTCGTTCTTGTGTACAAGCATATCGCTCTCTCTCTCTTTTTTTTTTTTTTATCAAATGTGCAGGAATGATACTTTTTATCAAGACCTTAGATTATATAGGTTTTCAAGGTTACGGGTACTTTGTCAAAATCATAGGAAAATTCTGAAATATCTTTTGTACAAAATTTTAGCAACATATTTTATCAAAATTTTGAAAGTCGTCTTATAAATGAAAAGTCAAGTTCACTGGAATAAAAGTTCAAAGAAGATTCAAGCGACTTTCCTTATCCATCTTAGTTCACTTGGACTGAAAGTTCTATGGAGTTTTCTGATCATAAAATATCCTGATCATAGTTTATCCTTCGTATAGTCTGTAATGTTTTTGAAATTCTCGACTTCATAAGAATCAAATCGCCAACCAAACTTGCCACAAAGCATCCTTCGGTGAACAAGATTCATGTTTTGTTCAAATGAAGGATCAAATCCCAACTAAAGGGGAAATGATATAGAAAATAGTGAGAATAGCGTGCGATGTATGTAGAATCTTTCTCTCTTTTTTTTTTTTCAAGAACTACTTAATCTGACAAGTCTAAAAATGAGTTAAAGCCTCTTCATGTAATGAAGATTAATATTATTCAAACCATTAACCATGAACTCCTGGGTTAAGACAGAACCACGATGGCAGTTTAAAATTTTACATAGGAATATATAGAAAAAGGTCGGTTGAAATATTCTTAACAAAATAGAAACACAGGTATAATGTGAAAGATGAATATGCACGCATCCTCCTGTAGTGTAGATTCAATTTTGTTCAGACCATAACCACCGGGGTTCAAAGTTTTACATAAGAATATATAGGAAGATTTTTGTTGATATGAAAGATTCCCCATGCAGTGTAGATTCAAGGTTGTTGACACCATGATCCCGGGGTCTAAGTGGGATTACATCTTTTGAATTTTTTTTGGTGGCAATATTTATTCAGGGTTTTCTCAGTCAAGATTTTTACATAGCCCTTACAACCCAACCTGACCAGGGGGTACAGGGTTTTAAGAATTCCCTCTCTCTCACTGACCGATTTTCATGGACAGATATTCATTCTAAACAAAGGCTAGAAGTAAATAAGGTAGAAAGTTGGACAATGTACTCTAGCTGAGGTCATAGATATCATTACTGTATCAATCAACAATCAGATGCATGTTGTAATACCATGGTTATTATTAAAAGATAAAACATTTAAACAAACTATTGGTTGTACATGTAACTCACGTCTTAAGAAGAAGAAAACCTTGATAACAAATACATTTAGCTGACCTGTTTTTAGCCGAGTTTCAACGAAGTTGAACTCGGCTATTGGTTTGGTGATGCGGGCGGGCGGGCGGTTGGGCGTCAACAATTGGTTTCCGGATGATAAGTCGAAAAGTCTACAATCTAATCAAATGAAACTTTGATATATTGTTGGGTACCAGGTAAGAAAGACCCCTATTGATTTTGGAGAAAAATGGTCAAAGGTCAAGGTTACAGTGACCGAAAATAGAATGAAAATTTCAGAAAAATTTGGTTTCTGGATGATAACTCAGACAGTTTAAATCCGAATCAAATGAAACTTTCATATATTGTTGGGTACCAGGTAAGGAAGACCCCTATTGATTTTGGAGAAAAAAGGTCAAAAGTCAAGGTCACAGTGACCGAATATAGAATAAAAATTTGGTTTCCGAATGATAACTAGACAGTTTAAATCCGAATCAAATGAAACTTTGATATATTGTTGGGTACCAGGTAAGGAAGACCCCTATTGATTTTGGAGAAAAAAGGTAAAAGGTCAAGGTCACAGTGACCGAATATAGAATAAAAATTTGGTTTCCGAATGATAACTAGACAGTTTAAATCCGAATCAAATGAAACTTTGATATATTGTTGGGTACCAGGTAAGGAAGACCCCTATTGATATTGGAGAAAATAGTTCAAAGGTCAAGGTCACAGTGACCGAAAATAGATTTAAAATTCCAAAAATATTTGGTTTCCGGAGGATAACTCGAAAATTTTTAATTTGAATCAAATGAAACTTGGATATATTGTTGGATACCAGCAAAGCAAGGCCCCTATTGATTTTGGAGAACAAAGGTCAAAGTCACAGTGACAGAATATAGATTGAAAACTTCAGACAAATATGGTTTCTGGTAGTAACTCGAAAAGTTTAAAACGGAAATTAGTTCTTCACAATTATAAATATGCCACATCATTCCTGGCTTTACGATGTATCCCATGCAACTCGGCTCATGCACCCCTGGGTGCATATACTGATTTTTATATTCTTATGAAGCAAAATTTATTCAAAAACTTTTAAGTGAAAAAAGTCTCTTCAATACGACATTTAGATATATCGACGACGTTTTATCTATTAACAATAATGATTTTCATTCATATGTATAATCGACATATTCCCGTGAACTCGAAATAAAATTCACCCCAGAGTCGTCCACTTCTGCTTCATACTTGGATATTTTGTTGAAAATAGATATTAACGGTAAACTAACAACTCAACTTTACGATAAACGGGATGATTTCAGCTTCTCCATCGTCAACTTCCCATACTGTGGAATCATTAGAATTCGTGGTGGCTCAATTTTCGTGGAATTCGTGGGTACTCCTCACCCACGAATTTACATCCTCAACGAATAAAAACAAAAGCAAACATTCCAGAGTTATCTTTCTTACAAATATATAAATCCACGAAATTACGTCCCCACGAACCCGTAAAAATTCAGCAAGAAACGAAAATTGGCCCCCACGAATTTAAATGATTCTACAGTATTTATATAGCAATATTCCATTATCACCTGAATATGGTGTTTATATCACTCAACTGATTCGATATGCAAGAGCTTGTTCTATGTATGATCAGTTTTTAAAACGAGACAGGCTACTGACAAACAAGTTAATGGTACAGGGGTTTCAACAGTCTCAAATTCTATGGTCGTTATAACGATCTAGTTTGCAAATACAAGACGCAAGTTTTTCTGCTTTGTTGTTTATAAAAGGTGAATATAACGAACAGTGATCAATCTCATAACTCCTATAAACAATACAAAATAGATAGTTGGGCAAACACGGATCCCTGGACACAACAGAGGTGGGATCAGGTGCCTAGGAGGAATAAGCATCCCCTGTCGATCGGTCACACTCGCCGTGAGCCCTATATCCTGATAAGGTAAATGCAGTCAAAATCAGTGTGCCAAGATTGGTCTAACAATCGGTATGAAACACGTCAGACAGCATTTGACCCAAAGATAGGTTGTATTGGCAAACTAGTTCCAGTTGGTTTACGATGGTATATATACAAGGCCAAGGTCACCGAAAGGGAAAATTTCGAAATTCATTTCGTGCAAGATTCAAGTTACGCTTCTTATCAAACTTTTATCAAACTGTAAGTACATAACAATCTATATGTCACTGTCTATTGGTTTTCAAATGGTCAGTGTCGCTGAAGGTAAAGGGCAATTTCTTTGTAAACTATGAAATTGCACTTTGCAAGGATACTATCTTACATCCGAGATTTTGGTTCGATTCTTAATGGATTATGAAGTTTAAATATAGAAAAGAACACCGATCTCCTGATGACAAGGTTAAATCCTTTGAACACAACGACAAACACCACACGCTGCAAATACACGATGACGTTTGTTTGTCGTACAAGGCGGAAACTCCGTACAGCGTCAAAAATCCGGGACTACTTTCTCCTACGAATAATGATGTAACGGACTATATATTGAGCCGACCGGAACTTGAAACAGACATTATATATTCCAGAACCAAACCGTTAACAAAGTATTGTTCCGGAAATCTACTGGCGGAAACATAAATTCGAAAACGCTTCATGCATACTAGCCATAGTCCTCTGCGACTCCGCATACAGAGACACCCCAGTTACCGCATAACACATACCAATTTGGGACATTACGTCGGCGATTACAACACGGCCTAATTACATAGTGCAATAAGTGCGCACTTATCATCAGAGAATTCATTTAATCAAAAGCATTGATTTTCATAAATTAATTGAATTTTCAAGGTAAGAAATTGGAGTATATAGAATAAAGGAAAGAAAAGTTCAATAATACATTGAAGTTAATGTTATGAAATACTGTATGTAACTTCCCTACTTTCACTTCAAGAGAAAAAAAACATGGATTCATACATAACATGTGCGAAACAGGGATTTAGAATCAATTATAATTAAAGTCGGAACAAGTCACTGCAATTCCTGCCTTTGTAGAGGCAAGAGACATTGTGTGTCTACTACCAATTGGCTTTGGAAAAAGTATGATTTTTCAGCTGATGATATTTCTTTCGATAAGATGCTATCGCATTGTAAAGCTCTTACTATCGTTGTGAAGACGTCTGTCACGACGCACTGACCGGGCCTCAAGAACGTCTTACTATAGTTGTGAAGACGTCTGTCACGACGCATTGACCGGGCCTCAAGAACGTCTTACTATAGTTGTGAAGACGTCTGTCACGACGCATTGACCGGGCCTCAAGAACGTCTTACTATAGTTGTGAAGACGTCTGTCACGACGCACTGACCGGGCCTCAAGAACGTCTTACTATAGTTGTGAAGACGTCTGTCACGACGCATTGACCGGGCCTCAAGAACGTCTTACTATAGTTGTGAAGACGTCTGTCACGACGCACTGACCGGGCCTCAAGAACGTCTTACTATAGTTGTGAAGACGTCTGTCACGACGCACTGACCGGGCCTCAAGAACGTCTTACTATAGTTGTGAAGACGTCTGTCACGACGCACTGACCGGGCCTCAAGAACGTCTTACTATAGTTGTGAAGACGTCTGTCACGACGCATTGACCGGGCCTCAAGAACGTCTTACTATAGTTGTGAAGACGTCTGTCACGACGCATTGACCGGGCCTCAAGAACGTCTTACTATAGTTGTGAAGACGTCTGTTAGGACGCATTGACCGGGCCTCAAGACCGTAAACTGAGACTATAGACTTAATTAAGGAAGATAACCCCCCAGTGAGCTTTTTGAGCACAACTGCGCAGGATGCTAAACAAAGTATTTACTGGTTCAATATTGATTCCATTGGTGGAAACATATTACACATCTATTACTGAACCAGTTGAAAAATTTAGTGTCAATTCAAATTTTGAAAGGGTTTGGCAAGGACTATATTTTATGGCGGAAGGACTGATTAATCAAAAAGTTCTAAGTAATGGATAAATAACGAGATGGTGTTGAAAAGTACAGAGAAAGCATCGCCACCAAGGACCGAAGGTCCGAGGTGGGGATGTTTTCTCTGAACTATTCAACACCAAGTTATTCATCTTACTTCAAAAAACTTCCTTAAATTAGCTCCTGCTGATAGAAACCATTCAACTATCCACTTTCTGAATTACAATGAGAACACTCTTAATACAGTCAGGTGACAGATATGGTATGTTGCATGGAACCATTAATCTACTCAACAGTAATACCAGGGGCGGATCCAGGAATTACAGTTACGGGGGGCGCAACTTTATGAGGCAGTGGGTCTGGGGGCTGCCTTGAGGCCCCCAGTGGGTCAAGGGCCAAACCCTGGTGGACCCCCAGAAGCTCCTGGATTCTACAGATTTTATATGGCTTGAAATATGTCTCCTATTTAGTAATTTGTACTATTTTCTATCATTTCTAATAAGGTGGAATTAATAAAATGATGCGAATTTTAAGGGGTTTTTGGGAAAAAAAATTAAGTTCTCCAAATAAAGTAATTCAAGAAATCAAAAGATTTTGTCATTTATTTCTCCGGGAGTGGAAGAAATTATTGCTTCTTTTATCTATTAGTACATTTTTCTAACCAAGAGACCACGATTTACCTTGAATTTGAAAATTTTAGGGGAGGGGGAACGCCGGTTGTGCCCCCCTTAAATCCGCCACTGAATACTGTCTATAGAAAGGCTCTTACACAAGTTCTCACATTATTCCATGAAAGAAGGGAAATACAATCAGTGGATGAAAGTTTCTTACGCAAATTAAATCTAAAGAAGTTAGCTACGGTGAGGATGTAGAAACTGTTCTCAATGAACGTAAAATAGGTCATTCTGTGGATATATCAGCTCAGTGTGTACTGCAAATCAAGAAATGTGGTTTTTCTGTGGAATTTGAAATGTAGCAAAATTTACGTGCAATCTTTAGTTTTCTCTTATTTGCAAGCTTTAAACCTGCAGTGTAATAGTTATATATTCAACAGTAAACCATTTATGGATGACGTCACTGAATTTTTTAAAATTTTGCATGATTTTACAGTTACGGTTTCATCCAATATATCTTCTATTTTTATACCCCTATACGTGTATTTCAGTTTTATAATTCATGATACAAATAGTTAAGATTTGGAACTAGTTCAAATGCTGTAATTCATCAATTTGTTTGATATATTTTTCCAAACAGAACACCGATTTATAACCCCACCTTTTTAGTATCATTTTAAATTTTAAGACAATACTTTGGAAAGTATGTGAAATTTTAGAAATTAAGATAATTCTTTAAAATATGTCTTTTTAAACTCAAATTCTATATCATGAATTTTTCCGTATATCAAATGCAAAAAATTTATTATAAATTTTTCATCACCAGTATTAAACTTTATTTTCATATTTGTATTGTTATAAGACATGCGTATGTATCTATTTTTATGTAATGATTGATTTGTGTTGCTTATGTTGTGTTGACACTAACAGACAAATCAAGTTAAATAAATTAATCTTGAGTAAGCAAAAAGGTCATGTTTAAAACACTGTAGCTCAATCACAAATATTATGGCCCCATTTTTCTTTTTAATTTCCTAATTCTCTTTCAATATAGATACCAAAAATACATTTCCAAAAAAATTGGCAATACTACAAATCTCATGTGCGAACCTCTTTAAGTCTAAATTTCGAATCCAATTAATGTTTGAAATAATTTTCACAAAGATATAAAATTTTCAGTATATGTTTGTATTTGATTCTTTTTTATAAACCAGCAGGTTTTTTTAAAACATCTGTGCTAGATAAATCTCAAGATATAAGTAATCAAAATTTTGAGCTATTCTCAATTTATGGTCTTGAGGCCAGTTGCCACTTTGAATGAAAACGCTGAATACCTAAATCCCGTTTTGTTAATTCTACCACGACTGTTGTTGACCCACAAGATTGATAATCAATAATCAACGAAAATTAAACCATTTGCAAAACTTGCCGTATTTGAGGAATTAACGAGAGCGAATGCGACGATACATGGTACTCTCATTAGAGCTGTCTAAACAACAGTTTCTACTATATATGCCTAATTAATGCAGCTTCGTTTTAAATTCACTCAATTTTACGAAAATGGAAGGAAAACGGCAAATTGACACGGAAATGATACTTTTAGGTATTGGTATTGCATATACTAGTATACACACATTTTTATTATTGATAAAAACAATAAGATTTATTTACTAAGTATTGTATGAATACTTCTAACAATACAAATATAAAATTTTGGAATAAATGCTAATGCCTGACGGCCTGCCCTGCGATGCTTTACGTCAGCATTCTGTATGTACGCCGGCGTGAGACGTTGCAGTTCATACTCTCATGTATTTTCAAAAATGAAATTTTATTTTTTTTATCTTTATATTGTAATTAAATTTTTGTTAAAATTCCCAGTTGTTGAAATAGTCGTACTCTATTTATCAAGATTCATATCTACATTGCCTAAACGAGGAGATGGCCATCATTACAACTGTGTAAGGACAGCGAAGTCAAAAGCATTGGAAATGTATGTACATGTACTGTATAGCGTTTTGTCCACGGGTCTAATATTTGGCGATTTGCTGGCTCAAAAGTATGCTAATAATTTTAGCGGAAGAAATTTTGGCGGACAGGGAAAATTTATTACTCATGCAAATACTGAAGTCGCCATTAGGTGCATATTTGGCGAGTGAAATTTTGGCGGAAAGCTATCTAACCGCTAAAATAAGCCAAATTTAGCACCCCGCGGAAAAAACCCCGCTATACGGAATATCATAATGAAGGTTTAATAAAATGCACCATATCAAGACGCCCAGAGGATACATGACTGATCCCAGTGGTGAAACAGTATCATGCTCTGACGTAAAATGGTGTCCACGCACTTCAAGCCAAATTCCTTACACGGGTTTTACCAAATCAGAATTTCTGCCTTGCATGAAGATCTGAATTCATATTGATTTTTTTTTTAGCTTTAATTGTAAAATAAAGATTTGTGCTACTGAAAATTTCGTGTGTACGTTATGTACCCGTTTCACGTTCTCATTTTTTAAGTTACTTCCATCAAACTATACATTCAAAACATGAACTGATGACACCCGGCTTCAATAACACTTGCATGGATGCTATCTTGACGAAAATATGATTTTTTTTTTTATTGATTTCATAGACTGGATCTAAGGACAGGGTCGCTTTGATGTCGTATTAGTTAGTTAATTACCAAGTTTCAAGATTCAATGGGTACTCCTCAAATCACTGTAACCTTCAAAATCTGATCCTCTGTTTCACCCCGACAACAATGAAGAATACATATTGAATATTGATTATTAATTTGGCAAGATGTTGCCATGTTTAAAGTTTGTGTTTGTTTAGCATTTGTCTCGTTGTATTTTACTGAAATACGCATCTGTTGTTTCCATCTCCTAGCTTGAGAAATATTTTAATTTCTTAATTAATTATAACAAGATGCTATCTTAGCATCGCATCTCCACTTGCGAGGGATAGGGGTGGTATTTCATTTAAACTTAATGTCGCTTTTAACAAAAAATATAACTATTCTTTATTCCTTGAGAAGATTTCGGGTCTTCCTTGGTCACTTTAAATTTGGAGCAAATTACTGCATACTGATCAAGTTACGGAACATCAGTGACTCTTTACTGCTTGCAAAACGTTCAAGTAAACTCGTAACTCGCATCAATAATGAGGGATTTATGACGTCATACACCAGACGGGCTTTCAGTCACTCTAAATCATACATAATGCTTACATCATTTGTGCTAATTCAGTGCACATCTGTACGTCGATCTGTAATGTCCAAAATCGATCTAGTGACAAATCACAGTTTTATTGCCTGTAGTTAGAGCGGGGACGTCTGCTCTAGAAACAAATGACGACAGAAGAATAATAAACCAAGAATCGCTTTAGTGCTGAATCTACGAGGACACAGGACATTTCATTGTTAATTTATGAAAATCACGGAAGACAGCATGAATAAGAACTATTAGAGGGTGACGGGTAGGGCACACTGTGGCCTGCACCAAATGCTCTACATTTACTGACCTATCAATGTTAATAATCCAAGGACGTTATTGCGAATAAAATGTACTAGCCTCGAGCTTAAAAAAATCCCGGATTCTTCGTATGAATACGATAACACACACACACACACACACACACACACACACACACACACACACACACACTCTCTCTCTCTCTCTCTCTCTCTCTCTCTCTCTCTCTCTCTCTCTCTCTCTCTCTCTCCTATGAAATATGTTAAATGAGAAGGTCCTCACAATGCCTACAAGAGAATACACACATATGTTATCATAAGGGGGAAATGTATATTCAACCACGGCTATTGCAAAGATCAAAGGAATGCTGCGGCCATTATTCTACGATATATCTCCATACACTGATTATGAGAAAATCTCGCATGCACTTCGTATCTAGGTAATGCAACAGTCAAGTCGATGACTGATAATTCCATTTTATAATCATAAAAATCAATCAATATATGTTGTAAAGCAAATTCATAAATGACTGAAGAGTATAAACCACTCGACACACCTCGGCCGATTACATCGTTTGATGTAAGGTACCGTAATCGGCCGAGGTTAGTCGAATGGGTCGCTTTGGAAAATTTAATGATGTCACAGTGACCTAATTCGTAGCAAGATAGGAAAACGATCGGCTGTATATTTCTGGGTCGTAGTAGAATTAATAGAAATAAAGTTCTTGTTTTCGTATATGTTACATGGTACTATTTTTACCAGCTCCTATCTCTCTCATTCTCTCTCTCTCTCTCTCTCTCTCTCTCTCTCTCTCTCTCTCTCTCTCTCTCATACACCCAGTTTCTGTAATTTGTTTTTTCGAAAAATAATTTCATTAACTGATTGAAGACGTCGGCATTTTTTCTTTAAATTTTGTTTTATTATCATTATTTTTAATGTTGTTTGTTTTGTCTGGTTTCAAAACCAACGTTAAAATTTGGTGGTATCTACGTCACCTTCAGAGTTGATTACAAATACAATGCTGTCAGCTCGGTTATGACGTCCATTCATACTAAAAAGCTAATTCTTTTTATTGACGTATGAGGAATAACGCTTTGGTAAAGCATTTCACAAATATTATATGATAATATTCGTTGAAGAATTGATTGGACACCATGACGTCATGAAGTTGCAAGCTCAGACATGGAATTCCTTAGGGCTCTGAAACTGTAATTGCATGCATTTGATCGACCCTCGATAAAATACTAAAACCCAAACGGAAGTAGAAAAAGGAACACGCAAACAGGACAGAATCTGTAAATACGAATTACCTTGCGCTGTGTGACGGTGTTAAACGTCAGAGGCGACGAGAGCAGAAAATGATGAACAAGACACAGAGAATAGCTAGGTTATTCGGAATATTCGTACGGTCTTACCATTATCCTAATGAACAGCGGTCACTGCACCGTCAATGACCCCCGAGAGAGAGCGCGCGAACCATGCAGTATGTTGTTAAAACAACGAGGAAATATTACACTATATAATAAGACATTAACCGGAAGTCCACACGTTATCGGTATGGATAACTACATTATAGAGATAATTAGACAGAGATTATTCTGCTGGATTGCGATTTATTACTTTTGTCGATCAGATAGCGTTATTAAGATCTACGATTTAAGACTTTATTATAACCATTTGTACGAAAGGGGGATCTATATGATTCAATGGAGTGGTTGAACAATCTTATAGTCAAAGGAAGACTTACAAATTGGCACTGATACGATGCTTCACTAATCGTCACTCAACTGTTTGATGACCTATACCAATTTAATAAAAGTAAAGCTTAATATTCATGTGCACCAAAACACAAAGTAATTAACTCTTCATGATGTAGTTATGAAATCTATATTTGATAATTGGACAACTGGTGTTAGATTTGCTGCCTTAACGTCGTTGAACTATTACGATGAATACTAAGTGTACATTAAATTGAAATCCGAGCAAAAAATCCATAGACCTCCATTTATGTGCGTGTTCGGGGACTTGCTGAAGTTTCAGTCTGGTATTGAAAATTAAAACTGGATTGCTTTGTAATCAAGTGCACAATGCTATTGATTTATCGTTTTGATTTTAAGCCTTTGTTTGATCAACAGTTAATGATCACAATTTATGTTTATTGTTATTGAGCAGGAATTCAGTGTTCTTTCTACTGAGACATGGTAAACGCGTGGACGGCGTTAGAACTGACTTCCAGGCCTACTAGCGTGTACGCTCCGAATAAAGCATCGAATCTGTATAAAAACAGCAGCGCTTTATCGCAAACTTAAAAATAATCAATGTATCTTTCAAACACTCCCCCGGGCTCTTCCCTGGAAGGAAAAATATTCAAAGGCGGGGTTTGAAATATGTCTTCTAGCAAAGAACTACATGTATGGATTTTTATAAAAATTTAGGACAGACCTCGTAATCGTGGATGAAAATACCGCTGTTTGACAACATCTAGCTATAGTTCTGATTTCCTTGGGAAAATTGAACAAAAAGAAACCATTCAATGCTTTACAGTAAAACATCACCATAAGACGGAAGTTGTTGCAAATCTTTTTCATTTATAGATCTTCTTTTTCGTGGTACGTGTAATTGATTGTCGTTCAGAGATTTGATGTTCTAGACATTTTCTTTTTCATTTCATTTTTATGACCTATTATTTTTCTTCCAGAGCATAAAGAATTATTCTAATTCAGCTGATGAAGATGTGAAGTGCGACGTTTTACGTCCGCATACTTTTCATGAAGCGCGTCATGCCCTCATGCATTTCCAAAAATGAGATTTATTTCCTAAATGTTGGAAAGATATACTTAATTGCTGCTGTTGGGAACTAAACTTCCATCTTTTCACCCTGCGTTATTTTCATTTTTCATTTTCAATCATTTCGACAAAATAAAGACTATTATGAACCCCAATTTAGTAAGAAATTGAATGTCTTTGTATATTCTTGAGATGCATTATCATGGTTCTTTCTCAAAATATTTCAAACTTTGAATTCAGCTCATGAAGCAAACTTCAGTGCGAATTTTCTTAAGGTATTCGATATTAAACGATTATAACGAGTGTTCGAGAAAAGTAAATTCTTTCATTCAAAGTATGGGGCATATTCCTTTTCCTAATACATATGTGCCTTCCGTGCGATAGGTTTTAGACAAAGAAAACTCTCATTTATGTTGCTTTTGAGAAAAATAAATGGACCCACCGCTTCAATTTGCCCAATTTATCTGGAACCCGTGCGTTACTGAATCTTTTCACCATGGTCACGGTGGTCCAGCCTATGAAATTTATTTGGTTCTTACCCCCGCCCCTGTATCTATAATATTTACATTTTAAATATCTTGATAAGATACTGAGACGTTTTTCGTACTTTTTTGAGGTGATATAATGTTATTTTTAAAAAAATGTTTTAGAAGAGGTTAAGACGACCTTTTCCAACTTAGTTACAAGGTTCTCACCCTGAAGCAAATTGTAGGCCTGATCCATCACACTTGTCTCCAGTAATTGCTGATAACTATTTCACGCTTCTAAAACATCCATCTTTCAATGACTCCATTCAAGACAGATGCTTATCACTGCAATTTTTTTTAACGTTTTGAAATATGTGAGTTCTAAAAAGCGCTCCCCAAAATTCTGTTCATGATGGGTTTTTTTTAAACTGTAAAATGTCATTATTACATTAATTACATTTAAGGTTAGATTTGCAGAAAAGTCTAATTTCTTCTGAGAAGAGCACGGAAAATAGTTATGAAATAATATGTCGGTAACACGTGACAAGAAATTCTACACGGAGTTCAAGGGTGTAAGGTGAAGGTCACTGTAGGAATGTTGACAAATTTGTAGAACTTTGTAGAAAACATGCACACATGGACCTTAAAGGAAAATAACAATTTATATTTTAATAACTATCTAAGCGTACATATTTTCATACTCTGGACTGTTTATTAAATGATACTAGTGCTCGGAAGCAAAACAAAAATATGTATGCAGGTGTTTTTTTTTCAAAATCACCGTTCTCAGTGTTTGAATTAAAAAAAGTTATATATTCCAATAGACCTCTAGACTTCAATTCATCATCATTACCGGTACCAGCACCATCTTCAGCGCAAAATCAAAAAAAAAAAAAAATACTTGTAGAGGAATAGAGGTAGTTTAGTAGCGAAGAACTCAACTTCTTTTATGAACGTTTCACTAAATCTTAAGTTAGCCCCATCCTCATGTGACGTCATAGGCTTTTGCAAAATCTTTTTTTGATTAAACTTTGTTCATGATAGAAATATATCTAATGGAGTAATTTTATTCAAAGGATGAAATGATAAATTTAGTAAACTATCGATACTGAAAAAGTTGATATTTTCCATAAATAATCAATCATTTATAATAAAAATATGTTTTCAAGGGCAATAGGCCTAACTCCTATGTTGGTATTTTCTCTGAATACTGCATGTCTATTATACAATGATTTTCCTGATATCCACAATCGATTTATACATATTTATAGGGTAGTCTTTTTTAACTGATGACATTAAAAATTAGTCATTCTAACAAATTTTATGTATTTTTATTATTCTTTTTAATCGAATGATGCGACATTCTGATGTTGACATATATATTTCTGTTTGTGTATGTCTGACATCATTAAAAAGGTGGCAACACATTTTCTTTGGTTATTGATTAAATCAAACTATATCAAGTGAAAATTAATGCAGTTTTTCCACTTTGAACCATTAATATTGATAATTCACGTGAGGATGGAGCTACCTTAAATAAGGATATGTCAACGATGATTTCGTTTTAGCATATATACAATTTCACTCTTTCAATTTATCTTACAGTCAGATCAGTAAAACAACCATAACGCTGAAATCAGCTGATTAAGTGTTTAAAACGTCAACAGAAAAAACCCACCGCAAAACAAATCATCTCTTCTGAAATCAACAGGATAGAAATGGCAGTTATGAAGCATCTGCAATACAGGTCTTTTCGTAAGTTTTTACAACATCGATAATTTTATGTACATTTGTTTTGAAGATTTTTAAATGTAACACGAACTCTGATAAATAGAGACATACGCACATTAACAGCTTAGCTGTTCTTTTTTATATACAAATAATCGCAATAATATGATTAAATATCAATATAAACATGCTCCACCTTTTTGATATAACTATATTTATACTATCTTTATATTCTAAATAACGAACCAAACACACATGCTAACTCCTCCCCCCAAATAAAAAATAAACAACAACCCCAAAAACCAATTAACAACAACAAACGCAGAGGAAACCCACCAATAACGCACATATACCCCAAAACCCACCAATAACGCACATATACCCCCAAAACTCACCAATAACGCACATATACCCCCAAAGCCCATCAATAACGCACATATACCCCAAAACCCACCAATAACGCACATATACCCCCAAAGCCCACCAATAACACACATATACCCTCAAAACCCACCAATAACGCACATCTACCCCAAAACCCACCAATAACGCACATATACCCCCAAATCCCACCAATAACGCACATATACCCCAAAACACACCAATAACGCACATATACCCCCAAAGCCCACCAATAACACACATATACCCTCAAAACCCACCAATAACGCACATCTACCCCAAAACCCACCAATAACGCACATATACCCCCAAAGCCCACCAATAACACACATATACCCTTAAAACCCACCAATAACGCACATCTACCCCAAAACCCACCAATAACGCACATATACCCCCAAATCCCACCAATAACGCACATATACCCCAAAACACACCAATAACGCACATATACCCCCAAAGCCCACCAATAACACACATATACCCTCAAAACCCACCAATAACGCACATCTACCCCAAAACCCACCAATAACGCACATATACCCCCAAATCCCACCAATAACGCACATATACCCCAAAACACACCAATAACGCACATATACCCCCCCCCCAAACCCACCAATAACGCACATTTATTATATAGCTAATAAATAGTCTATTATAAAATCTGCGTAAAATCTAGAGAATGTTAGCGTTCAATATCCTGAGAATTTATTGAACGCTAACTTTGCATTGCGTAAATTGTATGCGCCCGAAACATTCCGAGTATGAGCGTTCAATATTGACGTTACCGTAACGACGTAAACAAGCGAAAATGGCAGACGACGGTCCTCCGAATCTGACAGAGCCGGTATTTGATATTTACTTAAGCAAAATTTTTTACTGTACATAAATTATGATGTCCCCATTTGCAAAATCAGTTTGCTTCATGCATTAATGACGGGTTAAATATTGAACAGTTAAGAAATGCATGCTGTTATTGCACACCTTTACCTTAGATGCCAACATTGATGAATTCTCGTCTGTTTTGGAGTAGTTTGAGTGAAAAGGGATATAATTTAACAACTAAATACTTTAGCTATATAAGAAAAGGGTTATTGAACTTATATAGGTGAATATTGGCACTCGTTGGCTGTCAAAATGCACTCGCAAGCTCGTGTCTTTTCACAGCCAACTCGTGCCAATATTCACCAATATAAGTTCAATAACCCTATAATACCCCCAAAACCCACCAATAACGCACATATACCCCCAAACCCACCAACAAAGCACATATACCCCCAAAACCCATCAATAACGCACATATACCCCAAAACCCACCAATAACGCACATATACCCCCAAAACCCATCAATAACGCACATATACCCCAACACCCACCAATAACGCACATATACCCCCAAAACCCATCAATAACGCACATATACCCCAAAACCCACCAATAACGCACATATACCCCCAAAACCCATCAATAACGCACATATACCCCAAAACCCACCAATAACGCACATATACCCCCAAAACCCATCAATAACGCACATATACCCCCAAATCCCACCAATAACGCACATATAACCCCAAAACCCATCAATAACGCACATATACCCCCAAAACCCATCAATAACGCACATATACCCCCAAAAACCATCAATAACGCACATATACCCCCAAAAACCATCAATAACGCACATATACCCCCAAAACCCATCAATAACGCACATATAACCCCAAAACCCACCAATAACGCACATATACCCCCAAAACGCATCAATAACGCACATATACCCCCAAAACCCATCAATAACGCACATATACCCCCAAATCCCATCAACAACGCACATATACCCCCAAAACCCATCAATAACGCACATATACCCCTAAAACCCATCAATAACGCACATATACCCCCAAAACCCATCAATAACGCACATATACCCCTAAAACCCACCAATAGCGCACATATAACCCCACAACCCAACAATAACGCACATATACCCCCAAATCCCATCAACAGCATACACATGTTTTAAAAATGTTGTGATTATTCAAAATTAAAACACAATATAGAAGAGATGACATCAAAAGTCAAATGTTGGTCAAATTATTTCCCCCATAAGACTTCCTTGTGCCCTCACATTCTAATTTGATGACTAGAACCCCAGCTAGAACAGTATCGTAATGAACATCGTTATTGTATGATTATTTTCCATCTATAAGGCGTTATCACTGATGTCAGCGTTCTGTTATAACCTGCAATATGGTAATTGTAGTATTTGATCTAATGGAGGGGGATTAATACAAAGGAGTCGATGACTTCAACTGCAAATCAGCTATTGGACAACACGTGAAGTTTATGCAGTGCATTTACACCATGGTCCATATGTATGGAAAGCCAACGGGGTAAAAATTCTATCCCTGTAACTCTGTTTTTTGTAACTGCGCAATGCACCATTCGTTCATTGTAAATGTAAAAATGTTAAATGTAAATATAGAAATGTTAAACGTAAGTGCATAAATGTTAAAAATAACTTGACAGTTGCAGTATTTTGTATCATAATTAATGCAATGCCAATCCAGTGGTTGGAATGATTGTGTAAGTGTTGTGACACAATGCATTATCCGTTCGCAACTTTTAAGTTGTCAGTGTGTAATTTGTTCTTTGATAGCTCGTTTTGATGTACAGGTAGATCCATCATTTGTTATATTAACATTTGAAGTTGAGTTCTTCTGGTTGGTAATCAATGTTTACAGGTGTCACGTCATCATTCGTTCAATGTAAATTAGCTCGTGGTGCCTCTTTATGACCACAGGGGCGCGTAATGCAACAGAAATGCACTCATGTGTTTTACGGTGTGACCTTTGAGACGAGCGAAGATCTATAACATCTTGCAACACGACTTTAGGCCTCCCCTCCCCCGGTCATTCATTTAAAGATAGCATCTTCTGTCATTTAAGAGGATTCACAAGGCCTCATGGGGATCTCCCGAACATGTCGTAGAGAATCAGATCGATCACATCTGCCTCAACAAGAAATTCCGAAGATCGTGGAAAGGCGTCAGCGTGACTAGAAGTGCAGAAGTTTTGTTAGACCACCATCTTCTAATGACGACAAACACGCGATCAAGATACAACATGGGTCTCCTCAGAACAACGGACGTGAGGATAGGGTTCCACCTCAGCCTGTCCAACAGATTCCAGCCCTTACAAAACCAGCAGGGAGACCAGCATCGAAACCCAGTGGCAGCACATCAAGGAACTGGGGAAAGACATCTGTGAAGAAATCCTCGACGGGGGAAAGGCTCAACACAAAGAGTGGATCTCTGCTGATACCATTAACAAACTGGATAAGAGGAATGAAAAGAAAACTGCACTAAAAACAAGTCGGAAAAGATTACACAGTCACAGACAAAGAAGTTAAGAAAAGTATCAGGAAAGACAAGTGAGATCACATTGCCAAACAAACAGAAGAAGCTACGGGACAAGGAAACTTGAGAGAAAGAACTGTACATGATCATCAAGAAGCTCTCCAACAAGTTCCAGCAGACAGACAAGCCGGTGAAAGACAAGAACGGAAACCCTTCTTACAACAACAGAAGAACAATTGAAGAGCTGGACAGAACACTTTGGAGAGCTCAACATAAGATCAACACCAGAAACACCACCGGGCATCTGAAGGACTGCAACAGCAGCAGCAGCAACAACAACAACAACCGTGGAATCGTGCTCCTGTCAGTGTCCAGTAAGATCATCAACAGTATCCTTCTTGAGAGGATGAAAGAGGCAGTGGACCCCAAGCGCCGCGACCAGCACGCTGGTTTTCAACGCAACAGGTCATGTGCCGACCAGATAGCCAGTCTGCACATCGCCATAGAACAGTCCCTGGAGTGGAAGTCCCTCTCTGTCAACTTCATCGACTACGAGAAAGCGTTCGACAGTGTGGAACGAGAGACACTATGGAAGCTACTGAGGCACTACACAGTACTAGTACCCGAGAAGCTTGTCTCCCTGGTCTGTGACACCTACTAAGGCATAACATGCAGGGTCGGCCACGCTGCCCAGATGTCTGAGAGTTTCGAAGAAAAAACAGGGGTTCGACAAGGATGGTTGCTGTCGCTATTCCCTCTTCTTCTGATAATCGACTGAATCATGAGGACTACCACATCAGACAGGAACAACGGTATACAGTGGACACTCCTGACGCAGCTTGACGATCTCGATTTCACCGATAACCTGGCCCTCCTCTAGCACAACCACAGTCAGATGCAGGACAAAACAACTCGCCTCGCAACAACATCAGCAGGAACGGGTCTCAAGATCAACCCTGAGGAATCAGAATTGATGAAAATCAACGCCACTGCCCAATCACCAGTCACATTTGGTGGAGAGCCCATCAGAGGAGTCGAGTCCTTCGTTTACCTGGGGAGTGCGATGGACAGAGAGGGAGACATAGACCGGGACATTTAGTGAAGAATTGGCAAAGCACTAGCAGCGTTCATCATGCTCAAGAACATCTGGGCTCAAAGGACATCCGCATGACCACCAAACTGCGGATCTTCAACTCCAATGTTAAGTCCGTTACAATACGGAGTGGAGACATGGAAAATTACTAAAGCAACCACGCAGAAGATCCAGACATTCCACAACACCTGTCTCAGGCACATCCTTAACATCCGATGGCTTGATAGGAACTGTGAAGGAGAGCAGGACAGAAGCCGATGGACTTACAAATTAGACGGAGGAAGTGGGGCTGGATTGGACACATTCTAAGGAAGCCGCTATCCAAGACCACGCACCAGGCCCTGACTGGATCCTGCAGGGTAAGAGAAAAAGGGAACGGCCCAGAAATGCCTGGAGGTGGGATACTGAAAAAGAATTGAAGGCGCATGACATCACCTGACAAGGCGCATTTAGAGCGGCGCAGAACCGTGTTCGCTTGAGGACTGTCGTAGATGGCGTATGTTCCTTCCGGAACGACAGGCCTATGTATGTACATTTGCGTTTAACATTTCCACATTTGCAATGAATGAATGGTGCATTGCTTAGTTACAAATACACAGTTACAGGGATAGAATTTTGACCCCGTTAACTTTCCATACATACTAGTATGAGAAAGTCTGCGTTGGTCATTGCCTGTTACTTAAATCATAAACTGGAATTTCCAAAGCGATGGGAATTAGATGTTGAAACTTGCTAAGGAGTTTGTCATGTAACTGAAGCTTGTATGGATAAAAAGTATCATAGAAGTAAAGAAGTCATTTACATTTAGGCTTAAACTTAGATATTAAGAAAATTGTCTTATGTGGAAAAGATGTATTAAAAAATGTTTCGGAATGATGTGTTAGACGTCTGGCTATATTTTTAGTGATAAATCACCAGAACTAGAAGCGAATGTTTCTGTGGAATAATGATTTTAACAGATTTGTTTATTGGTAAAAAAAAAAAAACCAAATAAAAAACAAAACAACAATTAAAAAAAATACGGACTTTGATATTTCCAATTTAAGATACGGAATCAAAGTATACTTTCAAGTAGAATGGGGTGATAGCTGCTATTCGAGAATGGTTAAAAACAAAAATATCGCTTGTTTGCCAAAAAATTACGTGCCATATATTAAACAAAAAATGTGTTGTGTATTTAATGCATCCAGACTATTGAACCGGTAGGTAAAGTCAGCTGCAACCGGAATATTTTGAACGGGATACCGTTTTTCTCTACCAAAGATGCAAAACTTCAATGGTTTCATTTTCGAATAATCATAAAGCACTACCAATAAATGCATTTTTACCTAAAATCAAAAGAGTTGATTTATATCATTGTTCACTTTGTGAAAACAAGACTGAAAATTACTGAGCACATTCTCTGGGTATGGGAATTAATACAAGGTTCATTTAACGATTTTGCCAATCGTAGTTTTAGAAAGAACCAAACCAATGTATTGTATATTCAGACAAAGCACTTACACCGGGATCATTTGAAATAGAGTAGTTTGAAAAAATGCTTATTTGTATGCTTGTGCTGCTTAATTAGCTCTCAGACAATGCAAGTCATACTTAATTAGCTCTCAGACAATGCTAGTAATGCTGGATTAGCTCTCAGACAATGCTAGTAATGCTGAATTAGCTTTCAGACAATGCTAGTCATGCTTAATTAGCTCTCAGACAATGCTAGTCATGCTTAATTAGCTTTCAGACAATGCTAGTCATGCTTAATTAGCTCTCATACAATGCTAGTAATACTGAATTAGCTCTCAGACAATGCTAGTCATGCTTAATTAGCTCTCAGACAATGCTAGTAATGCTGGATTATCTCTCAGACAATGCTAGTAATGCTGGATTATCTCTCAGACAATGCTAGTAATGCTGGATTATCTCTCTGACAATGCTAGTAATGCTGGATTAGCTCTCAGACAATGCTAGTAATGCTGGATTATCTCTCAGACAATGCTAGTAATGCTGGATTATCTCTCAGACAATGCTAGTCATGCTTAATTAGCTCTCAGACAATGCTAGTCATGCTTAATTAGCTCTCATACAATGCTAGTAATACTGAATTATCTCTCTGACGATGCTGGTAATGCTGGATTATCTCCGACAATGCTGGTAATGCTGAATTAGCTCTCAGACAATGCTAGTAATGCTTAATTAGCTCTCAGACAATGCTAGTAATGCTGGATTATCTCTCTGACAATGCTGGTCATGCCAATTTTCATTGCTGACAGTGTCTATGGTTTGTTAGTTTTCTGAAATACTCAAAATGCTAATGCTAGTTTATGTATGAAATATTTGTCTCTATATTGTAATCATAATCATGCGTTTAGTGGGGAAAAAAACTGCTGCTGATAATGAAATCCCAATCAATGTCAATGAATTATACGTGCATGAGTGACTTAACACCCTAAAAATATACCAAATATCATTTTGTACTTGAGTATATCTTTAGTTTATGTCTCCAGGCCTGAATGTAGTGTGAAAATGGAATGTTTTAACTGAAAAATGTCAGTTCACATTGTGCGGACATTGACAGCTATTGATACCGATTACTGCTTTCATTTAGAGTTTTCACAGCGAGATTCTTTGATTAGAACTGATACCAGACAGAAAGCGCATATTTATGCAAAAGATGAATTCTGATAGATATTATTACATCATTGTGGTGATATATGAAGGAAATGAAATGATAAACAAATGATTAATGTTTTATACCAAAGTTAGAACCTCCCAACAAAAATCAAGGGATTCCCCAAAATTAAGGTTACCAAAAACATGATAGACCGAATGAAATATGGTGTTTTGTGAGTGATTAACTTGATGTTATGTCTCAACGTAGCAATATATTAGCTAAATCTCCCTCGTTATCTGTTCAGTCTTGTTTTTACGATGTTTGACATTTACCACTACACTTTCAAATGAAAACAAACGCTCTTTTTATTAACGATGTACATCCTTCAGCTAAGTTCGATAACTCTCATCCAGGAATTTCTCATTTTTCAACAAATCACAGTGATGAAGTGCGGGACCTCTAATTTCTTTTTAGATATAAAGTTCAAATCTTAGCAGAGGCATAATATTTTTTTCATTGCCACAATTATTTGTGAATTATTGATGCTATATCTGATAAAAATCAAATATGCAATCTTTATAAAAGGATGGTGAAGAGTCTAGCTAATTTAAGCTATCTCAATATTTTGTCTTAGGGAGGGAGGTGTTCAGCCTTAGTTTTTATTGTAGACGTTGGTAGATTCCTTTTTAGATTTCTCCCTAAAATCCCAGTCCTTAAACGATTGCTCTCTCAAGATCATGCCGTGATTTCTTTCGTGGGAAATATTTACTTAATTCAATCCATAAGAGGGGAGGGGGGGTGTAGATCACTACATCAAGACTTATACAGTTTATGTAACTACGTCACAAGATAGCGATTAAGATGTTTTGTGAAATTACTTGCTTGATCATCTCAGTGGGTAGGGTAATGGGTAGTAACTGACCCGCAGATCCCGAGTTCAAAACCGACAGCATTATCTATTCAGTATTGAAATAAAAATTTTGCAAATCAAGTTTTTTCTCTGCAAAATTGCAAACTCCGTGCCTATTTGACATATGTACTTATAACATTTCATCATATCTTTCATGATTAAATCATTTTGTGTTGATTTGAGAAACTCTTTCAATGTGTAGTGTGCCACCTTAATTGAAAAAATGAAGGGGAAAAATCAATCTATATCTAGTTTATGAATTGTAAAACCCATTTTAATGATTTAATGCCGAAAGCTACTCACGTGGTCCTGGTATTGATAGTAAGTTTGGTATTGTGCAAAACCGTCAGCGTGAAGGAAATATACCTGAAAAAATACACTCATTTTCAAATTTTAGAAAATGTAGGCCTATATGTATTTTAGAGAGCAAGATAAGAAATCCTTAAAAACAGACCTGTGTGTGGCCGATGAATTGAAGAAAAGAAAAAGAATTATAAGGGAAGGATATCTTTTGAAATTATTCTCTGAATCATTTCTTGTTTCCTGTGTGGAGTTGTTCGCTTCAAAAGATCATTTAATATCGATACCATGTTTTGATTTCTTTTGCAGGAATCAGTACAAGAAAGTCGTTGACATTTGTGACGATTGCTTCTTAACGAATGCAAATCATTTTTTTATCCGACCGGACCTACGACATTATTGTATCTGACGTTCATCCAACTTCATCCGGATAATCTTGTAACCTGAAAAAAATATTTCTTTGAAGGAAAAAAAAAGGAAATTTTTTTTTTTGCATGTGTGTGCAATCATTTTATTCATTTATCTGGAATGGAAACCCCATCGTTTGTTATACAAATAAAATCATGCATAAACTGGAACACGATCTACTATAAAGCATAAAGTACACATGCGATTCTGACGGGGGTAGGGGTGGGGGTGGGGGGTGGGGGGTAGTGGTTAGAATTTTAGAATGTTCACTGCTGTGTGACGTGTGTCATGTCCATTGTTATTCTTTACATACTGACTTTTTGACTACTGATTATGCATTATTCCGTATAAAGGGTTCACGGCGGGTGTGACCGGTCAACAGGGAATGCTTGTACTCCTCCTAGACACCTGATCCCACCTTTGGTATGTCAGGGGTCCGTTTTTGCCCTGCTCTTGTATTCTTCACAAGATTTTCATTATCCTCACGCAACAGAAATGCGCAAGAATATATATCGACTTGCCTGATCGTTCTTGTGTTCATTGGTTCTGCCTTGTGTACACAATTCTCTTGCCTTATCAAACCTTTAGGAATAGTACCTTGTATAAAGGCCATGTTTTGTATTGAGTTTTAAGTTTACAGAATGAAGGTCAAGGTCACTGGAAGGGAAATTCTGTAAAAACAATATTTTGTCACATTTTGCAGTAAACATTTATTAACATACTTTCAGAAATAGAAACTTGTATAAAATATGGGTCCCCGTTGGTTTTCAAGAAAAAACATGAAACGGGGGTGGGGGTGGGGGGGGGGGGTGTCTGTATTTTGCATTTTATTTCAAATGTACTTGCAAGGATGCTATCTACCGCAAAGATCTTTGCAATGTCAAACATAAACAATCAACTTCAGCAGAATGGAAATGGTTTGATTTCAACATATCACTTGTTGGGATATATACCATATGTTGTGAGGAGTAACCACTAAGCGGAACCTTTGATACCTTTAAAATACTAATAAAGACTCTATCATCTTTACCTATTGCACTGGTGAACCCAGCGGGGGTTACTGGGATTATAAACTGATAATGAGAGAGAGAGAGAGAGAGAGAGAGAGAGAGAGAGAGAGAGAGAGAGAGAGAGAGAGAGAGAGAGAGGAGAGAGAGAGAGAATTTGATCGACTTTAGTGATATAAATGGATATACATGTAGTAGTACTATCTCCCCTTCTCGATTGTTATCTGCAAACATGTCCTAATTATCCCTGTTCTGTGCATGAATTTTCTATTTATGCTTCCAAAATCAAGTATCACATTACTAATAACCTTAATAATAACTTATGAGCTGCACGATACCTGTGTGGTAGTATCGGTCTATATTATCTCCATTTCATTATTTTTCTACTTACTTGTCTACGTAAATTCCTATCTTCGTATTCGAGCTGTTTATTTCATGAAACAGGAAGAGAGTTATCTTATATTTTCAAACGTATTTTATTACAAAACTTCTCATTGGTTACTTCTAGATTTATTATCAAATCACATTACAGGTAACTTTTACTTTCATTCTTTTGTTAAGAATAGTATTTAAACCCGAGCACAACCGTGCTCGGGGCTTCTTCTGAGCCAAATCTTGCAACAAGGTAAATATCAGGAGTTGCCTCACCCTGTGTTTTTGATTACTGTTTCTTTATTTTTTCCTATTTAATTATATTTTTCTCTCAAGCCACATTCATTCCCCAGGATTATCATTTTGGTATTTATCATATAATTGTTGAACTTTATTAAAGGTCTAAAACTTCATTTATTTATTATTTTATTACTAGTCTCACTCTAGGTGGACTCAAACTTACCTGGAAAAATCTAAAGGGTTGAATACTTTATATAACACCTATCATCATTAAAAAAACACACCGCGAAGTAAAAATAACATATCAATAGTAGTGGCAGAATGTCCAACTACTACACATGTATAAATACTTTATCCTTTAATATTGAACCAAGAGATTAAAAGCTCCATCTATATGACTGATAAAGATCATATTTTGTCAAGGTTAAATAACCATACTTGTATTTTATCAAGGGTAGCGTTTCACAATTTGATCTTATGAATAAATGAAAATGAAATGAATAATTGTGATGTATACTATTAGATACTGAGTGCAGTCAGAGAGAAAATAGGATAGCACCCCCCCCCCACACCCACACCCCCCCAAGTTATCTATAATTGGGAAAACATGTTCCTTTTCGATTACATCTGTATATTATATTACATATTTCAATGTCTTTTTCTGGCAATATTCGTCTACAGTTATGTTCATTGTATATTGCATGTACAACTTCTTAATCCCTCTATAAAGTCTCCTTTTGTTATCTCGTAATTACGATTTGTTATCTCATAGTTACGACTTGTTATCTCGTAATTACGATTTGTTATCTCGTAGTTACGACTTGTTATCTCGTAATTACGACTTGTCATCTCAAAATAATGACTTATTATTTCGAAATAATGATTTCTACACAAATAAGGACTGTATACAGTTGTATGCAGTTGGTCCTACCCCAGACGACTGTAGTTGTTTGTTGATGTTATTCGGAATACCCCCAGACGACTGTAGTTGTGTGTTAACTAGTGTGATTCGGAATACCCCCAGACGACTGTAGTTGTTTGTTGATGTTATTCGGAATACCCCCAGACGACTGTAGTTGTTCGTTCGTTAGACTGTAGTCTGATGAATCAGGAATTTAGTAAACCTGCGCAATTTTGAGATTCATGTACTGATAGGATTCGCGATATATGAAAGAATCGTCAAAATGTTGTTTATACAAGCAATGTGTACGTTAAAACTTTTAAGTCTTCCCGAAAAACCTTTTCTTCCTAGTACGTTATTTTCACATGCAAAGTAAAATATATTGGCTAACACCCCCCTTAATTATTTTATGTATAAGTATATACATAAAGTCCTCCTATATATTCCTATGAAACTGTTTGATCCCCTATTGTGGCCCCACTGTACTTCTGGGGGCATATACTTCTGCACTGCCGGAGGATGTTTGCTTGTGAACATGACTAATCATGGCCTAGCTTTTCATGTCAACTTTTTGAAAAAGACTTCATTATAAATTCCCACGTAAACTTTGGCCCCGCCCTACCTCCACAAATTGAACACACTTATACCTGCACTTCTCGCTGCTCTATTTAAAATTGTCTTCCATATATAACCCCATATACAACTTTGTTTCCCTATTGTGGCAACGCCCTATAGTCTCTTTATAAAGACGAGGGTTGCGTCAAAAGTTTAAGGTTTAAGTAACCAACATGTCTTGGCCTTTTCAATGCGCTTATATATATATATATATATATATATATATATATATATATATATATCACAATAAGAAAAAACAAACGAATAAGTACAACAAACATTTCCCGGTAATTTTTCAACACGTGCTTTATTTTTTCTGTGTGTAGTACACAAACACGCCTATCTATAAGCAAAATAATTATAATCAATATAAATAATTAAATGAAAAAGCCAAGATATATTCAAATCACTAGCGCTTTCTGGATTTTAACATCCATCCTCAGGTGAATACAAATAATGAATATCAATGGCCCAATATTTGTCAATAGGCCTAATTGTTCAATATTTGTATTCACCTGAGGATTGATATATAAATGAATAATATATTTTGGAACTGCATATTTTCCTGCTTTTTTATTTAAGAGAGAGAGAGAGAGAGAGAGAGAGAGAGAGAGAGAGAGAGAGAGAGAGTTACAACTCAAAACAAAAATCCATACAAGGATATGACAAAGAAAATGCAACATTCGCCGTAGATTGGAAGCTCGTGTACCTTTTTTGTCTTCCAATTCCATCATGGCCATTATGCGATAAAGCATAGTTGATGAATGAAGTAGGTGTCGCGGTATTTTATCAAAGTTGTTGTCGGTGATGATAACAAAATTGGATTTTGCGTTTAATTTGTAGTCGTCTAATTGCTCCTGAATGATTAAAAGTTCACAAGTGACATCAAATGATTTCCTCTTCCGTGTAAACATTTATTCTACAAAATTGGTTTTTACTACCATTTTATGCTTTTATATCTCTGTAACTTTGGATTGTTTTATGTCGTTAATTGACGTTGGCAGATAGAGGTCTTTGATATCTACACCATTAGAGTGATTATTCATTAATTAGTGTGCCCTGATCAAACTTATCACCTTGTAAATTTTAAGGTCGAGATCAAAAGATCGATGCCGGATAAAATATAAATTCAAATAGTTAGGGGTAGGGGGTGGGGATAAAATCTCCCGTAACTTTCTGTCACCCGACATCCATTACACTTTAGTGGAAAAAAAGACAAAAAGACAAGCGACTGTTAAAAACTACATAATAATATAACATTTTAATGAACATGTAATAATTTTAATGTACACTGTCATCTGTGAACAAACAGTAGAAAAGGTATGCATAGTGTTTATGTATAATCGCTTTCCATAATAATCGTATGTTTTACTTGTTAACATGTTACGTAGTAGTTTAAACATTCATCATGTTTAGTTTTAATGGGGGGGGGGGGGGGTGTCTTGGTGAAAACTATGTGAATTCAGTTTTTCGTCAGACATCGAACTTTTGATATCGCCCCTTAATAGATCTATAATGAGTAATTCAGTTGGTGGTGGAATTAACATGATATTGAGTTTTCCGCCGGTGCTACTTTTCTTTCTTTCTGGATAATATACAAGCCTTTTAAAATATACTTCTTTGTAAATATAAGAGCAAACAAGATATGTATTTGTGAAACACAAATACCCCCGATAATGGCCAATTCCAAAGATGACCAAGGTCGCAAGGAAAAATATCTTCGTACCAGTAGATAGATCTTATCACAAGAAATGCTCATGTGCAAGATGGAAGCTCTGATATTTACCATTTAGAAGTTATGAACAATGTAAAAAAAAAAAAAAAAAAGTAGGTCAAATGTCATGGCAAAAGGTTTAGTCCCCACGAAAAAGTCTTGTCACAAAAAATACCCATGTCACTTACTGTTCAAAAGTTTTAAGCAAGGTTAAAATTTTCAAAAAAAATAGGTCAAACTCCAAGGTCAAGGTTACAGGGTCAACAATGTTGGTACCCACGGAAAGGTCTTGTCACAAGGAATACTCATGTGAAATAGCATAGCTCTAGCACTTACTGTTCAAAAGTTATTAGCAAGGTTAAAGTTTCAGGCAGAATTACAGAATGACGGAATGACAGACAGGACAAAAACAATATGTCCCCCCATCTTCGATCTCAGGGGCATAAAAAAATGATTAATTAGTACTTAAACGAAAATTTCTGCAGTTTACTGTATTGAAAACATACAAGACAAACATTCTAGTATTCAAAAGAGTCTTAAAATTTCGTGACATATGATTATAAATATATGCATCGAGTTAATAAAACTTGTGTAAAATAACGATAGAGTATAGAAATCTTAAAAACAGTAGAGAGAGAGAGAGAGAGAGAGAGAGAGAGAGAGAGAGAGAGAGAGAGAGAGAGAGAGAATTATAATCATTAATACTTTGAACAGAAAAGGTCTACGATTTTCTCAACCTTTCAAGAGATGTGTTTTTCAATTTGTTTGTAAACTAGTAATGATAATTTTAAAAAACCCAACTCAAATAAAATGAAAAAGTATTTGATCTCGTGCAAATTAAAAAACGAACAATTCTTTTATTCAATGTTAACTCATGTATTCATCAACAGAAAATTTTATGTGCGATTTTCATGTCAATTTTTATTTGGTCCTTTCAAGAAACACATTGATAAGAAGTTCATATCGTAGATAACATAACAGAACTACTTCCTGGAAATACGGCAGTTAACCGCCCGGTCAGTGCATATCAGAAAATAGTTCTATACGGCCTTGACGGAATATACCCTCCGGATACATTTCTTTGGATAAGAGAGATTCGCGACTTATACCTATTAGCACATTTCCTCAAGTTTTCTCCTTTCATGTCGAGTTCAGATGCTAATGCCCTTATTATCTGCCGTCTGCTGGCCGTCTTAAATCAATGTATAATTATTTGTTTCCCGTTTATTTAACTCTGATGTACTCAGAGAGACTCTTTAGAAATTCTGATAATGTCAGCTTTCTCTTGAAGTCATATCAGAAAAACCGTTATATTTCTATTAGAGCCCACTTTATGGTATCTCACTTCCACATGTTTTACATTGGGCGCTGCTATGACAGACCCGCAGAAGGATAAAACGTACGCTCAATAACCCGAAAATAGTTCTCTAAAATGTGTGTATTAATGAGCGACAGACCCACAATTCAGCAACAGCGAGAACATCCGTATTTTAAAATTCGTTATAGCTGTGTCCGATATAAAGTTTTTAAAAAATGTACATAATAGTGAGTATTTATAGTAATTCAGCTAACCAAAATGAAGACCCCTTCTACACGAACACTTCACGAAAACAGAGAAATTGTTCCTCAAAAAGTAAGTATCCTATGCATAGTGAATTATTACCCAAAATATAAATAAATGACTAAATAAAACTAAATAACAAACAAACAAAAAATTAGATAAATAAAAATGCCAACCCCTAAAAACCCCAGAAACTGAGAATATGTAATCGATATTATTTTTCATCTATTAGTTGAAATGATATGTCACATGATCATAAAAGCACGCTACAAACTGTTTTATCCAAAAATAGAAGAAAGAAAAATAATACATGTAAACCAATAGCACCATGTTGATCTAGTTAAGAAAATGATAAAGCAATTATCACCATGTTGATGTCGGTAAATGCATGGTTTTTTCACACCAATCATGCCCAAGAGAGCAAAATCGACCAAAGTCAATATCGCAGTGGCGGATATAGCGCCGGGAGCTATAGGAATATATATATATATATATGGGGGTCTTCTGGGGATCCGGGTTAGAATAGGTCCTCATTACCCCATGCTTGTCGTAAGAGGCGACTAAATGGGGCGGTTCAATCGGATGAGACTGCAAAAACCGAGGCTCCGTGTCACAGCAGCAAAAGAACAACTACAAACTGAATAGAATGGTCATTCTAGATTTACTGATGATTCTTAGATTGAATATATCGCCAATACGCAATAATTTCTTCACGCCGTTCAATTGCATCGTTTTAACCTTACCACCTACGGACAAGACCATAAAAACCGAGGTCCCGTGTCATAGCAAGTGTGGCATGATAAAGATCCCTCCCTGCTCAAAGGCCGTAAGCATCGAGCATAGACCTAAATTTTGCAGTCCTCCACCGGCAATGGTGACGTCTCCATGACTTACTTGACTTAATCCTCTGGGTTCCTTGGGGAACATAGGGCCGCAACCATACTCTTCCAACGTACACGGTTCTGGGCGATCCTCATTAGCTCAGCCCATGTCATTCCAGCAGCCTTCACTTCTTCGTTTACGCTTCTGTGTCAGGTCTGTCTGGATCTTCCTACTGTTCGTTTGCCCTGTGGGTTCCATTCAAGGGCTTGTTTGGTGACGTTTGACGAAGACTTTCGAAAAGTGTGGCCAATCCAGCTCCACTTCCGTATTCTGATTTACAGGTCTATCGGAACTTGCTTGGTCTTATTCCAGAGTTCTGAATTTGGAATAACATCCGGTAATTTGATGTCAATGCGGCGTCGGAGACATCTGTTGATGAATGTCTGGAGCTTGTGGGTATTTGTTTTCGTTGTTCGCCAAGTTTCAGAGCCATAAAGAAGGACAGATTTGACATTGGTGTTAAAAATTCTGATTTTGTTGTGGAGTGAAAGTGCAGAGGAATTCCAGATTGGTCTGAGGACAATAAAGGCCGGTTTTATTGATGCAACTCTTTATGTCCTCGTCCGTCTCGCCATCTTTGCTAACCACACTACCGAGATAGACAAACTTGTCTGTTTCCTTGATGTCTTCCTGTCCAAGTCGCAATGGGTTCTGGTACCGGTTGTTTACTCTCATCACCTCTGTCTTTTTGTGTTGATCTGGAGGTATGTCTTTCCTGCTTCTTTTGCAACACGGCACAACTTCTCTTGGGCATCTTGCTGCTTGTGGGAGAGAAGACTGATGTCATCAGCAAAGTCCAGGTCCTCCAACTGTTTAGCGAAGGTCCACTGGATTCCTTCTTCTGGCCTGTTGTGGACTGCCGCATTACCCAATGATCACTATCAGGAAAATTGTCGGCGAGAGTAAGCAGCCTTGGCGAACACCGGTTCCTACAGAGAAAGGTTCCGTCAGCTTCCTATCATGTACGACCTGGCATGTGGCATCTTCGTAAAGTTGTTGGATGATGGAGACAACTTTACATGGTAAGCCGTAGTGATGCATGAGTTTCCAGAGGAGTTATGAGATTGATCACTGTTCGTTATCTTCACCTTTCATGGTATCCCTGTCAACACTGTCAAATGCTTTATGGAAATCAACAAAGACTGCATATAGGGGGGTATGCCACTCCATAGACTGCTCTATGATTATTTTCGTTGTGGCAATGTGGTCGGTGCAGGATCTGTCTTGACGAAAGAGTGCCTGTTCTTCACACAGAGTCTTGTCGAGGGCAGTCTTTAGTCTCTCCAACATGATTCTGGCTAGCACCTTCCCTGGAATGGAAAACAGCATAAAGCCCCTGCAGTTGTTGCATAATGAGATATCTCCTTTTTCGGCAGCTTCACAAGGTGTCCTTTCTTCCAGTCTTCTGGCACTGTTTCCTGCTCCCAGATCTTGTGTAGGAGGGGGTACAACATCACTGTTGACATGTGGATGTCTGCTTTCAGTACTTCAGGTGTATTCCGTCGGGACCCGTTGCTTTGCCCAACATGAGGGACTTAATAGTTTTGGTGACCTCTGTCTTGGTTGGCCGGCCAGTATTGATGTCTAAAAGCTGGATTGGTGATGGAAGGGGGGGGGGGGTTACTGGTCTGTTCAGTTTCTCTTTGAAGTGCTCTGCCCACCTTGCTCTTTGTTCTGTTTCTCCTGGGATTGTGTGTTTATTCTTGTCTTTGACTGGACATGTAGGGTTGCCAGTTTTTCCAGAAAGCATTCTCGTTATCTCATGGAGTCTTTTTAATATTTCTCTGTCCTGCTGCTGTTTCTGCCTCCTCTGTGAGCTCATGAATGAATTTATTCTTATCCTGTTTCGCACTTCGTTTGACTTGACGGTTGACTTCCCTGTATGTCGTGTCTGTGATCTTCATCCTGGGTCTGGGTGATCTTGTTTTTTTTATTCCAGGTCTTTCCGTTCTGTGATCAGAGTCCAAGTTCTAGGTGTTAACCATTCTTTATGTCTTCTCGATTTTTCCCCCCAAGAGCTTTTCCGCATGTTGTCTGCCAGACATCTCTCAGGCCACACCAGTGTTCTTCAACTGTTTCTTCATTTAGTTGGGAAAGTACACTGAATTTGTTTCTTATTTCCAGTTTGTACTCATTTGCTGTCTCCCTCTCCTTGTGGCTGTGAACATTGTATTTGTGGGATGTTCGACCTGATTGGTCTTCGTAGGCTTTCAGTTTGGTCTTCAGCTCAGCCACTATTAAGTTGTGATCCGAGGCTGCATCTTAACTCTTACGTCATGCAAACTTCTGCGCCACTTTCTGCCGATTGTGATATGGTCTATCTGGCTATGAGTCTTCCCGTCGGGTGAAGTCCAAGTTGTTTTGTGAATTTCCTTGTGTGGAAATATCGTCCCTCTGATGACTAGATCATTGAATGCACGACATTCCACAAACAGTTCCCCATTTTCATTTTGTATTCCAACACCATGTTTGCCCACAGTCTCTTCTCTGTGTTTGTTTTCTGTCCCCACTTTTGCATTGAGATCTCCCATGAGGATCTTGAGGTCTCTCTTTGGTGCTGTATCAATGGCTGTTTGAAGTTGTCTCTAGAATTCTTCCTTTTCTTCTACATCTGCAGCGTTTTTTGGGGCATAGCTCTGTACGATTGTTGTTTTTCTGCCTGAATGGCAAAGGCAAGATATATTGTCATATTCTATGGTTTGTGATGATGTTAAACTCTTTCAATTAAATCATAAACAAGTAAACGTTACACTCCCTTTTCCGTCAGCATTAAAACGATAAGATTAAAAATTCCGATTTGAAGAAATAGCATGTTTTTGATGATATTCTGCGTATACAAAGTGACTGCTCATATATATGTTATTCATAAGCATTTACTCCATTAGAATTCTTAATTAAACCGTATAAAGGACACATAAACTTTGAACTTTTATGCCCCCTTCCCTTAAATCTGGCAATGAATAAATAATTCTACCGATAATAAGTTGACACAAATAACAGAAGGTATCGACTGGTGACAACTGATGACGTAATGAAAGTTGATACGACATCACATCCTTCAACACGACTGAAATACTTATAAACGAAGATTTTATGTATACAATGTATGTTTTGTCATAATTGCAAATTATGCAAATGCATATAACTAAACCATGGGCGGATCAAGAATTTCAGGGGGGGGGGGGGGGTCTAAGACGCAGGGGATCTGGGGACCGTCTTTAGATCCCCAAGTGGGTCCATTGCAAAAGCTCTAGGAGGGGGGGGGGGGGTCAAGCTTCCGTGTTTAATTGTATTTTGATAATGAAATGTGGCATAAAACTATAATGCTATTTTTTAAATTCTTTAAAAAGGAGTGCCCCCCCCCCCCCCGTAAATTGTTAAAAAGGGGGATTTAAGAAATAGTATATTTTCATAAAGCTATTGATTTTTTTTTTTCAAAAGTTGTTCAACAAAAAGAATTTTCAAAATCTTTAACTCCCTTAACCTAAAAAAAAAAGAACAGATCTATAAAAGAATGGCTTTTTTTTTTAATAACTTCAATTTCCAGAATTATTTATGTATAAAATAGCTTTCATTAGTTACTATATTAGTGTTTTTGCTACATTCAATTGCTGTTTCGGAAATGGCGTGCCTTAAAATCCCAATTCTTACAGACGATATCACTGCTGCAATCTAATTGGGAATAAATAATGTACTTTTAACTTCACCCAGTCATGTTTGCCCTGCCGGCTCTCTTCCTAGCATTTTATTTTCATAGACAGACATGAGTGACGTCGATTTATACCGAAAGCTAGAAGAGAGGGAAAAAATGATTTATACATTTCAATTTGACATTAAACTAAAGTGTTAATCAGGCATGGACACATATTTTAGAGATCATATTCATTAATTTATTTAGTCACCAATTCATGTGCCGAGATTTCATTTCTTGATTAAAAAAAATAAATTGATATATACATAGGTCTTCACCAAAACTTTTCTGAGACACTAAACCAAACTGGCTTATCAATTTGACAGATTTACTAGACCAATGTCACCATGAAGATTTACTAGCCCGTAAAAAGAACATAAATATATTGAAAGCATAATTCATAGAATACATTCTAAACACTTACGTGTAGGTCTAGAGATGCTTAAAAAGCATTGCACATAATAATGGACACACATACCATACTCAAATAGTAGAAAAACACTATGGAAGATTTTTTAAAATTCAATACAATATTTCACTAGACAGACAGGCTTAGTGTGTTTGCTGACTCCCTGATGCACGTGGTTTAGTACTGTTTGTTTGCTGACTCCCTGATGCACGTGGTTTAGTACTGTTTAAGACCTCTTACGGCTCACCTTCCATTTCTTAAACATTTTATGCTCTGTTACATTATTAATCGGACACCTATGAAATCTACGGCGAGAGTAAAACTTCTGATTTGAAGAAATAACATGTTTTCGATGATATTCTGTTTAAAAAGTGATATTTTAATGAATTGATCTACATTATTTATATACACATACTACATAGAAATTCTGAATTAAATTGTAAATTTGAAAAATTTAGGGAGGGGGCGCAACCCCCCTCCAATCCACCAAAGTAAGCAGGAATGAAAAATGGAGCATTAATATCTGGACGATTAGTTTATACGATAAGCTTTAAATAAGTGTATGATACTATAAGCACTGTAATCTCATTCTATGCAATTTAATTCAAAACCACAATACCTACATAGAAATATTTCTGAAGGTGTAATTTGCATATATATTGTGTCCTGCATTTTAACCATGCATATTTACTTTTCTTTCTTTTCCTATAATGGTAAAATGCTTCTTAAATGCAGAACAAATAGAAAAGACAATCAACCCAAATGAAATCTACTGAAACATAGTAAAAATTATCTAAATAAAATCTGAACAATTCAGCCCACATACGGTCTAGTGTTAATAATTGTTTGAAATTCCATTATTCTAGCTCATGTTTGTACCTAACATGTCTAAAGAGAAATAACTGCAATTCAGGTCACGTATAAAGCAACATTTTGTAAATTTTGTATCTAATGCCACCAAATCAATTACAGGTTAGTAGTGACGGTATTTCTCTTACCGACTGAACATCGAAACATTTTTTTAAATCATCATTCTTAAAACCCATTTTATTTGGACAGGTAGCCACCCACTCTGTGTTAGAAATCTACATCAAGTATATACCCCACCTTCCATGCGAAGCTGCCATCGCGTGAAATTCGATCATAAAGGTGTAAATCTGTAAATCGACAACCAGGTCTGTTTTAAAGTTAGCATATTTTGATAGTTCCTTGATGAGGCAATTTTAAAAAATGTAATGTCAGCTCTAAATTACATTACAGAGGGTTTTATATTTTGACATTATAAAGTTATTGCAGCAAAGAAGGGGAGAAAAATCTGTGGATGAATCGGAGATCGAACCTGAGACTTTTACATTCCTACTACTAACCACGGAGCTGACTAGGCCGACATATGAAGTATAGTAATATCACTACAATATACAATTTGATTAAACCTATTTCAGAATTCATATAAGAACGTATCGTGGAGATGAAAAAATTATTTTGTGGATGACCTTAAGGTAGAAATTCATTTGAAACTAAAGACGTACATACTGTAACCTAAAACTTTTTAAAAATTGTTAAATCATTTGATATAACAAGAGGCCCATGGGCCTAGAATCGCTCTTCTGATACATTGTAGAACAGGCAAAAATTCTCACTAACCAAGATTCATCAATTAACAAAGTTTGATGATGTTAAGTCAAATAGTACCTGAAAATTTAAATGTAACTGTCCAAAAGTAGGTCACGGTGACCTACTTTTGGTCGACACACTGAAGACTCAAGATGCATCAACTGACAAGTCAAATAGTATTCAAATATAGCCGTCAAATTCCAAAAGAAGGCCACAGTGACCTACTTTTTGGTCGACACACTCCAAAGACTCAAGATGCATCAACTGACAAAGTTTGATAATTGAAGTCAAATAGTATCTGAAATATTCAAATATAGCCGTCAAAATCCAAAAATAGGTCACGGTGACCTACTTTTTCGTCAACACACTCTGAAGACTCAACATGTATCAACTGACAAAGTTTGATAATTGTAAGTCAAATGGTATCCGGAATATTAAAATATAGCCGTCAAATTCCAAAAGTAGGTCACGGTGACCTACTTTTTGGTCAACAAACTATGAAGACTCCAGATGCATCAACTGACAAAGTTTGATGATCCTAGCTTTCATAGTGTCCAAAATATGCATCTAAAATTGAAAATGTGAAATTTGAATGTCTGCAAAATTCAAAAAGTAGGTCACTGTGACCTACTTTTTTTTATAAATATGTTTCGAGGCCTCTAGATGCATCAACTTACAAGGTTTGATGATTCTAAACCTCTCGGTATTTGAAATAACAACCTAAAATGTATTCATAAATGATTAGCCATAAAATTCAGACAGTAGGTCATGGTGACATACTTTTCAAATGACGCACTTCAAGGTCCCATGATCCATTAACTGACAACTTTTGATGATCATAGTCTCAAAAGTGTCCAAGATATGCATCAAAATCCATTTAATAATAATTACCTGTGAAATTCAATAAGTAGGTCACCATGACCTACTTTTGAGACAACATGATATTATGTCCTAAGATGCATCAACTGACAAAATTTGATGATCCTAGTCCTTATACTAAGCAAAATATCAAAGTTTTAACAAAACAAAATTGAAGGTCAACTTTGAAGTGACCTTGAGACCACATCCTTTGCCCCAGGATGATGCCTTGAACAATTTTTTATCTACAACCTATCCTCATCCTTATGCATAAGTTTGGTGATAATTTGCCCAGTGGTTCTTGAGATGATTTTTTAGCAACCACTACTTTTGTTTGCATTTTCCTAATTATCTCCCCTTGTTAAAGGGTCACAACCCTAGTTTTAGTAAAAATGAAAGCCCTTGGGCCAAGGATAACCTGTGACAAATTTGACAAAAATTGGCCAAGGGGTTCTTGAGATATACCCCTTTTTCCAAAAAGTTGACACACACCGCACGCCAGACATATGGCCATATGATTAGCTCTTTGAGCCTTCGCTCAGAAGAGCTAAAAATAGTAACTGAAGAATACAAAATGGGGAAAAAAAACCAAGGTGATAAAACTTCTCTCAATATTTTATTTTGTTCTATTGATGAAATCAATGTATGAATAAATCTTTTCTATTCTTAATAGCACAACAAAGAATGTAAATATGAGATTAAATAATAAATAAAAAGCATAATAATTTTCATGTATATGCATTATATTGATGAGAAAAAAGTAACAGACAGAGATCCACTAGTATGTTTTTTTTATATTAGTTACTACAATTTGTTCATTATGCAGTTCCACAGGTCTGTGGCAAAGCATTGTCCATCCACAGAGAGGAATATTGATGCGAAGTTTGGATATTCTAAAAAACAGTCGCTTTAATAGATCTAAATGGAGGTGGGTGAATGAACATGTCTGTGGAGAAGAGATCATGCTTGGTAAGTTGTGGAAGAAACATTGCCTCCGTGACCAGTCCAGTTTGTGTGGATGAAGTGTCCTGGGTTGTCCAGCAGTTCGTAAGTGTGTGCTCCGAAGTAGTCCCGCTGAGCCTGCAATGAAGGACGAGAAAGTAAGGGAAGTAACTACACATTGCAGCTTGGAGATGCTATTAAAAATCTAATAATCAAGATAAAAATTTTTTATCAATCACTTATCTTAGAAGTTTATGATACAGTAAAAGGACTTCATTCAGTAAGGGCCTAATTTAGCCCCCCCCCCCCCCCCCCCCCCCAAATGACTTTCAACTTTTGTAAGCAAAGTTTAATTTACAATAATTCCAATGTTATTTATTACAATTGTTTTGATTGGACAAAAATAAAGCTGAACAAGAGTTTATACATCAATAAATCCGAAAACGCGATGTATTCATACACGCCTGAAAACAAATAACATAGTGTGGGGAAACTATTCAAATTTTTGCAATTGTTAATAGAGTGAATGAATTGGAATTATAAGAATCAAACATTCTTTTTGAAGAATTTATCGATGTGTAAACTCCGGACATTTTACTCACAAACTTAACATAAAAGTGCTTTGCACTTTTATTCAGTTTGTGAGTAAAATGTCCGGAGTTTACACATCGATAAATTCTTCAAAAAGAATGTTTAATCCTATAGTAAAACAAACTTAACACAAAGTCCTGGGGATGAACACTTTTGATTCATTATAAGTTAAATCCAATATCTTTTTTAAACTTCAGGGGATGAAAATCATTTTGCTGTAAGCATATATTCATTATAAGCATGATCACTACAATAGTACTGTAGTTTGATGAAGATGCACAGTTTTCAGATCTATTTTTTTTTATATGGAAAAATACTGGTGAAGCACCACCATAAATATATTTTCTTAATTTTTTATGATAAAGTGCATATTTTGCATGATTTTCCTTTCAGCAAACAAAAGATGATTTATATTTTTACTCTGCATGTCAAACTTCAGCCAGAGTTCGTTTGCTCACAAACCAATCTCTTCCAGTTAGGCATTATGGGATAGCGAATTCTTATACCAATTATACTGTGTGACGTCACTGTAGAATGACGAAAAAACCATAACGTCAAACGTAAACAGTTCAAAACAAGAACGTAAACATTAAACACTATAATTTGAACAGAGTATCCATACCTGTTGATGATCTTTTGATAATTTTATGTTTAAAATAAAATCCATACTTTTATAATAATGCTCTTAATGTCAATATTTTCAAGCTTTTAACTACAAACTACTTCTTTATTGTTATTTGCCCGCGTGATAATCGCGGACTCACAATATACACATCTGTATATTGTGCTGCGTCACATAGGAGAGGTCTGTACGTAGGTGACGTAATGAGGCCTCGACGGGGAGTTTGCTCTGTATGTATCACTCAAAGATGGGTCAATGTTAGAAAAATAAGTCATCCTCTCCAATGCACTCCAGCAAAATAAGAAAAATTCCTAAAAGTGACATTTTCAGTGAAAGAAAAAACCCCACCCAATCACAAACAATAAAATGCTTCATGTTAAATTACAAACAAGAGGCCCATGGGCCACATCGCTCATCTGAGTCACCTTGGCCCATATCTGAAGACTTTCCATATATATTTGCATGTAAAACCTTAGTCCCTATTATGGCCTTAACCTACCCCTGGAGGCCATGATTTTTGCAAACTTGAATCTACACAATATTAGAAAGCTTTCATGTAAATGTCAACTTCTTTGGCCCAATGGTTCTTGAGAAGAAGATTTTTCCTATATTTGTATGTAAAACTTTGATCCCCTATTGTGGCCCCCATCCTACCCCCGGGGGCCATGATTTGAACAAACATGAATCTACACTATGTCAGAAAGCTTACATGTAAATATCAGCTTTTCTGGTTCAGTGGTCCTTGAGAAGAAGATTTTTAAAGATTTTCCTTATATATTTGTATGTAAAACTTTGATCCCCCTTGTGGCCCTATCCTACCCCCATGGGCAATGATTTCAACAAACTTGAGTCTACACTATGTCAGAAAGCTTTCAAATAAATATCAGCTTTTCTGGCTCAGTGGTTCCTGAGAAGAAGATTTTTAAAGATTTTTCCTATATATTTGTATGTAAAACTTTGATCCCCCCTTGTGGTCCCATCCTACCCCGGGGGCCATGATTTGAACAATTTAGAATCTGCACTATCTAATAAAGCTATCTATAAATTTCATCTTTTCTAGCCCAGTGGTTCTTGAGAAGAAGATTTTTTAATGACCCTACTCTATTTTTACCTTTTCTTGATTATCTCCCCTTGGAAGGTGGCCTGGCCCTTTATTTTAACAATTTAGAATTCCCTTTACCTAAGGCTAAGGATGCTTTGTGCCAACTTTGGTTGAAATTGGCCCAGTGGTTTTTGAGAAGAAGTCAAAAATGTTAAAAGTTTACAGACAGACAGAGTGACGGCCAAATGCCAGTGATCAGAAAAGCTCAATTGAGCTTTCAGCTCAGGTGAGCTAAAAATGGCCTGAAACTGTAAACATTATCAAGATTTTGTCACTCTAGAACTGAAGTTTGAAATGATACATTTCAAATCTCTTAAGATTTCACATGGACTTTCAAATTTTTTAGGTCGCCACCCGAGTCAGGTCCTTATCGTGTAAATCACTTTTTTAGAGTATCAAAAGAAATACTGATACCTGCTACATATATTCTATTGCAAACAGATTTGTCTAAGATATGCCCAAGTTGTTACATGTACACACATATACTAAAGTACTAATATAGAAATGAAACTTTTACACCTTATCAAATTTTCAAAACATTTAAGCAAGTTGCCAAGGCCTTCTAAATTTACTCGCACAGGTAATCAATGGTTCCATCTCTTATTTCCCTTTCTGAGCAAAAATGTTACAGTATATGTGCTAATTATTCAAGTGAAATTCATAGTGTACTGATTTTGGCACAAAAGTAAGAGTATTGTTTATGGTTGTGCTAAAATACTGAAGACTCTTGTTATACATTATGATAAACCAAAGAAGCGCAAATGATTACGTCAACCAGTACACCAGCTTCAACTGAGGTTTTAAACAGGCTAAAATGTAAAATAAGTACACACACAGTGTTGTATGTAAGTTTAAAAGCTTCAATCCCCATCTGATAGGGAAGGGGGATTGGCTACTATCTATGATCACATCCATCCCTCCTTTGAAAATTTCCTGCATCCATCCCTTAAGAATAAACTTTCTAACACTGGCTCAGCATAAAGAGATTATGTTTTATCTATACATTGCACCAAAGACCTCCAACAAATCTACATTTTACCTGAATGAAATTTTACCTGAATGAGATTTTACCTGGATGAGATTTTATTTGGATGAGATGTTACCTGAATGAGATTTTACCTGAATGAGATTAGCTGGTAGCCTGGCAGATCTGTATCCATCAAAGAAAGCCAGAGCAGTGCTGAATGCTGGAGTGGGGATTCCTAGAGTCACTGCCGTGGCCACAACCTTCCTCCACGACTCCTGTGAGAAGACATTGAAATATCAAGGTAGATCAATCCTCCCGTGATGTCATAGGTTTTTGTGAAAATCTTTATTGAATTAAACTTTGTGTATGATAGAAATCTATCTTTCAGACGAATTTTTTCATTGGATAAAATAAAAAATATGGTGAACTATTGATAGTGAAAAAGTTTATATTTTTCATAGATAATCATGTTGTCAAGGGGAATAACTCCTATGCTGGTATTTCATCTACATGTACTGTATGTCTTCTACACAATGATTTCCCCAATATCCACAATTTATACATATTCATAAACTATCCATTTTTCTAAACTGTTGTTATTAAAAATTTGTCACTTTATCAAGTTTTTATTTATTCTTATTCTGTTTTACACAAATATGTGACTTTCTGATGTTGACCTGTACTTCTGTTTTGTATGACTGACACCTTCAACAAGGTGGTATCATGTATATTTTCTTTGGTTATTAATTAAATTAAACTATTTTGAGTGGAAATTAATACAGTTTTTTCATTTTCAGCCATTAATATTGATAAGTTAAATGAGAGTGGAGCTACCTTAAAGTAATATATTTATCAAACTAAGAATGACTTTTACATCAATTGAAAATTTGATCCCACTATGTTTAATTTTCATGGGTGATGAAGTATGTGTATTAGAAATTTAGTTTTCATATCAATCGTATAACAACTGCTGTGATCACTGGCACACTCACACAAACAGCACTAGTATACACGCATAAAGCTTTTAAAGACATTTTACTTTTGAAATATGTGTTAGACTAGTTCATAAAAACTTTAGCCTTTGACTCAGGTGAGCTAAAAATTGATGGAATTCGACCGGATTGAAAACATTTGTTTTTTGAATCTTTGGTTTTTTTCTGTGTCTAAAAATAAGAACTGCTTAAATCTATTTCCTTGGCACATCCAGTAATGCAAACCACGACCCCCCCCCCCCCCCCCCCCCCCCCCCAGATAACCAAGCCATGCCACTTGCTATTAATGACTGAAAAGTCATTAATTATTAATTAACTCTAGTTTTGTGAATAAAACTTAATGTATCCCTACAACAACAGTGGGGAGGGGCTCAAATATTTTGCAATTTATTCAATAATGATATATTTCATCATTTGTGTTACAACTAGGATTATGTACAATATCATAAATATGGTTCTAATTTTCTCTTCTGATACATGCCATTGCTACAAGGAGATTGTTAAATGAATTTCATTTAAGAATTAGATAGGTGCGCATGGGGGGGGGGGATCCGTGCATGTATGTACAATAGTGTTGGATTTATCGATTTATTTAAAATTATCATTATATTGAAATGTGTTTAATGTTCAAAGGCAGTGCTGTTCACACAGTTTTACAAACTTGAAAGGTTTGCAACAAGACTGAGATATTGAGAGCAGAAATAAGGAAAGTAGAGGCAGTAGTGAGCATACAGTTCAGAACATTTTGCATGTCAAAGATTAAGCAAGTCACAGTGAAGGCAACAGAAATAAAATGTATATAGTATAAACATATTTCAGTCACATTCATGCATAATATGTTTCACTATGTTTACATCTTAGGTTTGATGTGTCTACGGCACGAGTGGGGCTTGAACTCAAAACCTTCCAGTCACAAAGCGAATGCTCTACCACTGAGCTACCGTGACCAGTAATTCTGTAGGTAAGGCAATATAGTATCTCCTACCTGGCACTTCTGGACCTCCTTCTTGAAGAAATCATCCAGTAGCAGATTACTTAGATCTGGCTTCTTGTCAAAAGCTTGTTTGATGTTTCCTAGGAAAACACTACCAACAAAGACACAAAAACATTCATTACTGTTCCTTATGTATTTCTTGGAGATACAGAAGATTAAACCAGAAATGGCAGTGAATTCAGTTTCTTGAGTTTTGTTCATGTTTAAATAAACATATACAGAAATGGCAGTGAATTCAGTTTCTTGAGTTTTGTTGGTATTTAAATAAACATATACAGAAATGGCAGTGAATTCAGTTTCTTGAGTTTTGTTGGTATTTAAATAAACATATACAGAAATGGCAGTGAATTCAGTTTCTTGAGTTTTGTTGGTGTTTAAATAAACATATACAGTAAAACACGGTTATAATGAACATCTACGGCTAGCAAAATAAACAAGAGGCCCATGGGCCACATCGCTCACCTGAGTCACCTTGGCCCATATCTGAAGACTTTCCATATACATTTGCAAGTAAAACCTTAGTCCCTATTGTAGCCCTGTCCTACCCCTGGAGGCCATGATTTTTACAAACTTGAATCTGCACTATGTCAGAAAGCTTTCATGTAAATCTCAGCTCTTCTGGCTCAATGGTTCTTGAGAAGAAGATTTTTAAAGATTTTCCCCTATATATTTCTATGTAAAACTTTGATCCCCTATTGTGGCCCCAACCTAACCCTGGGGGACATGATTTTTACAAACTTGAATCTGCACTGTGTCAGGAAGCTTTCATGTAAATCTCAGCTCTTTTATCTCAGTGGTTCTTGAGAAGAAGATTTTTAAAGATTTCCTCTATATATTTCTATGTAAAGCTTTGATCCCCTATTGTGGCCCCATCCTACCCCTGGGAGCAGTGATTTGAATAAACTTGAATCTGCACTATGTCAGGAAGCTTTCATATACATGTCAGCTCCTCTGGCTCAATGGTTCTTGAGAAGAAGATTTTTAAATGACTCTACCCTAATTTTGCATTTTTGTGATTTTCTCCCTTTTGAAGGGGGCATGGCCCTTCATTTGAACAAACTTGAAAGCCCTTCACCCAAGGATGCTTTGTGCTAAGTTTGGTTGAAATTGACCCAGTGGTTCTGGAGAAAAAGATAAAAAGTTTACAACGATGACGCCAATGACAGACAACAGACAAATTTTTATCAGAAAAGCTCACTGGAGCCTTTGGCTCAGGTGAGCTAAAAAAAAAAAAAAACCAGTTCATTATAATCAAACTTCGTTATATCAAACATGTTATTTTGCTCTCATTGGGGAATGAATATCACTTCACAATAAATGTGAATTCATTATAGGAATGTTTATGATAAGTTTGTTTTACTATACAACACCTTCTTATGATACAACCCCCTCGCCACATCAGAGCGATCCCTCCGAAGTTTAGCTTCCATTTGAATTCCTTAGCTGCCTCTCTCATCAACATAAAACCTTGGGCATAGGAAACTATTTTGGAGGCATATAGGGCCTGAAAATTAAAAAAAAGTTTGAATTTGTTTTAAATTAAACAGTCACATGATGAAAAAGTTGACCCCCCCCCTCCAGAATTTACACATAGTATTGTTACCAAATGCAACATCTATTCATTCATCAATCAGATATTTTATGGTTCAGTTAAGAGGGGGGGGGGGGGGTGTCTGTTTACCTACATGGAAAAAAAATCATTTTAAATAAAACCAGTTCTACCAACTCAAAAATGGTTTTAAAGTGATACCGAAACATAACACTTTTCTACAGAGGATAGAATTTTAATGATTATACAATTTTACTTCCTTGAAAAAAATTATCATATAAAAATTCTATATATGAATATTTCTTGTTCCATGCACATGCATCTATATTACATCTATCACTGCATGGGTAATGGTTATTCTTATGCTTATTTCTACATGCTATTTTTAGAATAGGAAGGTTTTAGGTATATATAAAAATCATTATTTGGCAGATACTATCACTTTTTAAACATGTCTAGAGACTTTTGAAAAAAAAATGAGATGTGGATATCTTAGCATTGAAAAGAATTGTTCAAATGTACCAGCTTTTTTTTTTGTTGTAAAATTTCCTTCAAATTCTATTTGGTTCAAATCTTAAAAGGTTTTGCAACATCATGTTGATTTTTAAAACAATAGAACTGAAACCTAGAACAAACAATCAAGCATATCAAAGGGGAAATAAAACTTCAAATCTTAAAAGTTCTGCGCAATATAATGGTGATTTTTAAAACAATGGAAATAAAAAAATAAAACAATGACATTTATAAAAGAAGTAAAAACAACTTGAAGTCTGATTATCTCTCTGCCAATACATGTACTTACATATTTGATGTCATTAATAAACTGTTTTTTATCTCCCTCATATTTGGTTTTACTAGGACCCTGGATTTGTTTGCTAGCTTCAATTCTCTCCCCTTGTAGTGAGGATAAGCACCTCGCAAACACTGCCTCAGCTGTCAAACAATGATATACATTTATATACAATAGTGTACATTTATATACAAAAGTGTACATTTATATACAATTGTGTACATTTATAAACAATTGTGTACATTTATATACAATTGTGTACATTTATATACAATTATGTACATTTATATACAATTGTATACATTTATATACAATTGTGTACATTAATACCAAAGTTCAAAACAAAATCCTTAATACTTGTATTTGCAGTTTGTCCAATTACTAGAAATTCAACACTTAAATTTATTAATTAATTTCAACGTTGATGTCGCGGTCTTATGATGCAATATACTGCCATTTTATGACACGTCATTACTTTTCTGAATTGCTGATCTCTGAATGACAAACAGGCCATTTAGCAGTCAGAATAGTTTTCTAATTTGATAAATCAATTGTATTCAATGTAATGCATTACCAATCAGTGAAACGGGAACTCCGTACTCCAGGGCAGATATGGCGGTCCATTTGCCAGTCCCTTTCTAAAGAAAAAATATTGTTTTTAAACATTTGCTTCCAAGTTTAAAATCAATATACATGTAACTAAGCCTATACACAGGCTAAATGTTCATGCTCTTTCATAAAATGATAAAAAAAAAAGGCATTGCTACAGGGGTGCACAATACCATTCATCAACCCCAGGGACACACTCAAAAATCAAAACCTAACATGCACTCTACATGTCATACCCTATCATTTGCTGAAATCAAATCATTTTCATGTGTTACAGTATGTCAGTACTGTGGTATAGTGATTCTCTGTTTACAGTATGTCAGTACTGTGGTATAATGATTCTCTGTTTACAGTATGTCAGTACTGTGGTATAATGATTCTCTGTTTACAGTATGTCAGTACTGTGGTATACTGATTCTCTGTTTACAGTATGTCAGTACTGTGGTATAATGATTCTCTGTTTACAGTATGTCAGTACTATGTCAATCTAATTAGAATTAGATATTATTCCGCTCACATACATACATGTGTATACAAGCGGGTCTAACATCTGATTGTAATTAGATTGGTACTATGTGTAGCGATTTTCTGTTTCCAGCATGTTTAATAGTGAATTATCTGTTGATACTGCATGCAAATGAAGTTACACTGCACAATTTGATAGAGGAGATATGTACCTGAAGCACACATAGTGAGCCACTGAACAGTAATTTCCACATGCATGAAGCCGAAATGACAGGTGTAAGCAATCCTCTACACTATGTATGATAAATTTCCATTTCTAATAGACTAACCTGCCCAGCAGTGTCTCTGATTTTCACTAACCTGCCCAGCACTGTCTCTGATTTTCACTAACCTGTCCAGCAGTGTCTCAGATTTTCACTAACCTGCCCAGCAGTGTCTCAGATTTTCACTAACCTGCCCAGCAGTGTCTCTGATTTTCTCGAGAAGATATTGTCCATCCTTGTCTTTAAAGCGCAGAATGTCTCGGGAAATTTCTATTAGGAAAGAGTCCAATTCTCCTTTATTCCACTCGTCCAATACCTGAAATTTTTTTTTACATGTAGTTATAAAATGGCTGGTACATGTATTATCTATCAATTCTCAATTCTTTGAAAATGGGCGAGAGTCGTCTGAGAAAAAACTTCAAGAGTTAAATGCAAATTGTTTATTCTGATTATGCGAGTTATTTGTCCTACTTCATTAAAGCAACAAAGAAGGTAATACACTATTCAATGCTTTATATCAAAATAAAGTCTTTTGGCAAAAACTATACCTGATGTTCTGACAAGGCATAAATCACAATGACAAGCAAATTCAGCTTCAACTGATGAAAACGAGAATCTTTGCCCAAGACAAGAATTCATTTGTAAACCTAACATGACCTGTCTTTCATATGTAATTAAATAAACAATTTGATTCGCTGGCTTACATCAGCCATCTCTGCTTGTGACATTCCGAGCGCGTCCTTCATCACATTGTACGCCTCACAGATCAGCTGCATGTCGCCGTACTCGATTCCATTGTGTACCATCTTCACAAAATGGCCCGCTCCATCAGGACCAACCTAAATACAGGGTCAAAGTTTAAAATGTCTTTTTATAACTTCTTTTCAAAAGAGGACCACAGTCAAAAATTTCCCCTGAACAGACAAGTGATGTTCATGATTGGTTAGAATCACTGGTTCATTTGTATAGCAGAATACACAGCAACACCAACTACTATTTTGGCAATTAGATTTATCAAAATCATATCTCAGGAAACCTTTAACCCCCAGTTTATAGGTTATCAAGTAAGCCCAGTTAATAGGTTACCAAGTAAATCCAGTTTATAGGTTAATTACCAAGTAAGCCCAGTTAATAAGTTTATAGGATACCAAGTAAGCCCAGTTAATAGGTTACCAAGTAAATCCAGTTTATAGGTTACCAAGTAAGCCCAGTTAATATATTACCAAGTAAGCCCAGTTAAAATTTAATTGCACATCTACAGGACACCACCAATCTTCCAAAAAAAAATGATTTAGCTACTGCGTAAAATGTAAGGAGTCCTGGGAACCATATATTTATAGAAAAACAGTGTTTTCCAACCCCCGGGGTAAAAATGAAAATTTAAAAACTTTACTACACATCTACAGGACACCACCAATCTTCCAAAAGATGATTTGGCTACTGCGTAAAATGTAAGAGGAGTTCTGGGAACCAGGTTTTAGTAGAAAAACGTAATGTTTTTTACCCCCAGGGTAAAATTCAAAGTTCTAAACCTTATTGCACATCTACATGACACCACAAATCATATATTCCAAAAGATTAATTGGTTACTGCTTAAAATAAGAGGTTGAGGAAGAAGAAAGTGTGATAGATGGACGGACGGACCATGCTAACAATATACCCAAACTTTCTTAGGAAAGTGCGGGTATAATGACATTTCCAGTCACAATAACATACCAAGTCTAAATAACTTACCCAATCACAACATGGCTCATTGCCTGACTTTGCTGCTATGGACTGGAAAATATCTTTGATAGCTGGCCTACAAGTGATATAAAATTACCTCCACGTTGATGAAACAAAACTAGCTATTTATACAGGTTAATATTGGAAAATATCTTTGATAGCTGACCTGTTTTAAATTTACCTCCATGCAAACAAAATATCTATAAAAAGTTACACTTTCTGTTTCATCCTGTAAATCCACAAACATGATCAATATTCTTCCTAAATTTTCTTCACATATATCAGCAAAAATCTACTATCAGAATCCTTAACATGATAAGGTTTCGTCCTATGACACATCTTGACAGCACATATAATCAGAATCCCTAAATCTGTATAAGTGGACATACCAGGCCTGCTCAGCTCCCCCAGGCATCAGGGAGGGGCCGTATCGAGCACCATCCTCTCCCCCTGATACACCACTCCCCACAAACAAAAGACCCTGGGCAGCTAAAGCCTTACACCGCCTCTGTAATGGTAAATCATAATCTATATTGACATAATTCACTTTTACAGTTTCTTGATTATGTATAGTTTTCTGTTGAATGAGTTCGACTACCTATAAATAAGTACAGTATATGTTCTCAATGTAGAAATCATGGCTATTGTAAACACTAGTACTTTTCATCAATTACATGTACTCATGATTATCACTGAAAACTCACATTACTGTCTGTGTATTCTGAATTCCCGCCATCAATTATGATATCTCCCTTTTCTAATAATGGAACCTACAAAGTGACAAAGTCATACAATACAGACACAGTTCAGACTGCATTATTCCTGTAATTAACTTATCCTATATATGTCCTATGGCACTAACTGGCAACATTTATTTCAGATGATAATTTTCAAAATCTGACCAGTTTGAGGATGAAGTCATCCACTGCTTGACCAGCCTTGACCAACAACATAACCCGTCTTGGCTTCTTTAGTTTGCTGACCATGTCTTCCATGGACTTGGCACCAATGACCTTGGTTCCTTTAGCCTCATTTTGTAAGAAGTGTTCCACCTTTTCTACAGTTCTGTTAAATGCAACAACCTGCAACAAACATTGTACCACCATTGAAATTACATCTCTACGAAATATACCATATGTCAATTTTGGCGCAACAGTCTCGGATGTGATATGTGTACAAAGAGATAGAGATCTGTGGAGGATCTACATAAAGTCTGCGGAGAGTAGATCGAAATTAGTTACTGAAGGATTCTCACTTGGAAGCAGATCAATCCAGGTTTATGACACGAACCCATTCTCTGCGGGTACAGACTCTCCTGATGAGAAAGTTGTTCGAGTCCTAATTAAAGGTATACCTCTATCGGTTGAAGATTCATGTATTAAAAAGATGCTCAAAGGCTTAGGTCTAGGAGTAGAATTAACAAGTGATATCAAATATGAAAAAATCAGACATCCTAAAACCCACAGAATGACTGAAATATTAAATGGAAATCGTTTTGTGTATATGTCGCCTCTAGAGAATGGAAAATTCCTTCCACGCTCTGCGTCATGTGCAGGTTTACGCTGTACCATATCTCACAAAGGCCAACCCCTACGGGAACGAAAGAAGCAGTGCACAAACTGCTGGGCAGATGACCATTACAAAAATGCTTGCGAATTCGAGCAGAGTTGTAGAATATGCAAGCTACCAAGTCACTTTCCGGGATCGGATAAATGCAGATCATATGTCACTCACCAGGAGGACATAGTATGCTTCTCTGGAAAAGATAACCCTCTTTCAAATTTCTTCCCTACTGAGTTAAAGGTTTTTGGGCAAACATATCCTTCAGCCGAACATGCTTTCCAACACATCAAATCCTTACGTTCTGGTGATCTTAACCGTGCAGAAGCCGTAAGTAAAGCTGAAACCGCCTTAGATGCCAAACGTGTAGGAGGTCAGGTCCTGGAATCTGATGCTTGGATTACATCTAAAGACTCCGTTATGCGGGAAATACTGGAATCTAAACTACAGCATTGTTCACAATTCAGAAGTGCTTTAAAAAAAATCAGAAAATCAGATATTCTGGTGGAATCGACGTGGGATACTTATTGGGGTAGCGGGCTGAACGTGACCGGAACATCTCATACTCTAATGCAACATTGGCCAGGTGAAAATAAGCTTGGACGTATCCTCGACGGCATGGCAGCCAAATTGCAGCGTACGGACGAAAATTCAGCTACCAACAATTCCTCTAGATCAACAAGAAACAAGCAGGGCAAAAAACAGAGTTAAGTCTACCAAACAAAAAAAAAAACAAAACAAAAAAAACCGCTAGTCAGTCATACGCATGAACAAGTTAAATATTATTTCAGTGAACTGCAGGGGTTTAAATACTGCAGAAAAACGTATAAAATTTTATACCTGGATTAATGATAGCTGTTTTGATGTAATATTTATGCAAGAAACCCACTATATTGAAAAAAATGTACTAAATTATGATGCAAGGTGGAAAGGTATATCAATACATTGCTTTTCCGATTCAATTTTCAGTAGAGGAGTTTCAATATTATTTAATAAAGATTTGAATTTCAAAATACTAAATATACATAAATCTAATGAAGGCAGGAAACTCATGGTTAACATAGCATATGATGAAAAAATTATTACATTAGTTAATTTATATGCTCCAAACGATATCAATTATAGATGTGATTTTTTTAAACGGGCTAAAGAATGGATTAGTAAATATACAGCAAATTTTGATAATCTATTGATATGTGGTGACCTTAATTGCTCAACAGAAAATGAATCAGATAAAAGTGTTATAATTTTAAAACAACTACTGAACAAGCTCGATTTACACGACATGTGGAAAACTATGAAAAGCGGAAAAAAAGGATATTCATGGTGTAACGGAGTAAATATCCCAACAAGTAGAATAGATTATATTTTACTATCCGATACCTTTTGTTTTCAATGTGAAAATATAAGGCTTCAAAACATTCCTGGTTCACACTCAAACGGTACTAGGATGTCTGATCATAAGTGTTTAATTTTTTCTTTGATTGTAAATGAAAACCTTAGAGGTCCAGGATACTGGAAATTTAACACATCTTTAATTGAAAATGAAACCTTCATGAACGAAATGAATACATTCCTGAAAAACTATAATTTCGATAAAGAAAATGCACTAGATTCATGGGAAAATTTGAAAAGGAATATAAAAACAAAATGTATAAATTTATCGAAAAATATATCTAAATCTTACAAAAACAAAATAAATTCTATTCAAGGAGAAATAAGTAAGATAGAAGACTTGCCATATGAAAAAATAGATATGAATAGAAAAAGAAAATTAGAAAATGAATTGACAGAATTAATAAACAAAAAGGCAAAAGGTGCACAGGTAAGATCAAGGGCAAAATGGATTGAAGAGGGAGAAAGAAATACCTCTTATTTTTTAAATTTAGAAAAGAGACGACAAATATCAAATGTGATAAAATCATTAAAAAATGAAAAAGGTACAGTTTTTGATGAAGATGAAATTTTAGATTCTACATGCAATTTTTATGAAAAATTGTATACATCAAATAATGAAAATGATAATAAAGTGAATGAATATTTAAGTAATATACAATTAGAATATAGTCTAAATGATGAAGAAAAAAATGAATTAGACACCCTTCCCTCACTATCAGAATGTACAGAAACAGTATTCATTATGAAAAAAAATAAATCACCCGGATCTGATGGATTACCGTGTGAATTCTATCAAACTTTCTGGGAAAACATAAAACAACATTATTATTGCACTCTTCAAGAGATCTTCCAAAAGTATACAATGACATATTCACAAAGACTATCTTTAATTACTCTCTTATTTAAAAAAGGAGACCCGCAGAGTCTTAACAATTATAGGCCTATTAGTCTTACAAATACTGATTATAAAATAATAGCTTTTCTTTTAGCTAATAGACTACAAAAAGTGTTGGATAAAGCAATACATGTTAATCAATCAGCTTATATAAAAGGGAGAAATATAGCTCTGAATGCAAGGTTAATTATTGATATTTTTGAATATTGTGAAGAAAATGATATAGAATCAATAATGTTATTTCTTGATTTCCAAAAAGCGTTCGACTCTGTGGAATGGAACTTCATGACGAAAGTTCTTAAAAAATTTAACTTTGCCGAAAACTTTCTCAAATGGGTCAACATACTATACAATAAACCTATATTTAAAATAAAAAATAATGGATGGATGTCCAAAACATGCAATATGCAGAGAGGTATAAGACAAGGATGTCCCATCTCTGCAATATTATTTCTTTTTGTTATAGAAATATTAGCGGTAAATATTAGATCGAATTCAAATATTAATGGATTTCAAAAACCAGGAATGACTAACAGTATTAAGATTATACAACATGCAGATGATTGTACTCTTCCTCTTAAAGATGAAACCTCTCTAGAACATTCTTTAAAAGTCATAGCAAAATTCAGCAATGTTTCGGGTATGTATTTAAATATGTCAAAAACAGAATGTATATTAACGGGTCCTCACAAATATCATTATAAACAAATTAGAAATGTTAACGTAAACAATGATAGCATAAAAACTCTTGGAATTTATATAGGACACAACAAAGAAATATGTTATAAAAACAATTGGACAAAAATTGTAGATGACTTAGAAAAACTGTTTGAATCATGGAAAAAAAGAAAACTAACCATTTTTGGTAAAGTTTGTGTCATCAATAGCCTAGCAATATCAAAGATTATATATGTTGGATCAGTTCTGAGCTTTCCAAATGAAGAAGTAATTAAGAAATTTCAAAGTTTGTTATATAATTATATATGGAACAAAAGAGATAGAATTAAAAGAAATACACAGATTGGAAATGTCCTAAAGGGAGGCATTGGAATTGTCGATGTATCTTTGAAATTAAAATCCATAAAAGTATCTTGGATAAACAGGATTTCAAGCGAGAGAAACTCTCTATTCTTTTTTGTAGATAGTTTGTGCAAAGAAAGAGACTTTGATTTTGAATATCTATGTAAAACAAATATTACGAAATCAAATGATTATCAAATAATGGAACATTTTCCTCTATTCTACAAGGAAATGCTTGTATTTTTCAACGAATGTAAAAAAAATAAAAAACAATTTTATCTGAATGCATTATTGAAAGAACCGTTGTGGTGTAATAAAAATTTTATGTACAAAAACAAGCCAATATTTTTTCATAATTGGCTGAGGAGCGGTTTTAAATTTTTGAATGATATTGTAAATGAAAATGGCATAAAACCTTTGGAATGGTTTGATGACAAACTTATATGTAAAAAAAACTGGATGTGTGAATATATGATTATAAAAACAGTTATAACAAAAACCTTCAAAAGTTATGAATTTTCAAATATACGATACGAAAACATTTTTCATGGGAGTACATCATACGATTTATTATGTAAAGGACATGTTAAAGTGTGTGATATCAATTCAAAGTTGATTTACGAAATTCTTTGTCATGAAAAATTTATACCTCCATTACACCAAACATATTACGGAAAGGTTTTTGAAATAACAAAAACGGCTTGGAAATCTATTTATGAACAAAAAATCTTATCCATAAGAGACAGAAGTATATCAGAATTTAATTATAAATTATTAAATAATCTATTGTGTAACAGAGAATTGCTGAAGAAATGGAAGATAGTAGAAAATGATTTTTGTGTCTTTTGCAGAGATGCTAAAGAAAACAATGAACATCTTATCTTAAAATGTAAAAATGTTTCTCATATATGGGACATTGTTAAACAAATTTTAAAATTTGATATATCGTGGAAAACAATTGTGATAGGATTTTACTATGAAAACAATGAAAAGACACTCTTTTTGAATAGCATAATATCTCTTATTGCCTGTAAAATATACAAGTATAAAATGTGTTGTAGATTAGATAACAAAGACGAAAAACCTCAAGAAATATGTAACCACATAAAAAGTAAATTGAATTTTTATACAGAAGTGTACACAAAAATTCAGGATAAAAAATATGCTAAAGTTATGAAAGCAATTAAAGACAAATTGTAATTTATACACCTTTGCAGGTATGACTTTTTATAATATGAAACCTGACAAATATCTGTCTATGCACATTTTTAACTATGTTACAATGTGAGTTTATTTTGAACAATTTGAATTGATTACAAACAACTATATTTCTATATCAAATAAAATTTTGTAATAAACCTTTTATATACTGGTATTTTGCAAAAAGTTCCCACTATGAGGAGGGGTCCTGTCCTCCTATAGTGCTGCCATGGGGGTTGTGATATGAACTTTTGAATTGTTAACCCCGCATATGGCAGTTTCAGGTTCTTTATGTACATAATTATATTGTTGTGTTGTTGGTTTTTCCGTAAAAATAAGAACCTTTTTTGCCATAACATGTTAATAAATTTTGTTATATAACAGTATATTATATGTGTGTGTGTTTGTATGTATGCATATATGTTTGTGTTTTCTATATGTAGAAATTTATATGATAAATTTATATATATGTATATGTATGCCTATATATATACATCTAATCCAAGGGGCCCCTGGCACCCTAGGTAAAGATTATAAGGGGGTCTCTGCGGAGACTTTACCCCGAAATAGTAATGTATTTTGGAATTAAAGACTGATATATGTGAAAAAAAAAAAAAAAAAAATGTCAATTTTGGCTAAATGGATATGTTTTTGGTGGATGAAAAAATCTGCCAGAAATTAAAGTGCTTAAATTTCTATCCATATAAAATTCATACACTTATTAAATGAAACCATGCCAAAAATTAAAGTGCTAAAACTTCAAACTTTTCATATTCTCGTATAAAAACTCGCCAAATATTCCCCACACTAAAATTACTCGATACACGGTTGTTGATATTCAAATTACTTCTCAATCATAGTGTAATGTTATTTTTAAAAATGCTGCATATCAATTAAGTATTTACAGTTTACTGGTGGTAAGAAACAATCTAAATCTAAAAAAAAAAAAAATCATAAAGCTTCCTTTCATTCTATACGTAGACATAATACCATGGAGTGATCAGATAAGAAATTAAAGACAGTAGCATAATCAAAGGATCACATGACGTGTGCACACCTCACTATGAACTAAAGCAGTTCTGACAGCCTGTCTAATTGAAATAACTCGTTCACTGGGAAGCTAATGATTCAAGTGCAGTGTATGCATAATGTTTGTTTACTCAGGTGAACAGGTAACTTACGGTCTCCTGCTCAATGAACAGGCCAGTGCAAGTATGGTCTAGGGATGTTACACCAACTCAAAACAGATATTTATCCAGAACAGACATTTATCCAGAACTCTAAACAGACCTTTATCCAGAACTCTAGACAGATATTTATCCAGAACTCTAAACAGATATTTATCCTAAACTCTAGACAGATATTTATCCAGAACTCTAAACAGATATTTATCCTGAACTCTAGACAGATATTTATCCAGAACTCTAAACAGATATTTATCCTAAACTCTAAACAGATATTTATCCAGAACTCTAAACAGATATTTATCCTAAACTCTAGACAGATATTTATCCAGAACTCTAAACAGATATTTATCCTGAACTCTAAACAGATATTTATCCAGAACTCTAAACAGACAATTATCCAGAACTCTAAACAGATATTTATCCAGAACTCTAAACAGACCTTTATCCAGTATATGGGTTACATCATTACATGTATGTATAAGTTTTATTTCAATTATCTAAGTAAACTAACAATGATTAAATAATTGTCTAAATAAAATGGCATTTTCTTTCACATACAAAACTGAATATTGCAGACATATACCATCAAAGGGTAGAACATTGAAATTTTAGCTTTAAATGTGATGGAACACAAGAGGAGGAGAGTAAACCAACTTACAGTAAAGCCATGGTCGTTCATGTTTAGGATCAGATTCTGGCCCATGACTGCCAGTCCTATAAGGGCGATGTCTCCTCTGTAAATAAAATAGTACACAATGATTATGTACCAAAGTGCTGTCTGTAATGTCACAGGAAGGGAAAAATGTAAAAGATCGAACTGAGATTTGAATCTGGGTCCCCTGAATCTCTCGTCAGATGCTTTACCAACTGAGCTATCTGGCCACCAGTAATAGAACCTGTATGACTGACCAGCAATAGTTCCAATAAAATGTTCACAATATATGTGAATTCAAAAATACCATTAATTACACAATTATCATTTTCCACATGGAGCTGTCAATCTGAAAATGTGATATACATATGTAACACATGTATATGACAAAATCATAAATTTCCAACATTCGAAGAAACACTGTCTATAAAAATTTAACCCCCCCCCCCCCCCAGACTACAGAGCAAGTCCAAACTGGGACATGTCATATAATTTTGAGCAATGGCAAGTTAATCATAAACAAATTGTATGGTACAATCATGGATTTAGTGCTTTTCAAATGTTCCACTATACATTAAATATGTGTACTAGCTGTCTTATGACATGTTAATCATGTACAAATATGCTTAAAATAAAAATAAATACACTGCACCAATATTGCATGTACAAATACAGAATTTGAAACACTGCATGTTTGAATAATACTATCGACAGAGCGAGACATTTGATGTTTCTCACACCTGGTGTTGTAATCTCCATGACTCAGTAGTTACACTGTACACAAAGGATCCACCTCTTCATTTCTTCTTGCATTTTCAAGGGGCAAATTTAAATTTACATAATAGACGTTTCTTGATGAGTAGCAATTTTATTGAACACAATGGTTTTTCACTGTGTCTGATTAGAAATAAAATGGGGCAAAAAATATTTCTGAACAGTGTGTTGCTGGACACAGATCCAAAGGAGATTTGAGTTTGAATCTGGCAGAGAATTTTTCTTTTTTGAAAATTTTGAAATTCATTCATGTTCATTGTTATTCATACATCTTTACAATATTGATAACTACAGTTGTATTAATAAAATAACATTTTCTTCTGAACTGAGAGTATTTTATCAGATCTATTATGTTTTTGCTCATGAAATCCAGACCTAATGGATGACTATTATTAGAAGAACATTTTGTCTGTGTAAATTCAGTTAGGACTTGTACTTCTTAGTAGGAAGACTGAATGTAAAACACGGTATCTTAAACTCTTGGAAATCAATAACATTGTTTCTTTTAATTCAATTTACATTAATTTTTTCCCCTTGTTCAAGTAAGAAATGGTTTAATTTCGTGTGTACACGTACATTATATGACCTGACATAAGTTTTTATGGACTTTCATCATGAAATCTGGTTTGGCATCAGATTACTAAAACCATTGAAATCATTTATTACCAGCACGGTTTCTGAAGCATATATAATTTGTAATACGTTAAACTTGCGTGTAAATGAAAAGAAAATGTCATTGTGAATCATAAAACACATTCAATCAAACTTCTCCATCAGAACACGATACACAAAATAAAAATTAGAAGATAAGAAACATGAATTGTACAACATAAAAAAAAAATTCAAGAGAAAGGTCAATAACATTGTAATTCTCTCTTATCAATGTTTTAATGTTTTGTCAACAATAATTTATGATGAAAGCATTGACCTTACAAATTGACAAAAAACCTACAGCTACATAAATATGAAGAAATGAACTGAAACTCAAAATATAATGCATGAAAATACCTTCTTTGTGTCATGGAAATATGAATTTATGACAATAAAAATAAACATGAATTCAAAACATTATGCATAACTTCATTTGTCATATTTCCCCAAATGTTATATTGTCGATGAAATTTTCCGAAATTCATGAAACATGGCATTTCCCAAATTAGACTGATAAATCCCTAGAACTCTAAAGGTGAGCATGCTTAAGTTGACAATGTTTATTATAGTGTTAGAATATTGAACACAAGATCCTTCATGAATCATGAAAAACCAAATGCAGTTTGGAACTCACCCCCTCCATCAATGAATATAGATTGATTGATTGTATCTTGCTTAACATCTCTCAAGAGAATTTTTCACTCATATGGAGACGTCACCAAGACCGGTGAAGGGCTTCAAATTTAGGCCTATGCTTGGCGCTTACGGCCATTGAGCAGTGAGGGTTCTTTAGCATGCCACACCCACTGTGACACGGGACATCCGTTTTTAAGGTCATCTTCGAGGACCCGTGACATTCACACCTGATGCCGAGCGTTTAGTGATGGAACTGTCATTACCTGTTTTAACGACTCAGGTCTGTCGCGGCCAGGATTCGAACCCCGACCTTCCACATGCGGAGCAAAAAGGCCGGGTTCATTTAGAATGGAACACTCAGATGTCAACCGAGTTATGGAGAATCCCTCACATTTGTTCACACCCAATAATGAAATTGTTAATGGAGTATGGAGCATCCATTCATCCGCTTCTGATAATGAACATGCAGACTGACCTAAGGGTAATGGAACACCCCTTCACAAGTGCTAGCACATCCACCTTCTTCCCTCTGTGCAAAGTGTTAACACCCATTCAAGCCAAATTAAAAAAATAAATAAAAAATAATTAAATAGATAAATAAAAAAAACAAAGAAAAACACCCCCAACCACCAAAATGGGAAAACGCAGACTAAAGAATTTGCTTATATCAGGTCATTTAAAATGGTAGAAGTGAGAAATTTTACATGACTGAATAAAAATCTGATGGTTTGAGAACTCAGCAAATGCAGCATTCTCCATCAACTTTACCACCCAAGTGAAGTAATGGAGCATCAATCCTCCAGCTGAACTCTAAGTTTCAGCATGATTGCATGTTTGAGTACCAAAACACGATCAGAAGTATCTTTTTATGAATGTGAGCAGCAACATGACATGGTGAGTTTACCTTCAGCAGCTGTACTGTGACAGGGGTGTTAAATCTAACTGCACTGTGACAAGGGTGTTAAATCTAACTGCACTGCAACAAGGGTGTTAAATCTAACTGCACTGTGACAAGGGTGTTAAATCTAACTGCACTGTGACAAGGGTGTTATAACCTAACTGCACTGTGACATTAGGGTGTTATAATCTATTAGGGTGTTATAATCTAACTGAACTGTGACATTAAAGTGTTATAATCTAACTGCACTGTGACAAGGGTGTTATAACCTAACTGAACTGTGACATTAAAGTGTTATAATCTAACTGAACTGTGACATTAGGGTGTTATAATCTAACTGCACTGTGACAAGGGTGTTATAACCTAACTGCACTATGACATTAGGGTGTTATAATCTATTAGGGTGTTATAATCTAACTGAACTGTGACATTAAAGTGTTATAATCTAACTGAACTGTGACAAGGGTGTTATAACCTAACTGCACTGTGACATTAGGGTGTTATAATCTATTAGGGTGTTATAATCTAACTGCACTGTGACATTAGGGTGTTATAATCTAACTGAACTGTGACAAGGGTGTTATAATCTAACTGCACTGCAACAAGGGTGTAACTGCACTGTGACAAGGGTGTTAAATTAACTGCACTGCAACAAGGGTGTTAAATCTAACTGCACTGTGACAAGGGTGTTATAATCTAACTGCACTGTGACATTAGGGTGTTATAATCTAACTGAACTGTGACAAGGGTGTTATAATCTAACTGCACTGCAACAAGGGTGTTAAATCTAACTGCACTGTGACAAGGTTGTTAAATCTAACTGCACTAGCTGCGACATTAGGGTGTTTAATCTAACTGCACTGTGACAAGGGTATTAAATCTAACTGCACTGCGACAAGGGTGTTATAATCTAACTGCACTGAGACAAGGGTGTTAAATCTAACTGCACTGTGACAAGGGTGTTAAATCTAACTACACTGAGACAAGGGTGTTACAATCTAACTGCACTGAGACAAGGGTGTTATAATCTAACTGCACTGCAACAAGGGTGTTAAATCTAACTGCACTGCAACATGGGTGTTATATCTAACTGCACTGTGACAAGGGTGTTATAATAATCTAACTGCACTGCTACAAGGGGTGGGGGGGTGGGGGGGGGGTTATAACCAAACACTAAATGGGAATTAACCTGACTGCACTGCCACAAGGTGAAATAACCTAACTTCACTATGCACTACAAGAGGTTGGGGTGTTGGTGTTAAATAAGCTAACTGCAATGCTACAAGGGGGTAATAAATGATGTAACTGCACTGCCCCGAGAAGAGAAATCAATAATTTAGAGTAAATTTTAGGAAAAAGTATTTGCATTGAAAAACTTTAGTCATGCAATTGAATGACAGAGACACTCTGTAATTTTTTTTTATGATTCAATCCTAACTGTTTACATCACCCTCCAACTTTACAGCATTAATCACATTAACACATCATGGGGCAGTTCCTTTACAATGATGTGGCAGGAAGTTTTTGTCATACCCCTAGGAGCCAAACAATCATATCCCCAACCAGGAAGTAACATGTCTTAATTTGTTTTACTCTCCATGTCCTTTAAAAGCATAATTCACTGCATTTAACATTGCACCTCACACTATACCATTTATTACTCCTCCGCCAACACATGCACAGACAGTAAACCATGTTTTAGTGGAGATATTTCACAATATATATATTTTCTTTTTTTTAATGCAAATCTGGTTTAAACTAAGTGGGAGTTACTCTGGTTCAGAGGTGCATCAATGTATCTAACTTGAGAGATTAACTCCTCTCACAAGTAAACATGCTGTAGAAAATATTTAAGTGGTTATAACTGGGTGAACAGACAAAGGCGGATATTTCGCAATTAAGCAGATCTTCTAATTCATGTAGCCCCATGTTTGTTGATTTTACCCCGTTTGATTTGAAAATTTCATTTTTTTTTTCTTCTTCAAAATTTCAGAAATTCAATAAAATAATTTTATAAGCTATTACCAAATAGGACACAACTAAATATATCTAAGAAAATAATAGAAGATTTGTGTAGCTATATACATGTACATGTAATATGTGTATTGATCATTTCTGTGGCAAGATGAGATATGACTATGCACTAGGTGATGAGATATAAGACTATGCCCTAGGTGATGAGAGCTAAGACTATGCCCTAGGTGATGAGATCTAAGACTATGCCCTAGGTGATGAGATCTAAGACTATGCCCTAGGTGATGAGATCTAAGACTATGCACTAGGTGATGAGATCTAAGACTGTGCACTAGGTGATGAGATCTAAGACTATGCACTAGGTGATGAGATCTAAGACTATGCACTAGGTGGTCTATGATTGACTGAGTAACAGCTACAAAGATGGCTATTAAAGTGAATCTGTAGTTCACCTGAACAGGTATTGGGTTAATTACCACAAGTTAAAAGGTCTGAAAACAAGGTTCACGAGTTTCTAGATATAATTGTTTTAAAAACCCACAGAAAACCATTCCAAAAAAGAAACGTCATTTAAAGACAACAGAGGTTTAGTTCATTTTATACAAGTTTTGCCACAAAGTAAGAATTAAATAAATTTCAACCTATTTGAAAGTGCTTGATCAGGTGTAGCTGGGATGCAATTATAAAAGGAAACAAAAATGTAATGGACCAGACATGTATTCCTGACTCTAGTCCAGTGCTCTAACAGCTGAGCTACCTATCCAGCAGTGATATAACCAGCTGAGCTACCTATCCAGCAGTGCTCTAACAGCTGAGCTACCTATCCAGCAGTGATATAACAGCTGAGCTACCTATCCAGCAGTGCTCTAACCAGCTGAGCTACCTATCCAGCAGTGCTCTAACAGCTGAGCTACCTATCCAGCAGTGCTCTAACCAGCTGAGCTACCTATCCAGCAGTGATATAACCAGCTGACCACCAGGTCTTCATTCTTAAAGATACACAACACTGTATCTCAAATGGCCTAACAACTGAGTCATCTGACCACTGGGTATTGCAACAGGGCAGCTGCTCACTACATTGGTCAAAATGATTTGTTACCCTACATATAGGTAGCATTTGTTTTACCAAAAAATGGGATATAATATTTGCTTAAACACTATAATTAAAACAGATCTAAATTCTAGTATTTATTTCTTCTAATCATTGAGTAATTCATGCATTTGGGAATTGTCAGAATTCATTTTGTTAAACTGTTGCAGATCTGATATCTATACTTTGCACCTGTAAAACTACAGTTCATTCAGGTGCTAATATATGTTCTTCTTATTGCATTGGCCCTTGTGGGTCCATGATTGGTCAATAAATCATATTGTATATCATCGACTAGACTTGTGAAGTCTACGTTTAGACTAGACTATATGTTGGCATGCAAATTCATTTTTAAATGCAACAGTCATCAGTTGTAGCATATCTCTGATAACAAAATTCTATTTATTCATACAAAGTACTATATAAATATACAATTGCAAATTTTGAAATTACATTTTCATCATATCATAAGCAATGCAGGGGTAAAATTAAGCAAATACGGACCCCCCCCCCCCCCTTCATGCATAGACTGAAGTCATTCCGCTCCAACGAAATAAACAAATTCAACACAAATATATCCCTGTCAGATTGTCCACAAACATTTTTCAATTTATTACAAATTAGCAACTGAACTTGAAAGTAAATGATTGGCTGGACCTTTGAAAGAATATTCATTATAATTTCTTACATATGAATAACCCATTCTAAAAATGAACTTTCCCCGTGTTCACCACAATCAATACAACTATTGCACTCGAAAAGCCCCCAGGTTTGACTGTACATAACAGTGCACTGTACAGAACATGCAGTCCACATTCTGAAAACATGTCATATGCACACGGCCGCAGAGAAGACGATGTTGTACACTATATCTGTTTATAACAGTTATATAACTAGAGATAACTTACGTGGGTTGTGACATCGTAACTGTCTTTCTTGTTGTAGTAGGACCTATTAGTTTCTAACACAAGTCCAGTGTCACGTCGATAGCCGGTTTACGTTTGGGTCTCCTATTACCTGACCTTTAACCTCTGACCTTGATTCCTCAAGCAAAACCGTCTACTTTCATTTTACAAAACAAATAAAAGTAAATAGGTAGATAAAGGTACAATAAACAAACCAGCCTAGAAAAAATTACTACAAAAATTAATAACGTTACATTATTCACAGTGATGAAGCTAATGCTTTCATATGATATTTTTTCCAAGGCTTTTTTCGTACGAGTTAATGATTAAATTGGACAAAGTGAAAATAAGATTTTACCCTTGCAACAAGAAGAACGTGCATTTACCTAAAACATGGTTTTCTTGTCTCGTCAAGTTTATGGAAGACTCAATCGTCTTCGGAAGATGACAGACGGAGTTCATCATCCAGACCGCACGAACAAAAAGAATTTTATATTTCGAATGACATGGGTTTGTACATAGGATTTTCATAAATGCCCGAATTTACTCGCAAAATAAAAAAATAAAAGTTAGAAAAATTAAACAAATGTAAATAAAAAGTTCTGGTCCCATAGTGTCGTGGATTCTGCTCTTCGTCCATTTTGTCAATTCAGTCTACATGTTTTTATCTCTAAACAAATTGCCTGGAAATGGAGCTGCACATTTACAGTGAATAAGAAGCATACAATGTTAATGGATAATGCTATTTTAATTTTTGTTTATGGAAAGTCGACTGAATCATGCAAATTGCATGCTTTTTGCAAAAGTACGAAAAACAGCATCTTACACAGGACCCAGGTTATTTACAGTTAAATTTAAAATGATGAAAACTAGTCTAAGATTATGTTAGGGCTCTGTTGTGTGCTGGCAATCTATCCCTCAAAGACCCGAACCTTTCAGTTGATGTTGCCACATGATTGTTTTAGGAGAGTATGTTCCACTATGTAAATTGTTCTTGGGACATGACAGTGCAACATTCCATATTATGTCCACATTTGATACCTTCACATCTGCATGTGTAATTATTTAGCAATTGATCAAAATCAACTGCTGATAGTGAACAAATCTTTCCTGATTAATAAAGCAATATATGGTTATTTTGATAAATAGATAAAAACTAACTCTTGTACACTAGGTTTAGTTATCACATGTCTGATCTTTGGTAAAGCACATATTGTTGAGATAGCTCTAATGGGCAATATATTTTCGTGTAATTTTTTTTTTTACATGTAAAATGTACTTTATTCACATTGTACCAGTGAATACTGGTTATAATGGGATGACTTGTTTATGGAAATGTGATGAGTCTGATGACATCACATTTAGTACCTATTTATTTATAATTACAACTTATTGAGACTCTCAACATCATCATCATTCAAAAAGGAACAAATTCAGGTGATTCACAGCTGCAGAGAAATATTGTGAATAAAAAGAATAACAGAGGATGCACCACATGACTGTAAACTGAACATTTTCCCAGTTTTTTTTAACTTTTAAAGAAAATTGCTGGAATTAACGTTTTATGGTTGTATATCATGAGTAGTTTTCTACAACTACAGAGGGTATGTTTGCACTATTGTGAGGTGATTTTGTTTGAGGGGAATTGTGTCCTTGCATGAGGAGAATTGTGTCCTTACCTGAGGAGAATTGTGTCCTTGCTTGAGGAGAATTGTGTCCTTGCTTGAGGGGATTCTTGTGCCCAACCTGTTTAATTTTAGAGGTAGAAGTTGAGAGAGTATTGTTTTATTTTATAGCATTTTTATGGGAGGAGAAGGAACTGTTATTCTATAGCTATTCGTGCAGCTCAGAAGATGTTACAGAGAGTTACAAGAACACGGAAACAACATAAAATAGACATGAAATTGGTGAGTACGACATACCGATATTAACTTTAGCAAGCTGTTAACAACATAAAATAGACATGAAATTGGTGAGTACGACATACCGATATTAACTTTAGCAAGCTGTTAACAACATAAAATAGACATGAAATTGGTGAGTACGACATACTGATATTAACTTTAGCAAGCTGTTAACAACATAAAATAGACATGAAATTGGTGAGTACGACATACCGATATTAACTTTAGCAAGCTGTTAACAACATAAAATAGACATGAAATTGGTGAGTACGACATACTGATATTAACTTTAGCAAGCTGTTCGACAACTTGGATGTTTTAAAAAAAATTAGCATGAAATGCATGGTGTTTTACATCTATGTATCATTTCCACTGCTCATCAAAATAAAGTAAAACGCAGTTATAATAAACCTCCAGGGTCAGTGAAAAACAGTTCATTTAATCAAACTCTGTTATATCTCATAAATTTTCCTCTCTTAGCCAGTCATAGGTGAATAAACATCATTTCACAGTAAGTGTGAATTCGTTATTAGTCAAATAGTGTATTTTACTGTATAAATATGAAAAATTTTCATTTATTTTTATTTTTTTTGCATTTTGATCCCCGTGACTAATGGTTATGATATTGGTCTGTTTCCATTTTCATGTATAAACTTTATTAAGTGTAAATTCACACAGTACTTTTAGAGCCAAATTTTCAAAGAAGTTGAAAAAAAACCAAGAAATTGAATTGTATATGAAATTTGTCTATATGGTGCTGCTCCATATACAATATTATAATTAAAATAAAATGAATGAATGGTTACAACAGTCCATGGGAAATTTAATCTGACCATTGTATTTCCAAATTTTGACCCATTGGATTTTTAGGTCACCTGAGTTAATCAGGTGACCTATTGCAATTGGTTATCGTCTGGCGACATGCGTCGTGCGTTAACAATTGAACATTTTTAACTTCTTCTTGATAACTACCTGTCCAATTCTTTTCATATTTGGCATGAAGCATCTTTGGGACAAGGGGGACATAAATTGTAAATTTCAGGACTCCAGCACCCCTGAGGCCCTATGGGCGGGGCAAAAACTGCCCAAAATTGACCAATTTTCAAAAATCTTCTTCTCAAGAAATGCACATGTGTAAGAAAAACTAAATGCATAGTGATGTAGAGCAGGAAGGCCTCTACCAAAATTGTAATTTTCATGATCCCTGAGGTAGGGGTTTTGCCCCAGGGCAGGGCCAAACTTGGTATATAGTGTTTATGTGTAAAACACTTGAAACTCAATAGATATTTAGAAAAAACAGGGATAGTCCTTTACCAAAATTGTAAATTTGACGATCCTAGGGGTAGGGGTTTTGGTATCAGGGTGGGGCCAAAATGGTCAGTTATTAAATGTGTGAACAATAGACATCTTTACCTTCTTCTTCATAACTATCATTCCAATTCTTTTCAAATTTGGTATGAAGCATCTTTGGAACAAGGAGACATAAATTGTAAATTTCAGGATTCCTACACCCCTGGTGCCTTAGGAGTAGTGATACTTTTTCACTAGTACTCAGGTGACTGATAAGGCCTGTGGGCCTCTTGTTGCTACAGGGTTCGTATGAATACTGGTGTACAGTGTGATCTGGTAATCTTGAAGCTGGAATCAAGAGAACTTCAACATGCTCTTTGTGATTTTTCTGAGAAAGCAAATTTCTCAGGTGAAAATTTTTTTTAGGTGCAGGGTACCTGTATGTGAAGCCCAGGATCCTATCAAATTTGTAACATGGTGTTGAAATGATAAATAATTGCAGACATATGGAATTTAGAATTTTTTGTTTTCTCTCCTTAAAGAAATATTTTGTTGTGTATATTAAAAATAAACTGGACACATATCAGAACTTTTAGATATACATGGGATAAAAATGTGAAAATTTTACATACACCATCATCCTTAAATGAAATGTTGACAAGATGTCACATGCTGTGCATTAAAATCCATTGAACAGATGGTCACTGACACGACAACTTACAACTTTTTCTGCATCGAAAAAAACCCCCCAACAACAACAAAAAATAAATAAAACAAAAGAAAGCAAGACACAGAGAAATAAATCATTTGAGTGGGACAACATTGGATGAGTTGATTGTGTTACAGCAAAACAACATGTTTTTAAAAGAATGATATCAGACCTGTTTGATATTCATTTTAATCTTACTGTATCTCAAAATTTATGTTCTCTTTTGCTTTGCTCAGCCGAACATAAAATATTTCCTGTTCTATCATCAAAATAAAATAAAACACAAAGATGTATTTAGGTGGCGACAATGTTCGCTAATTTCATTCACATATGTACAAAATAGCACGCGATTCTTTCAATCCATAGACAGGCAACCGGGAATGGAAGCTTCAATTGGCAATGCATGTCATCGGAAGGGAAACCAGGATTTCCGAACACTAACTTGAAAAATGTATCTGAAAAGAAAACTCATTCACAAAAATGAATACGATTTCGAAGGAAACTTACTGGTCCTAGTTAAATTGTCGAATGATATTCAAGATTCGAACACGAATTTAAATACCCTGATGGACAAATAACTGTGAATGATAAAGTAGTACCTGATAAAATTATAATGTAACAATACGCTCAATGAAGAATAGGAAAATGCTGACAGTACAAAATCATTCAGGTAGAACCATGAAAAAGCTGAATCAACGAATTCGAAACATAATGCAATTTTTGTTTTATTTGAAAAACGAAAAGAAATATATGTATATTATGAAACACTGTGCCCATATACTTGTATTAAATGTCAACATAAATTCAATTAAACTTTTATTACTCTTCAACAGTGCTGAGAACTTGCCTGGCTGTAGTTTTATATGATAATAACTTAATTCAGCTCTTTGTTACATTTACTACTTATAGTATACATGTGGGGGAAATGGAGAAACTACATGTAAAATGCACCTAGATTTTCCAAGACTTGGTTAAATTACCATGGACTTTATTTTGATTCAATTTAAGAAGTATTTTTGATTAATCATTATGAAGTTCACAATAGATAAGGATTGAACAGCAGATATTATGCCTACTCTTGGACTAAGGCATGTACATGTATATGCTTTATACATGACCTTAGTATACATATACAAATATAGTATAATCTGTAATGAGGAGAGGAACAGAGAGAGATCATTATTTTATTTTGAATGTTTCACTGTTTTGCCTTAAGACATTCACTTTTCGATGGTGATATTTACAGCTTTGGATTCAGCGTCTGACAGCAGCATTACAAGAACATGACATGGAGTATGTTCCGTTTATGTCCGTCCTGGCAGAGGTAATCCTTCAGCTAATTCATTCAGCAATCCATACACATTTACAAATTATTGATTATTAAAGTAAATGGTGATCTAGAAGACCGAGATTACCAGCAGCATTTCATAATGATGTGCCATTGATTGATTATAACTGAAAATCTGTTGATTGTTGGCTCAAATCAAGTGCTCAATTTCACCAATCATCGATTATATATTCCTTCCAAGTCCCTGTTCCCAGCATGTCAACATTTGGTCTTAGAATTCTAATTAAAGAAAGGTACCTGCTCAGTGCACCCAGAGGTTTATATACCTGTTGTGGTTGTTTGTATTATAGAGTTATAAAAACATGGGATCAGGATGTATGGGGTAAATTGTAAATGAACTCCACTGTGAATTACTCCATGCTTCCTTCGTTTCCTATATCCCAGCCCCCGTAAAACATTCCTTATCTCTCTGTTTATTTCAAATTGAAAGGTCAATGCTCTTTAAATATTAAAAAAAATGTAAAACTTGGTAAAAAATATTTATATAACAGATATTAATTAATATTTAATATGTATAATTTTTGTCTTTTGCAGTCAGATATTCAACTAAACAAGAAGGTTTTACATGATATTTGTATATATGAACCAAGAACATTCCAGGTACAATATGAAATGAAATACAGCAAAAATTTCTCTCCCTATTAAAAAGTTTGCTTTATTCCCAAATTAAATACATCAGAATAATGGACATAAGAAAATACCAACATTGAAGTGTAAAGTAATGATTTTGATGAATATCCTTACTCTTCAGGGATTGGTGGAATATGCTAAACAGCGACATCAGGAAATTGGATTATATGATGCCATAGCACCTGTCCCCGAGGGAATCATGACGCGATCTATGTTTGAGAAAATTGAACATAACAAAGCTAGAAGGGAAATAAAAAGACAGAAATTAGGAAAAAAGATGTTGAAATGAGTATTCTAATTCTAAAGAAGTGGAAAAACAGGACACCATATTTATAGTGAACCATTGGTATCACTGACAGACAGCAGGGATCTTACTATGTGGATGTGAGTTTGTCGTACAGGTGGAGCTTCTCAGTACTTCAACTGATCCCAAAATGTTCTAGTGGTTCAGCTTGTTCCATTTAGAATGGCATGTGTATGACTGAATGTGAGCGTTATACAAATGTGAACTTAAATGCTGAATGAAAGTGTTGGTGAACTTATGTAATGGTGTACAAGTGTGTAGACTGAAAATGATGTACATGTAATATATGAATATACCTGTGCTTGTTATTGATAAAAACAGTTTTTTATTATTGTCTTGGAGTTTATATGTATAATGAATATTCAGCTTTATAGTCTGATAAGTAAAGCACCAAATTTATTGATTTCTATGATTTTCTGTCTCACTAAGAGCTTATTTACCCTGATATACAGCTGAACTCCATTTCTCTTCCACCATAAAGGATGCTTTTAGACAACTTCCTATGTAGAGGAATTGTGGCATATGAACTTGTAACAGGGAGAAAATGTGACAGATGAGACCGGGATTCGAACTCGGGCCCTTCGAATCACTAGTCAGGTGCTCTACCAACTGAGCTAATGGGCCACCGGCAATCAAACCCTGCTGAACACTACATTCCTCCCTCATTAAATGTCTTCATACTTGAAGACATCAACCCCTAATCTTAATCCCCTGGCAAGCATTTTCACCTGTCAGTTCCAGGGGTTGGTCTATGGTACCAAATGTAACATGAAGGGAGAAAATGCAACAGATCAGACCGGGATTCGAACCCAGGTCCCCTGAATCACTGGTCAAGTGCTCTACCAACTGAGCTAACTGGCCACCGGCAATCAAACCTGGCTGACGGCTACAAACTCTTAAACCCTGGCCAAACCTTTTGAACTTTGCTTATCAGGGCTGAAAGCTCCAAGGAGTTTTACTGATCAAACTCTGTCCGTTATCAGTCTGCTCACTGTACCACTGGGCCATTTTTAACCACATTTGACACAAAGTATCTTGAGTGAATGGGGATTCAGGTTTCTTCAGATGAAGAGTCATGCCCCCTTCCAAAGGGAAAGAGGGTGAAAGGTTTTAAAATATCTACTTCTCATGAATGTCTTGGGTGGAAACTTACTTGAAAGTTTCCTTATATACTGACTCAGAGGTTTCAATTTTGATGAAACCATGACCCCTGGAGCCACAATTGGGGTTTAAATTATACACACATTTACATAGAAATACATGTATATATAGGGGACAAAATTATATAGCCAGGAAAATTCTTTTAAAATCTTCTTGAGAACCACAAGTTGACAGTTTGATAAATTTATTTGCAAGCATCCTCATGTAGCATAGATTTATTTTGTTCAAACCACGATACTCGGGACCAAGGTGAGGCCAGTCTGGATTTATTTTGTTCAAACCACGATACTCGGGACCAAGGTGAGGCCACAATCTGGATTTTTGTTCAAACCACAATACTCAGGACCAACATGAGGCCACAGTCCGGATTTATATGCAGAAAGAATGGGTTGGCCACCATGGAGGTTAATTAAGTTTGCGTAATTGAGCAATTTTACTACATTCTAGATCAAAGAACGATATCTTATGTTTTCAGATAGGCTTATATGATATATGAAAAATTTTGGGGGAAAGAATCCCATGGGTACAATTTGTCTAATAAATATTCAATTTTATTTTAAGTGTAAGACCAGGCTGGGCCAGAATAAGAATTTAGAGTTTTACGTGGTGTAAATATATGAATTTTTTCCCCATATCTTCTCAGGAACCACAAGGGTAAAATTTCAAATTCATGTTTTATTACCGACTTTAAATACTTGATAAATTCAGGTAATACAAGGTTAATAAGTTGTTCAATGCTGAAGTAAATCTTTTAAGCTTTATGTAACCTGTTACTTTCATCTCGTGATTTGAAGGGAAAATATTAGACCAAATTTGGGCTGAAATCTAGGAACTCTCACTTTAACTGAACAGGTGCTCTATCAAATATAAAGATACCAGGCACATGTATCCCCAATAATTAAATTGAAAATATCTTCAAATTAGTGATTTTTTAAATTATTTGAGTATGTCTCAATTTGGTGTTCTATATGGTTTTGAGCTCCGATTTTTACAGACCCGAGTTATTAAAATACATAGGTAGTGATTGTTCCTAAACTCTGGGCATCAGAGGCAAAAGTCTCATGGGTTTGGATGAGACCAGTTTCACAGCACTGACATCATTCCTCAATGCATTGTCCCCAAGTCCCAAGCACAACTTAATTTATGGCACTTAAACTACAGCTAATGACATCTTGATACAAAAAGATATTTTTATGCTGGAGTTTTTAACAAGCAAACTAAGATTTCCCCACAAATTTATCATGTAGATTATCACACCCCAATAAACAAAATTTGAGTGATATATTATAGGAGATCTGTCCTTCCATCCTACTTCATGTCAATATGAGGGGTATGTAAATACATCTTTACAATGTCAATATGAGGGGTGTGTGTGTATATATATATATATCTTGGTTCTTTTATCCCACTTACTCTGACCAGTGGTTCTTGTCTTGGTGGCCACAACTTTATAACAGACTGACATTATAATTTCATTCTGGGTACAAAAACTTGTGTGTCAGAACCCTAAATCGAGATCATTTTGCCCAAGGTCAAGGGGAGGAAAATTAATGTACGGATATCTTACTTAATCATGCAAAGGTTTTTTGTGACCTAAGGCTGTGTCATAACCCTGGTTCAAGGTCATACATGTAATGGGGAAAAAATAAAAATCAAATATACCTGTCAAGACAGCTTTAGTTTTGTTTGATATCAAATACATGTACATGTATTGATAAATGAATGCTTATCTAAGACTGAATTTGGGCTTCACTGAGCCAATTTTTGGTTTTTGTTTTGCTACAATGATGGCACAACCAATTTCTAAACCGTAATAAAGAATTCCACAAAAGAAAATCACCCTTCTACTCCGTTTTATTAGTCAAGGGAAGTGGTGACGTCCAACCACTGGAACAATCTTTTTCCTATTTATGAAGAGATGTAATTAATAGAAAATTTACCGGTAGATAAAAGCTAATTAGATTTAAATTAGTTATTGACTGGTTACCTCACACTAATTAGTCCTCACTTGAAAACTGGAAGGAGTTGGACAAAGCATGATGTACCTTCCATAATATCAAGTTTCAAATAAAGGGGCAAAACTCCTGTAAGGGAGGTCAAAAAGTGACTTTCAAAAAATCTACACAGCAAGTTTCAGTTTAATATATTACAGAAATGACAACATAGAAACCAAAAAACATGGACAAACAGTACTATTTACTTTTAACTTATTTTTGTTACAATTTCTAAGAAAAAAAAAGTGCTATGGTACTTCCAGTAACAATTCAGTCAAAACAGGTACAGTGGTTCTTTTGGTCAAGTGTATTTAAGAAAACTAGGTACCGCCATATCATTTTCAGAAAATAATTATACTTTTGTTTGAAAGAAAAAATATAATATAAAATTCCCAAGCCCTATAGGATTTCTTTTTTTCAAACAAAATCTTGATTTATATCTAGTGCATTTACATTCTTCAACAATATTCTAACAAAATGGTAATTGTTTCCATTTTATCAGACAATTTCAGACAGTAGAACTCTTCTGCAAGAGAGTTGTGTATTGTTTTCACCATTGGCTCTCTCTCTCTTTTAATTTTATTTCAATTGCAGACAAACAAGCAATCACTCACATACACACAAACTATTGATAGATTATTTAATGTTTTCAGTCATATATGTATAATGGAACTGGCCAAATTTTTTTATCACAACATTATCTGGTATGTTCTCATAACATAATCGGGTTAGAAAATTATCATTCATCAACTGAAGGACTGCCACACATCCTAGGGAACAGAAACTAGAAAATTATCATTCATCAACTGAGGGACTGCCACACATCCTAGGGAACAGAAACTACAACAAAACAAAGTATGAAGGTACATATTTTTTTTTTATTATCCATACATAGGTTCATGAGCACAAAACACATCCCCATCAATATCATATTCATTACTATCTACCTTGCGTCAGATGTACATTAAAATTAATTCGGTAAAATTTCATGGTTAAAAGGCCAAATATTCATGTATTATGCATAAAAGCTAAAAAGCTACGTGAGCAATTGCATATCTACATATCATAGCATTTGATATGAAACAAACTTTGGCAGCATTGAAACATTAATTACTTTACAATTAATGAATCATATGTAAAATATTTCCTTAAACAAGACTGGAACACTCTTATAATATAAATCTTACAGCCTTATAATATAAATCTTACAGTCTTATAATAAAAATCTTACAGTCTTATAATATAAATCTTACAGCCCTTTATTTCCAAACACTGAAAGAAAAGTTTACAAGTAACTTCACAAATTTTAACTTTGTTATAATTCATATAAAACACTTCCAAGATTATTGATGGCATTTAACTTCACAAAAAACTTCCTGATAATTAATGACATAAAACTACACAATGTAAAGCACCCTTTTCCCAAGAACATCAACCTTGGTTGAGTCATGGTTTGAGGGGAGACCCCCCCCCCCCCTAATAACTGTTAACACCTAAATATGTAAAACTTAAAACCCATCTTATCTCATCCTTGCTCCAGGGGTCCTACTAGTGTAAACATCTCATCCTTGCTCCAGGGGTCCTACTAGTGTAAACAAACTTTTATCTACATTAATATAGGGATGCTTATATAAATATATTAATATTTTCAGACATTGAAACCTCATGGTTTTTTTTAAGGACCTTTTCAAAGATATCTCTTGTGGTTCTTGAAAACATTTTTCAAGAGCATTTTCAGAACCCCAACCCCTGGGGTCATGGTTTGAACAAACTTAACCTACATTTTGTAAGGTTTTACAAGTCCGGGCTTTTATACTTCTGTGGTTCTTAATGAGATTTTTTAAAAACACCCTTCCCCATTCCTTAATTTATCCCCCCCCCCTCCCTTGGAGGCTGACATATCCCTTCATTTAAAGAAACTTGAGTCCAGATGCTTCATGACAAGTTTGGTTGAAAATGGTCCAATAGACACTGGACAAATCAAAAGTGACCACTTAAACAAAGTGAAGAAAACACTGAAAGTAAACTACAGTACAGGAATCTTGCATGTTACTTTGACAAATGATAGCTCCTCCCAGGGGAGGAGCTTAAAAAAAAGATTCTCCTACAAGTGTTTAATGCTATAACATAAAATGTTGTGTGGCCCCGGACCTACATGTATGTGCATGGTATGAACAAATCTGAACTACAAAAGGAGAAGTACTTTGATTTTATTTTGGCAATGTAAAAGATTGTCAGAGATCAAAGGTCAATGTCTGAACACACTGGATTCTGCACTATTTAACAATGCTTGCATACTAGAATCTACATTATATGAGAATACTGGCATACTGTTTTGACAACTTGTAGTTTCATTGTTCTTAATATGGTGAACACATTCTGCTTAATTAATTTGCCCTGTTCAGTACTGTACGTAAAGAATGTTAAGAAATATATTTGCTGGTATTGCCATTCAGAATCAGTATGATGAAATTTCTCTATGACAATTAAAATGAGACAAATTTAGATGAAATAATCTCTGGGTGCAATTTCATGTCTGCTTTTGCATCCTGTCTGTGCTGCCTCTCTAGGACATATCAACACACACACACAAACACTCCATAGGCACACTTCTAAAGGTCCCACAGACAGCTGACATTGTCATTCAGTCACTGAATTCTAGCATAGCTGTGATTTAAATGAATAACTATCTATTGAACACATTGGATATTTATGAGATTTACAAGCTACTATAAATGCCTAAGGCACATGGGTATATCTGACTATCAACTACTGTAAATCACATTTCATTCACAAGAACATTATCAACAAGTTATTTCGTGAGACTATTCATTCTCAAAAAATTCTAGCTCTCGAGAATAAACTCTGCAATATAGAAGTTGTAAGCACTAAATAACAATTTGCGAAAGATGTGTCTCTTGAATAAACACACATTCTGGGAGTATTACATAAGCAATACATGTCCCCTTAACAGCGCCCCCATTAATTGATGGATAATGTACATTTGATGTTGTTTGACCTTTGATTATATGAACTGTGACCTAAAATATCGGTACCAAGTCACCATGTTCACCAATATTGAATTAGTTTGATGTTTCCTTGTTCATACAGTTGATTCATGTAGTTTTTATCTGGGATAAAATAATCTTAGTCAGAACTTTATAATTCTAAAATTCATTTCATAAACATGTAGCATATATTCTAAATGTCATACAGTAAATTTGGGTCTGATAATTATATTTATAAAAACAACCAAGAAAATTTGGTAGTCCGTCATCGTGCGACACACTGTTTGCCTTTTTTTTTAATACACGCAATTTCAGTCGGTAAATTGAGTACTTCGCTAACCAACTACAGATAAAAACTCGCGTGATTAACAGATTTGATATATTTTCATTGATACGTTCCATTTGTGATTAATGAGCTTGAAATATAAAATTAATTGATTTTTTACCCAATCAGCGTCCTTTCATCAACTGCCTCTATCCAGATGTCCTACTTTTACAGCTTTTCCATCAGAACATGATCCCAATGAATATAAATTTAGAATGTAAAATATAAAAAATTGATTTCTTTAAACTTTACGAAATTCAAACTTGATCCTTAATTTGCCACTCTGAAACTACACTGCAAGTTTCAAATGAATCCTCATACGCATAATGGAAAAAAGTCAGAAAACCAATGGGACAGACTGACAGATGGAAAAGAAAGCTATAGTCCCCTTCAGTTTTACAAACCAGTAGACTAATAAATCAGTGTATCCTCACAAAAATATGGTCTTACAAAATAAAAGTGATCTATAGTACATTACACACAGTCTATATGCATATTCAACTTTTTTATCTATGAAAACATAAAAAAAAAATTCTAAAAGTACTTTTTCAAGAATATTTGAAACTTATATTTGTGCTGACACAGAAAACTAAAACATTTATTATTTCAGACGAGTAAGAATTGGGATCTTCCTATTACGAGATACAGCTGACGATGCCTCAAGACATTAATACATGTACGTATATTTCTAAAACAAATTACTACATTAATGTAGCATTTTCATATTAAAAAAAAATCTTTTGAAGATATACAAAGAGTAAAAATTATTCAATTCATGTACAATCACGATAACTTAGACAGAGATACATACAAGACTCACACAAAATAATTTTATAGGGATACTGAAAACATTCATAAATTGAAAAATAAGCAAACAAGACAAATAAACTAATAAGTGTAAAAACCATTACAAGTTTAATACTGTAAAGAAACTATGGTTAATGCTGGAATATGTTTGATTAAAATGAACAAAATAAATAAATAAATCAATCTCAAGTCCAAAAAAAGTGTGAACTTCTAGTGAATCTCCAGAAAAAGATACAAATTTCTCTGCATTGAACTACGCCTATATGTACTTCTCTGGCATTGTTTCTATAAAAACGAAGGGAAAAAAAGAGTTATGTTGAAATTTTGACGTCCGTGGTGATTTTATGTATTTGGTAATAATTGGCAAACACGACTTTGGTTGTTAATGCCTCTTTAAGATTATCTGAACACATTTTTAGTACATAATATTTTATTTTGTACTGTATAACATAATATGATCAGGCAGAGCCTATATAAACCTTCTCCCAGTACATAATCTACATGGGTCCGAATCTATATAGTCCGAATGCTTGACCCAAGAGCGATAAATTTCATCATTTTGTAGAAACCACCAATGCTAATATTAAACAACTATGCTTTCAGTTTGTTTGCTACATGTTAAGTGTATATAAATAAAATGAAGTTCTTTTTTTTGTTTTGGTAAAGATAACAATATTTGGAGGTTTTAGCCCCATCCCTAATTAGTCTCCAGTGGATGGGTACCTTTAAATTAAAAATACATATTCCAGAACTGGTTCAAAGGTTTCCAAGAATAAGTGAAAAATATAAGTTTACAGACAACAATGGACAGGAACGTATTGCAATAAAGGCTCAAGCACCCTAAAAAACAAAAGCTGAGATCAAAGCAGATAAAAAAGCATGGAAAAAATGGTTCTGAACATAGAACTTGTAAAATTCATTTTAAATCCTTGAAATCAGATTTTTTTGGTAAAGCTAAACATTGAAAGACCTTCATCAAAACTAGATCTCTATCTAATTTACACACATACACACGTTTCACTCAAGACTATCACAGCAAACCTCTGGGAAAAGACATTTGAAGATGAAGACAGGCTCATCCATGTCCTGTGCACACACACATCTATATTACTATTTAGAAACAAGTATGACATTTCACCATTGTGTCTGTTTCAATTTCTTAGCCCAGTTGAGATATTTTCTGACAAGGGGGACTTTCTCAACATTAAAAATCACTGTTGGTGACAAACTCCACCTCTCCATGATAAGGTTCACTCTGACTGGTGGTTAGCGTCATGTACACATATAACGTGATACTGATTTCTGCAGAAACACATGTATATTTCAGTATGCAACATTGCCTACAGAAGCACCTGACAAATTGTTGGCAGCATATCATGATTTTCCCAATTAGATAACATTCACTGTATACATGTATCAGATTAAAGCACAGGCAATTATATTGCTTGGGTTCAAATTTACTATTACAGAGTATAAGTGATATAACTGCCTGTGGATTAAAGCTATTAATAATTGCTTTTCTTTAATATAACAATTTCTAGTTTCCTATGATTTTTCGTAATTAAAAATAAAAATGGGGGGAAAAGACAAAGTTTTCTACACAGCGTCACAGCAAAATTCCACTATCGATAAGAAACTAACATAAATGCAATGCTAGCAGATTTTTGTGTCTTCTTGAGATCCGAAAGTTTTCTTTCTACCTGGGGGTGGATCAATCAGGGGTATAGCACTGGAACTGTTGGAAACTTTATCTCTGGACCGGGCATGTGCTAAAGATGTGATTTCATCAGACAGAAGAATGTCGTCGTTAGTCGTCCCTTCAGCATTGTCTACAGCCGACTCGCTCAATGTCCGAGATTTCCGAGTCTGTCTCAGAGAGGTAGTATCCTTGGAATTTTGCACAATGCAGGGTAAAGACCCTTGGTTGAATGCAGATTTATCGACACAATTTCGATGTGTATTAGTTGCAACCTTTTGAGAAGAAACAGATGTCAGGCTTTTGATATCAGATTCGGAATCGGAGGGGTGATAAATGTTGACTCCTTGAATAGAATTCATGCTGTCTAATCTCATATAACCATTTGCCACACCTTCTGCTGTTTTATCAATGGGAGGCCAGTCTGGGGCTTCAATTATTTCCCTTTCTATTGTCTTGTATTTCACTTCTGTGTGTCGAAGACAGCGGTCCACAAATCGTGACCATCGATTTCGTAAATATGGGTTGTCAAGGAAGTAAGTCTGAAAGTTTCAGAGAAAGACACCTATATGTATATGCTAGAGATATTTCACTATCTGATTTTGTTTGCGATATTGTTTTACTACACTCTATAAAATGAGCTTGATGTTTTTGAAGCACGCGAAAATTATCAAGATGTGAGAGAATTCAAGCTGTTACAAAACATGGAAACTTACCTCAATAAGCACCGACAATAAAAACTCGGAAACTTACCTCAATAAGCACCGACAATAAGAACTCAGAAACTTACCTCAATAAGCACCGACAATAAGAACTCGGAAACTTACCTCAATAAGCACCGACAATAAGAACTCAGAAATTTACCTCAATAAGCACCGACAATAACAACACGAAAACTTACCTCAATAAGCACCGACAATAAGAAGTTGGCAGCTGCTATCCCAACATACAGTAGTCGATAGCTTATTGATTCTGGTGAACGAAGCTACAAATATAAGAATTTCAAGAAATATAATCTTATTTTAAAAACATTTGAATTTTTTATCAGTTAAATTATTCTAAAAACAAACATTTGAATTTTTTATATAAAGTTAAATATCCTTTGACATGAGTACAGGAAACGCTATCTAAAACCACTCAAAGTAACCAGATTATTGTAATGAGGTGGGATAGTGAAGCCTGATGAGGGGGGGGGGGGGGGGGGGGGGGGGAGGGACAAGATTTATGGTACAAGATGAGGCTTTGCCAATACCTAAACCAAATCTTTGTCCCGAGTTGGAATTTCATTATCCCATATGACCTCATAATGAAGGATTATTTCTCTCATATTTGCCTCACATTAGGAGCTTTCAGAAAATTATAAACTAAATCATCAAAATCCTTATTCAAACTAATGCAATAATCAATTAGACACTCAGAAAGAGCATATCCAAAAATGGTTTACTCTTAATGTGTAAACTTAAATAAAATATAAATGTCTGCAAGAGTGCCCATTCATAATGATAAATAGTTGAGAAGACATTGAATTGCAGGGGTTTTAGTAAACAAAACAACAAAAATGGTTGAGAGTGAAGAGTTTGATGACAGGAAAACTTAAAACTTTTATATTTCTATCATTTTGCTTAACGTGGATTCTCTAACTTAACATGACAGGTCTTGTCGTAAGCAATGTATAGACAAACAAGAGGCCCATGGACCAAATCCCTCACCTGAGTCACCTTGACCCATATTTAAAGATTTTCGCTACATATTCACATGTAAAACTTTTAAACCCTATTGTGGCCCCCAACCTACCACTAGGGGCCATGAGTTTTACAAACTTGAATCTGCACTGTGTCAGGAAGCTTTCATGTAAATATTAACTTCTATGGCCCAATGGTTCTTAAGAAGATTTTTAAGGATTTTCTTTATATACTTGTTTGTAAAACTTTGATCCCCTATTGTGACCCCATCCTACCCCTGGGGGCGATGATTTTAACAAACTTGAGTCTGCACTATGTCAGGAAGCTTTCATGTACATGTAAATTTGTACTTTCCTAGCTCAGAGGTTCTTGAGAAGAAGATTTTGAAAGATTTTCCCTCTATATCTGTATGCAAAACTTTGATCCCCTATTGTGGTCCCATCTTACCCCCAAGGGTCATTATTTAAGAAATTTGAATCTGCACTATGTCAGAAAGCTTTCATTTAAATTTCAGCTCTTGTGGCCCAGTGGTTCTTGAGAAGATTTTTAAATGACCATACCATATTTTTTCCATTTTTGTGATTATCTTCCCTTTGAACAAACTTAAAAGCCCTTCACCCAAGGACGCTGTTGGCCACGTTTGTTTATAATTGGCCCAGTGATTCTTCAGAAGAAGATTTTTAATAATTTTATGATTTTCTCTATGTATTTGTATGTAAAACTTTGTTCCCCTACTGTGGCCCCATCTCACCCCCGAGGACCATGATTTTTACAAACTTGAATCTGCACTATGTCAGGAAGTTTTCATGCAATTGTAAACTTTTTTGGTCCCAATGGTTCTTAAGAGGAAGATTTTCATATCTATTCATCAGTATGTAAAACTTTGATCCCCTATTGTGACCCCATCCTACCCCCGGGACCTTTATTTTAACAAACTTGAATCTACACTATGTCAGGAAACTTTCATGTGAATCTACACTATGTAAAAAAGCTTTCATGTAAATCTCAGCATTTCTGGCTCAGTGGATCTTGAGAAGAAGACTTTTAAAGATTTTCCTTATATATTTGTATGTAAAAACTCTGATCCCCTATTGTGGCTCCATCTTACCTCGGGGGCCATGATTTTAACAAACTTGAATCTGCACTATGTCAGGGAGCTTTCGTGTAAATTTCTACTTTCCTGGCCCAGTAGTTCTTAAGAAGATTTTTAAAGATTTTCCCTATATATTAGTATGTAAAACTTTGATCCCCTATTGTGGCCCCATCCTACCCCCGGGACCTTTATTTTAACAAACTTGAATCTGCACTATGTCAGGAAACTTTCATGTAAATCTCAGATTTTCTGACTCGGTGGATCTTGCAAGGAAGACTTTTAAATATTTTGGAGAAGAATGTTGTCCTTCATTTGAACAAACTTAAATTTCCATCACCCAAGGATGCTTTTTGCCAAGTTTGATTGAAATTGGCCCAGTGGTTCTAGAGAAGAAGTTGAAAATATGAAAAGTTTACAGATAGTCAGACAATGGGTGACCAGAAAAGCTCACTTAAGCTTTCAACTCAGGTGAGCTGAAACAAATATAATTTTAACCCAATTCATTATATGAAATTGGAATGATACATACCTCCATAACCTCTTGAAATCCCTTAGGTTCTGGATAAATTGTGACCCATAAAGTTACCAACACACAAACCACAACATTGACCAAGAACCAATCTGCAAAATTTCAAAATAGTTCAACTGCATGTTCATTTATCTAGATAACAGAGTATCTTAGCTTCAAAATAGAATGTCATGGTATGATATACAGATGAACATAAGCAAACACATTGGTGTACAGTAATTCTCATCAACATCTTAATTTGCAGTTCATGATGAGGGACAAATATTCATTTACAAACACTGCAGAGTGTTTCCTTACACTTTTCAGGATTAATACATTGCTCAACACAACTTACAGTTTGTAAACATGTTTCTGCGATACGGGAATCCCTTGGAGAAGGTGATGGCCAGAATTATGTATTGATAGGCCGACATGGAGAACACCGCTGTATTCTCATAGCTCCAGTAGTTGTCATCAGGATTCTCCACAAATGGTTCAAACCTAACAAACAGAAATCTACATTTATCATAATAGTATAAATAACATGAATTATATGAACATTATCAAAGTGCTACAGTAACTGAATGAAAACAATTATCAAAATGTTTTTTGAATGTAACTACATGTATTTAGTAATCTGCATTTTGATAGGGAAATATACTGAAGGTTAAGTTACTTAAATGAGTGTTAACAAGACAGAAACCATTCTATCTGTAAAAGCATAACCGAGAATAGAGAAAGAACCGAAGATGGATAAGTATTGATGGCTGTGATCAGATCACATTCCCTTACCATGGTTGTGATTAGAATTCTTTCTTACAACAGTTGTATTTGGATAATTCTTGCTTACTGTGGTTGTGACTGGATAATTTTTCTTACCATGGCTGTTATTGAATATAACTCTTTCTTATCATGGCTGTTGTTGGATAATTCTTGCTTACTGTGGTTGTGACTGGATACTTTTTCTTACCATGGCTGTTATTGGATAACTCTTTCTTATCATGGCTGTTATTGTGTAACTCTTTCTTACCATGGCTGTTATTGGATAACTCTTTCTTATCATGGTTGTTATTGGGTAACTCTTTCTTACCATGGCTGTTATTGGATAACTCTTTCTTATCATGGCTGTTATTGGGTAACTCTTTCTTATCATGGCTGTTATTGGATACTCTCTTTCTTACCATGGCTGTTATTGGATAATTCTTTCTTATCATGGCTGTTATTGGATAACTCTTTCTTATCATGGCTGTTATTGGGTAACTCTTTTTTATCATGGCTGTTATTGGGTAACTTTTTCTTATCATGGCTGTTATTGGATAACTCTTTCTTATCATGGCTGTTATTGGGTAACTCTTTCTTATCAAGGCTGCTATTGGATAACTCTTTCTTATCATGGCTGTTATTGGGTAACTTTTTCTTATCATGGCTGTTATTGGGTAACTCTTTCTTTCCATGGCTGTTATTGGGTAATCTTTCTTACCATGGTTGTGATTTGATGTGAAGGAAACAGAATGTCTGAGCTGCTGTCTGTATAAGCATCTGTAGAACTAATGACATGATAGGGAAGATGCTGGTCAGACTGATAGGTGGGGGTTCCTTGGCCAGCTCTGGATACGGATCTGTCCTGCCAACTATTCAACACAAAGCTATGTAAATAATATCTGTTATAAATCTCCACTTTGTTGAAGCTGACATTTCAGTTCAATCTTCTGTACACGTTTGTTACAAATGGGAAAAGCATGGAGACAAATGTGAATTTGAAGAATAAATTATCTTCCACATCATCCACAAGAGGAACTTCCTATACAGACTCCGCTCTATGAAAACTAACTCTTCTTTACTTACATGTGATGCTGAGAGTGGACAGGAGGAACAAATCAATGTACAGAAACTCCGGGTCAGTGAGACTGGCTGATATCTGAAGTAAACAAGATTTTATCTTGTATATTCAAAAACAATACATCAGCGAATTTCACAGCTGCTTAAGTCCTCCACTTACATAGTACAAAATGGAGACCGACACAAACTGGGTCAAACTGTAACAGGCCATGTACTTGAAAATACCATAGGATGTCACTAACGCAGCTCGTCCTTGCCTAGAAAGTCAACACACATTAATGTTACACACACCTTATTTGTAAACCCTGTTCTTAAATAAAACTTTAAGAAGCATTTCACATACAGAAATCGGCCTTGCAACCCCCCCCCCCCCCCCCCCCCCCCCCCAAAGAAAAGTAACAAGCATGAGAAACACCCAAGTTTAGGAAAAACAGAATGTTTTCTGATGCATTCAAGGTGTTTTTTTTGTAAAAAGTCATGCGTTAACTATGGTCTGGTCTGGTCTTGTCAATAGACTGGATGTGAATGTTAACGACACATTGTGCCAGATTCACAAAATGTCTTCATTTCATGTCATCTTGATATCAAAAGAAAAATGAGAACCTGCATAATAGTTTTTGAGCAAACACCTAGTCTATTACATTTTTTGAATGAGTGTTAAATTTCACTGTGATCACTTTGTGTATCTGATGACACTGTGTGTATCTGATGACATTGTGTGTACCTGATGACATTGGGGATTACGTGTACCTGATGACAATGGGGACACACTTGACATTGGGGATTACGTGTACCTGATGACATTGGGGACACACTTGACATTGGGGATTACGTGTACCTGATGACATTGGGGACACACTTGACATTGGGGACTTTGGAGGTGAAAGGTGAGGCGACGGAAGCCTCGGCTTCAGACAGAGATATTCCAGCGTGGGCCATCTTAAGTGCTCCACAATCGTTAGCACCATCTCCACACATTCCTACATAATACCTGAAATGAAAGATTTCACATAAAAAATCTAGTTTTACCTGGGGATAATATTTCACAATAAAAATACTTGCTAAAATATTTAGTACTTATCATGTATTTTAAAAAAAACCTGTAAATTACCCAAGTTCTTGCAGTAATTCCACTAGCTGACCTTTCTGCTCTGGTGACATTCTTGCAAACACAGTTCCTTTGACTGCAATCTAAACAATGAAAATGCTAGGTAGCAAATCAAAAACACAACAGTCCTGAAAATTTAATACAGGCATCGAAATTTGTGATAAAAATTTCCTTTGAATCAATAATATTAACATCAACATGTTTGGATAAAAATCCCGGTCTGATCTTTGAAGGTGTAATGAAGGTGGCTGGTTCACCTTGGGCAGTATCTCTGGGTAGTGTTTTGAAGGTGTAATGAAGGTGGCTGGTTTACCTTGGGCAGTATCTCTGGGTAGTGTTTTTGTAGTACGGCCCAAGACCTGCCCTCCACAGCAAAGTGAAACACCTGGTCCAGTTCTTCTATCTGAATCAAACTGCCGGACTCCCCACTCTTGACTTCCTCCACTGGCTTTGTCTTATCATCAGCATACACAAAGTTCAGCATCGGCTTGCTGTCCTTGCTGACAGCTGCCTCCACTACGATGATCTGATCAGCGGTGTCTACCATGCGACATTCTCTGGCTACGCTGACTGCTGTTAAGACATTGTCGCCTACCAACCAGAGGGAATAAAATTTAGGTATTACTGATTTAAACCAGGACAATGTGTCTCATAAAACAGGAAATGTCAAATTTACTATCATCGAATGGAAAATGGTGAAATACATGTTGTCACCTGACCAAATACTTAAAAAAGAAGAGAGAACTACTTTTAGAATTCATCTGTAGATGGCCTATAATTCATTGTTACTGAGTCTCTGAATGGTACTCTACAGATGGTCAAACTTACCTGTGACCATGATACACCTGATGTTGGCCTCCCTTAGTTCATTAATTACTGGTGTAGTCTCAGGCTTTAGTTTGTTTTCCATTACTATCAGACCCAGAAAAATCAGATCTTTCTCTACCTGCTCTCTGAATAACAGAAAATCACAAAGCGTCACCACGCAGCACAGGTGTACATTCAACTTGACATTAAGTACAAACTTCACCCATTTCCAAAGTAAGTCTGGTACTTAATTACATGACAGAAGATGCCTAAAATCTAGTTTTCTTTCCAAGATGGATTAATCATGTCATTGCAATACAGAATATCAGAACCATTATTTTGTCTCTGATTCTGTCGGGGTTTTAATATTTAGTATGTCTAACGAGATCATGTTTTCTGCATTAACTTGGGCAACTTTTCCTTAAACAAGCACAGGTTTCTGTTAGATATAGTGAGTTCAGGCACTTAGTGTCATTTTTGAAAGTTGAGGGGTGGGGAGCAAAATGGAGAAAATAGTTGCTGTCATATTTGTATGAAAATTCTTGGTTAGCCAAGCAAGAAAAGCAGTTCTGTCCAAACCCCACAATCGTAAAAGGGGGAGGGCTATCCTTCAGTAAATGAATTCAATTCATCAGTTCAAGTACAGGAACTGGTAAAAATAATTTGTCTATAATAATAGCAGGGGTCTATACCATATACCACACCACCCCCTAATAAAAAACACAACCTTGTAATGGAGAAAAAACCCACTTAACTTTCAATATATGCAAAAAAAAGTTATAAAAAATTCAATAAATGTCACATCCTTCCTTCCTGACTAACCTTTGTATTCTTTGAACTTTGACATAATTGATTTTGGAAGGCAGTTCTTTCCATGCCATGGCAATGACTCGATAGCCATGCTGAGTGTAAGACATCAGTTTCTCGTGAAAATCTGGAGGCACTGTTTCCTGTTTACAGAGGGAGGCAATCATTTCTGGAGCCCCCTTTGTATAAAGCTCGAAACTCTGTCCATTTAAGTTTCTGGCCACTACTGACATTCTCTGCAGTGCTGAGGAGAATGTAAACTGCCTGATCACTCCATATTGAAGATCATCCTAAAACACAGCAGTACAGTTCATAATACACAATGTCTGCACAGCTGGATTCACTAGCTTGAAATGTTGACAGGAAACCATCACAAATTACACATCAGAAGTTGGTAGTTTTGAAAAAAATTATCACAATACATGTCAAATCATAGCACTTAGATATCAACAATTAATTTCTATCTATGAAAATATACATCCTTGATACTAAAGGTTCATGTCAGATACTGAATGACCTTGATTGAATGAGATCTGCGATATCAACAGAACAAGAGGCCCATGGGCCACACTGCTCACCTGAGTCACCTTGGGCCTGCCATTGTTCACCTGTTGTGATCTTTAAATATTTTAACAATCTTTATTCCCATGAAAAATTTTGACCCCATATTGTGGCTTCAACCTAGTCCCAAAGGATCACAACATAACTGACAAAGAGGCCCATGGGGCAACATCGCTCACCTGAGTCACCTTGGCCCATATTAAAAGGTTTTCCCTAAATATTCGCATGTAAAACTTTGATCCCTATTGTGGCCCCAACCTACCCCCAGGGTCCATGATTTTTACAAACTTGAATCTGCCCTATGTCAGAAAGCTTTCATGTAAATATAAACTTCTATGGCCCTTTGGTTCTCCCTATACATTTGCTTGTAAAACTCTGATCCCCTATTGCAGCCCTACCCTAACCCTGGGGGCCTTGATTTGAAAAAAAATTGAATCTGCATTATGTCAGTAAACTTTCATGTAAATTTGAACTTTTCTGTACCAGTGGTTCATGAGAATTTTTCTTTTAATGACCCCACCCTTATTTTGCATTTTTGTGATTATCTCCCTTTTGAAGGGGGCATGGCTCTTCATATGAACAAACTTGAATCCCCTTCACCAATGAATGATGTGTACTGAGTCTTATTGAAATTAGCCTAGTGGTTCTGGAAAAGAAGATGAAAATTTGAAAAGTTTACAAACAGACGGACAACAGGTGACCAGAATAGCTCACTTGAACTAAAAACTAATGAAGGACAGTAGCATACTGGGATATTTTTGCCCTGTGTTATAATTCGCTGTTTGCAATGATTGTGATAGACGCAAATATGAAATAGGGTGAAAACATTCCCAACATGTATTACCAATTTGAGCAACAGAAGGGAATACCTTGAACTTGAGTGGTGAGGTACTAGGATACACCACAGTGGGGACCATCATGTCGAAGCGGCTTTCTTCTTCCCCTGGCTCCTCCAACACCTGAATATGTACATGTATATCTAATGTAGTGAGTTCCTTTGGCAAGTCTGGACTTCTTACTGATTAGTATTAATTTTACACATTCCAGAAAATTTAAAGTACAGTGAAAACTGTCTAATCCGACACCTGTGCAATCCATATCACTGGGCATTCCGATCCATATTTTCATTCTCAATTTCATATTTTCATTGTTTTTTTCCCCACTGTTTATTCTGACACACTGCATTCCGACAAAAAATCTGTCACCCATTGCATGTGACATTGGACAGGTTTAACTGTACATCTCCATGCAATGTTGAGTCAATTGTATTTGGTGAGGAATCAGTTATTATGGATTTCTTGGCTACACTGAAAGTCTTATACTCTGAATTCAAAACCTCACTGGAATACACAATTTATAAGACAATGTACAAAGACTGCGTCCACAAAGTTACATCCTAAAGAAACTGTCAAACCTTGGCAATCCATGATCATTGGCCCAAACAAATCAACTGATTCCATTTTATATGTATTCTGTAGCTAGGAATAAATTTATTGACCAAGACATAGATTAGAAAATTTTTCCCCCAGCAGCATCTCTAGTACTAATCCATTTTACATTGGTGGTATTAAGACACTTTATTTTACATGTTAAAGCCATGTACCATTCACTTACCCAGCCAATGCTGTTAAACATGATGACATCTAATGGGTCCCCTGTAATGCTGCCCTCAATGATTGTCAGAGAGTGACATGTTGCCATGCCAACTAGTAGCGGATTTGCTTTTAAAAAACTTGGATCTAGCACCTCATCTTCAAAACTGTAAGCAAGTTAAATGGAGTGATAGGTCAAATATATAAAAGCTCACACCTTGTAAAGCTCACACCTTGTAAATAAACAAAGAAAGCATGTGATTATGATGTTTATTGATAACAGTATTGATATTGATCTGGCATTCACGGCTGCTAATAACAAAATCATGGAAAATTCTAAACAATTAATAGCCACATTTATCTTAGGCTGATGTGTTTACAGTGTTACCAACTAACATATTTACATCCTAAATATATGCCAGTGCTCAATTTTAATAACTTTATCTGACAAAATGGTAGCTTCCAGATGCTGCAGCATATAAAAAGTTTCATATTTAATGACTTGGCAATTGTTGTCAGGTTCCTGCTTTGAGAGAAAGTTGCTCATTCAATAAACAAAATCTAAACAAGTTTTTACACACCTGTTCCTTATTATCAGTATTATATATCAAATGACTTCAGCACAATTATATTGATAGAGCTGAAACAGTTTATGTTTTAACACTAATTAGCTTAGCTTGCGATTCAAAATAAAACTGGTGCCTGTTCAGTGTATTGCAGCCAATTATCATCAGCAAATCTCATTTCTCATCAAAAGTAAATCAGAAAAGCTTGAAATACTTTAACATGTCTGAAGAAGATGGGATGCCTATTGACAATCAGAGAATACAGTGGCGCCATCTGTCCATTACCTGCTATCATTGGCGGGTACAACTCCCTGCATCATTAAGCCATCTTCTGTTAAAGTCCCAGTCTGCAAACCAATCAGATTTTAAAATTCCTGTTAATATTTATAAACAGTCTGGTTCAATCCACTACTAAATTCCTGTTAATATTTATAAACAGTCTGGTTCAATCCAATACTTAGAATCAGATTTTAAAATTCCTGTTAATATTTATAAACAGTCTGGTTTAATCCAATACTAAATTCCTGTTAATATTTATAAACAGTCTGGTTCAATCCACTACTAAATTCCTGTTAATATTTATAAACAGTCTGGTTCAATAAAATACTCATCAGATTTTAAAATTCCTGTTAATATTTATAAACAGTCTGGTTCAATCCAATACTAAATTCCTGTTAATATTTATAAACAGTCTGGTTCAATCCAATACTAAATTCCTGTTAATATTTATAAACAGTCTGGTTCAATAAAATACTCATCAGATTTTAAAATTCCTGTTAATATTTATAAACAGTCTGGTTCAATCCAATACTAAATTCCTGTTAATATTTATAAAGTCTGGTTCAATCAAATACTAATTTTTTGGAAGCCATTCTCAATAAAATCGAGGCATTTGAACATGTGACTATGGGTGTTGATTACACAATTAACATGTATCAGCTTCTAGGTGGATGTTTTCAGGTCGATTTGCATGTGTTCTGGCCCATCATTGTCAAATGATCGCAATACTTTGGGTCAAATCAGAGTTATCTTTCTTAAAGTAGATGAATCAATGAAATTACATCCCCATGAACCGTCAAAAAAGTTCGGCAATCCACGAAAATTGACATCCATGAATTTAAATGATTCTACAGTACTTGCCCATATATTGGTACATCTAAAAGTCCACCACATTTTTTTCAAAATATCATAGGGGAATTTGCCATATAAGACAGATAAGATTTTCACTACAATTAAGTGTCTATTTCAGATTGATATTTTATCACAGACCTAATGACTTCAATATATGGCCTTTTTCCATTTTCAGCAATTATACCATAAAAAAATAAACTTCATATTGCAGTTATATAAATTGATTTGTATCAAGTTTGTGTCCTCTCTCAAACATGTATATTGAACTAGAGATATTTGCCCTCCTTTTTTTGAATATTGATCTTGATCCTGACACTTTGACCATCTTCGTGTTATAGATCTATAAATCAGGTAAAGTTTAATTACCGGTAACAATCTTTTTGGCATGATAACTGAAACTTTTAACTTTAGTATTGATAATTATGAGATAGCCAATTTCACTACTAGATATCTGTTATTTCCAGGTATGCCACTGCTAAATATCTGTTATTTCCAGGTATGTCACTGCTAAATATCTGTTATTTCCAGGTATGTCACTGCTAAATATCTGTTATTTCCAGGTATATCATTGCTAGATATGTTATTTCCAGGTATGTCATTGCTAAATATCTGTTATTTCCAGGTATATCATTGCTAAATATCTGTTATTTCCAGGTATGTCACTACTAAATATTTGTTATTTCCAGGTATGTCACTGCTAAATATTTGTTATTTCCAGGTATATCATTGCTAAATATCTGTTATTTCCAGGTATGTCATTGCTAAATATCTGTTATTTCCAGGTATGTCATTGCTAAATATGTTATTTCCAGGTATATCATTGCTAAATATCTGTTATTTCCTGGTATGTCATTGCTAAATATCTGTTATTTCTAGGTATGTCACTACTAGATATTTGTTATTTCCAGGTATGTCATTGCTAAATATGTTATTTCCAGGTGTACATGGGAATAAGAATGGGCAATGAATAAAATTAAATATCATTAATTATCATAATTCATATCCTACCTGGATCATATTTATTTAGTTACATGCAACACAGGAAATTCTGTTTATAAGATGCAAACAAGTGAAAATTAGACAACTTTTAATTATTTGAAATAGATAAATGTTCTCCCAATACATTGTAATGCAATGGTAAAGACAAGAAATAGGCATATCAAATTTACAAGATTTTGATATCCATCTGATTTGCAAAAATTTACCATTTCTTGCACTATCATATACATTATGCAAGTTGGATTAAAGTATCAAATTCTGCTATATATTCTTACTAAAACTACATGATGCTCTTTCAAAACAAAATCTGGAGAAATTCTTATTCACACCTTATGTAGCAAAAAATGCATAGCCATCTAACAAGGACCCAAAAAGTTTGTTTACCTCAAACTTAAGCAATATCTTATTTTCATTCAGCAGCTATAATCACGAACTGACACATAATTATTAATTCTAGGGGAAAAAATCAGACACACTCTCGCACAAAAACACATGAATCCAAATGGGAAATGCCAAGATTACTTCTGAACCTCTGGACAATTACTGGAGTGTTATGTTGTCCTGTTTAGTAGCTTTTATGATTTATAGACTCATGCTTGTTGCAATTTAAGACCTTTTAATTGATTGTTATTGAAGTCTGATGAATACTGCCTAACAAATGTCAGAAATTACCACAATTTGATGGCTAGAAATTTTCTCATGGCAAATGGACATAATCCAAAAGTTTACTCCCAAAAATCTGACATGTGTAAGCAAGTGTATAATATGATAGATGCATTTACATGTACCTCCATATACAGTATTCTCCAGATATACTGATACTCAGGGGACTGACTGAATTGTTCATTATATCCAAAGTTCAGTATAACCAATAATGAACTATATAAATAATGTTATTGGAGATGTGTTAACAGAGAGTTCAATATAAGTGACTTCAATATAAGTTGAGTAGACTGTAAGTGCATGTACATTCTACTTTGTGAACTCCTAGTCACTGAAGTACCTTATCAAAGCAGACAGCATTGATGCCTCCACACACATTGATGCAGCGAGGACTGATGCAGTAGATCTTCAGGTTCTTTAGTCTCTGCTGAGCAAACACGATACCCACTGTCAGGGCGGCAGGAAGTGCCGGAGGAACAGCAATGGTGATGATGTCAAGTGCATGAAGAATGATGTCAGAGGTATCCTCACCATTACGAACCTAGTACATAATAAACATAATCACTCATCAAATTATACCAATGAAAATGAAAAGATTTTTTGAATTCATTAATTCTTGAGTTTTGAAATTTTAATTTTGACACTACGGTAAGCTCACAACATGTTCCTCATAAAGTATTTTGTTTTACAAATTAGTACGCAAATGTAAACCAGTCTGATGATCAACAGCCTCCATCAATAAAAGTGAATTTAAACAGATGTCAGCATGGAAGCATTAATTTTCTGATGGAAATGAACTAATGATAAAGTTTATTAGAAAAGAGTAGCTTCATAGAGACAGACTGACAGACAATGAAGGGACATCCCTAGCAGTGTCTTACAGACAGTCTGACAGACAATGAAGGGACATCCCTAGCAGTGTCTTACAGACAGACTGACAGACAATGAAGGGACATCCCTAGCAGTGTCTTACAGACAGACTGACAGACAATGAAGGGATATCCCTATCAGTGTCTTACAGACAGACTGACAGACAATGAAGGGACATCCCTAGCAGTGTCTTACAGACAGACTGACAGACAATGAGGGGACATCCCTAGCAGTGTCTTACAGACAGACTGACAGACAATGAGGGGACATCCCTAGCAGTGTCTTACAGACAGACTGACAGACAATGAAGGGACATCCCTAGCAGTGTCTTACAGACAGACTGACAGACAATGAAGGGACATCCCTTGCAGTGCTCTTTTGATTCACTAATATCACATTAGAATAACACCTCAACACTCCAACAGAACACTACACTACTAAGACTGGGATGATTCACCGAAATATCGATACTGTTCTATATGAACGCTTGATTCAATGTTCAATTCACTGAAATATCGATACTGTTCTATATAAGCGCTCGATTCAATGTTCAATTCACTGAAATATCGATACTGTTCTATATGAACGCTTGATTCAATGTTCAATTCACTGAAATATCGATACTGTTCTATATGAACGCTTGATTCAATGTTCAATTCACTGAAATATCGATACTCAGTATCGATCAGTTCTATATAAGCGCTCGATTCAATGTTCGATTCACCGAAATATTGATATTGTTCTATATAAATGCTCAATTCAATGTTCGATTCACTAAAATATTGATACTGTTCTATATAAACGCTTGATTCAATGTTTAATTCACTGAAATATCAATACTGTTCCATATAAACATTTGATTCAATGATTGATCCACCGAAATATCGATACTGTTCTATATAAACGCTCGAATCAATGAAATATCAATACTGTTCTATATAAACGCTCGAATCAATGAAATATCAATACTGTTCATTATAAACGTTCAAGTCAATGTTCGATTCATTGCCTCGATCTTCGGTTCCATACGTTTTTTTAAAATTGGGTTTGGTAAAATACATCAGGCTTGACTTGTATTTGTCATTTCTACATGCACAAGGGACAAAATGGCATACGATAATGGTCAGACTGTTGTTGGCCTCGAGTCTAACAAAAACGATTTATAATGAACTTAATCAGTTTAAACTACAAAGCCAACAGGCATCTTTACCATTCGGCGTTTTGGAAACAGTTTACTTTTGAAATTCAGACTGTGAATCTTCGTATCAACATTTTCGTGAAAGTTATCATTGTTTCTTCTATAAAATATATCGTATTGAAAATATTGAATCATTGCATAAGAATGGCAATATGTATCCTATTGTGAAGGGGGTGTATCCTATTGTGAAGGAGGAGGGGGGGTATCGTTTCAGCCCTAAACACTACCATACATATGGGGTATCAATTACAAGTGATTATTGATCAATACCTCCAGAACAATGGAGTAGATGAATCCAAAGCCAGCAATAATGGCCAGCACACCCACAAAAATGTATGTGTCCCTCTCAAATTTGAAATCTGCTGGCTTTGGGTACATGATAGACCTGACTAAATCTCCCTTAGATGTGGAAAACCCTACAAAACAGGATTTGTAATAGAGATGTAACAAATAAGGTAAATCAATATCTAAAAGCTGAAATGAATACCGAAATCAATATCTGAATATTGGTAACCTCTTATCTATTCATATCCAAAACATCATCATACTAGAATATTTATAAGTTTTATCTACTACATGTAAAATGATTTTGGTGAAATCACTGTAACAGGTACTTGAGGAATAAATGTTTAGTGTGTTAGCATTATGGATATAAATAAATATATGTACATTTCCAATGTTTCTGCATTTGATATCTTTACAAATTGTAGTGATGGGCATTTCCTGATGAATGTGTGGTAGTTGTAAACAATGCGTGTATCAATACAGAACTACTTAATAAATATAGTAACTGTACATCTATTTTAACGTCTGGGAATTACGACAAAAATGAAAGTAGAACATGAATAAAAGAAATAAAATACATGAGGGTATGAGCTGTAACGTTTAACAATGACATTCTTTTCATCATTATTGCTTCATGAAGTAAGCTGGCGTGAAGCATGAGAATTATGATGTGATGCATGTTATTTTGAATGTTTGTATCATGAAGCTTATTGTATCATGAGGTAGCCTGCTCAGGCCAACTGTCAGGAATTGTAAATTTTTGTCCGGGCTGACAACTTCCGCAAGCAGTCAGCCCTGTATGTCTACAGCAAGTTTCTTATACTGAAGTTAACAGCAACAAATCTAATGATTTTTATTTGTACATTGCCCTTAATCAATTCAAAACAAAGGGAGCTGCCGACTTTTTTTCGTTATCAAATTTTCTCTGTACTTGTACATTCATGTAATGACCAAAGAATCTTACCTGTTCTGATGACAAGAGCTTTAACTTTCTGGTTGCCATAGAAACGAGTCTGAATAACTTGAGTTCCACAGAACAGCACATGTTTTGAGTGCTCCTTCATACTGAATTTTACATCAGAGTCCTCCTCTTCATGACCTCCTGGATTAGGAAGAGGTGTTTTTGTGATCGGCACACTCTCCCCTATCAGAGAAATGTATAAAATGCCATGAATAACGTGTGTGTAATTCTATCCATAGTATTAGTATACGGATAGAAACACATATTCTAACAATTTACTTAATCCTCGACAGTGTGAAGAGTATTTTTTAACTCCATTAAAGTTTGTTTCGAGTTTACATGTAATGGCATTTAATTATATTGCTTTAATCAAAATGCTTAATGCATGATAATGTACAGTGTTCTACTATCCTGAAAAACTAGTAAACTCGAAACAAACTTTAATGGAATTAGAAAATACTCTTAACACTGTCGAGGATTAAGTAAATTGGTAGAATCACAGGTAGATTTGTTATCGAGAGAGGAAGAACCCTAACGATTTTGGGGTCCAAAGGTCAAGATCACTATGGGACTTCATAGAGGCTGGTCTGAATCTAAATCAGAACACTTTAAAAAGAGTTACTGAACTTGTTTAATGTTTTAGAATTTTTTTTTATTTGGTACAGACACAATTGCAATAATGGTAATACATGTGATGGCATTTATCGCAATTCACCTTTGAATTAGAACGCTTTGGCCGATATAGTATTGCGTTGTGTGACGACACAATTGAATCTGTTTGTAATACAATTGCGAAATGCAACAGAAACTCTCATTGGTCCATATGTATAAGTCCGCCCAAATTCCCTAACATGACGGCCAGATGCTAGATGGAAAAAAAAAACTTTAAAGGAAGAAAGAGAAAAAGTTGTATTCTTGTGTTGTTGTCTCATAAATTTAATATTAAAAAATTCATAACATTTTCCTACTATACTTGTGTCCAAACATACCTTCAAATATTTATTAAAGCCCCATACGACCCAAAAACTCGATCACAGCTTTTGATGATTTCGTTCGTAGACGTAGCCATGTTAGGTAGCCAGTCAATTCTAATCCCGGTTCATTTCCATATTGGCACAATAGTGTCTAGATGTGTACTAATACCCCACAAATATTTTAGCTAAATTGTTTAAACAATATACCACTCCAGTCCTATTAATTAAGGAGGTATGCTACACCAGAGAAATTTGATGTAGATGAAAAGTGTAGGATATGTACAAAAATATTTTGAATTTGACAATTTTCAAATTTACTTTATTTTGTCAAAAAATACAGTTTTAGTAGAAGGTAATCTGAAAAAAATTTAAAACCCCTGCTGGACTCGAACCTGTGACCTACAGTTCAGCAGTCGGTATTCTAACCTACTGAACTACTCAGCTAGGTATTTAAATGGAAAAGGAAAAGTCAAATATTGCTGATATCGATTTTGTCTTCCATGTTTTTAAAGGAAGTTAGCCATTATGACGATGTAGAGTACTACCTTAATTAAATGATAATTATTCAAAAAGCTAAACTCACGGCAGTGCGGATTTCATTAGTCATGAGCAGCCGCGCCGGCCGATCTCCATCTAACGGGCTTATGTAGCATTTTCGTTCATCTAGAGCTTATTTTACCTAATTACAAAAACTGGTACAAAAAGTTTTAATTTCTATTAATTATTCGTGTTGATAATAAATGAAGAGCGAATACATAACTTACAACCGATTTTATGAATAGATACCAATAGCAAGAGTTCGAATTGACCGGCTACCTAACATGGCTACGTCAACAAACGAAATCATTTGAAGCTGCAAGTTTTCGGGTGGTGTGTGGCTTTAATGAATATTTGAAGGTATGTTTGGACGCAAGTATATAGTAGGAAAATATGTTAAGATTTTTTTTATATTGAGTTTATGAGACAGCAACACAAGAATACACCGATTTCAGGCCTCAACCGTCCGCAGCTTTTTGTGGCCCGTAAATCGAAGGTTTTTATAAGAGGTGAATCTTTTCAGAGAGCTATGTACAGTTCTCCAGCTACATTGAATCCGCTCGAGAAAGTGGGCGGGCTGTAATCGGCCAATGAAAACTCTTGTTGTATTACATCAAACATGTCATTCAAATTGTTCAATCGTCTCATTCAATTGTGTCGTCACACAACGCAATACTATATCGGGTAAAGCGTTCTAATTCAAAGGTGAATTGCGATAATTATATTGCTTTAATCAACGAGTGTTGATAACAAATCTACCTGTGAAGTATCAAATCAATCAAGCATAAAATGTATTTTGTAGAGTGCCTCCAAGCTCAGTGATACACACCCACACACAAACTCAATGTTACACACCCACACACACAAACTCAATGTTACACACCCACACACAAACTCAATGTTACACACACACACACACAAACTCAGTGTTACAAACACACCAACAAACTCAGTGTTACACACACACAAACTCAATGTTACACACACACACACACAAACTCAATGTTACACACCCACACACAAACTCAGTGTTACACACACACACACACAAACTCAATGTTACACACCCACACACAAACTCAATGTTACACACCCACACACACAAACTCAATGTTACACACCCACACACAAACTCAATGTTACACACACACACACACAAACTCAGTGTTACAAACACACCAACAAACTCAGTGTTACACACACACAAACTCAATGTTACACACACACACACACAAACTCAATGTTACACACCCACACACAAACTCAGTGTTACACACACACACACACAAACTCAATGTTACACACCCACACACAAACTCAATGTTACACACACACACACACAAACTCAGTGTTACAAACACACCAACAAACTCAGTGTTACACACACACAAACTCAATGTTACACACACACACACACACACAAACTCAATGTTACACACCCACACACAAACTCAGTGTTACACACACACACACACAAACTCAATGTTAAACACCCACACACAAACTCAGTGTTACACACACACACACACAAACTCAATGTTACACACCCACACACAAACTCAGTGTTACACACACACACACACAAACTCAGTGTTACAAACACACCAACAAACTCAGTGTTACACACACACAAACTGTCCGGTTACTATATTCCCCCTCACAATGAATTGCGAGGAGATAACAGCAGAACCCATGAAAATGCAGAATGGGGGCAGATGGACTGACTGACAGACAGAAAACTTAGCCCCCTCCAGTTTCACCCATAGTGGGACTTTAAAAGGAGTGAATTTTTCTTACCTGTGAGCATGCTCTCATTGACGATGCAGTTTCCTGTCAGTAGTACAGCGTCACACTGCATGTTACAACCTCGCCGTGGGATTTCAATGATATCGCCAGGAACAAGATCATCAGAATGGATGTCAACAAACTCTGTCAAAGACAGCAACTGGCAATTAGTAAGGAATTCTGGGTTATTACGTCCTAATGAATTATAGAAAATACAAATGTTTTGTTACACACCATTATTTTCTCGACAGACACTCACAACCGTAGAGGATTGAATTGTGTTTTTCAGTGCTCTTTGCATCTATTTAAAAAAAAAGAGAGAAGATGATTCAGTTTTACAAGTACAGATGTGAAACAGACTGCCTTGCTCTTGTGTTTTACTTACTTTTCTGGTTTGATAAATGGAGACAATGATGGATAACGTGGACAGGAAGACGATACAAGAAGCGTAGATTTCATACTCATCAGAAAACCACACTGAGGCACTGAAGGCTTGGAACACATAAAATGGAGATAAAATCTGGAAATAAAATGGGTTTGATCTAAAACACAAATGCCCCCAACAGTGACCATTTGTAATGATAAACAATTGAAAAGACATTGAATTTAAAAGGTTTATTCATCTTTGAGGTTTTTCTAACCAGAAATTTTCATATTTCCTTTCAAAAATTTTAAATACAAATTTTCTAAGTTTTTTTTCTTTGTTTTAAAACCCGTCGAGAATTTTTAACCCATATTAAGATGTCACCAGTTGTAGGTGAATTACCACAAATTTAGACCTATGAATTAGTGCTTATGGCCGTAGCAGTGAGGGTTCTTTATCATACCAACGCCTGACGTGACACGGGACCTCCAATTTTACGGTTATATCTGAAAGATCCATGATTCTCACTCTTAAATGCTGAGCCTTTGGTGAAGGAGCAACCGTTACCTATGTTTACGTCTTAGGTTTGACGCAGCCATGGCATAAGCAGGGCCCGAACTCTCAAGATCTCCCAGTTTATGAAGTAAACGCTCTACCACTGAGCTACCATGACTGGTAATTTTCTAAGTAAACACACTCTAAAAGTCATCTGTTACCTCCATTTATGAGTTTGTTTGTCCACAAATACTTCACGTAGTCATTTTGTCTAGATGTCAATGAAAGAGGGGGGGGGGGGTAAATATGCTCTGGGACATTGGAACCACTGATTGATAAAGCACATTATGATATGTAATCATGTATGTGGATCCAGGACCACCTTTTTTCAATTTTGACAGTGGTATTCTTCAATGTTGGTGGTATCATATTTGCTGGCTTAGTTCAATTAGTTTTTTCTGGAGTTTAAAGACCAACAAATCAAAATTATGACATGATAATATATGAAAGAACTTTTCATATAATTATGAATTCCCATCCTATACAACACTTTGTACTGCATTTCATAACAAAGTATATTGAAATCAATGATGCCCACAAGTATAGTTACAGCAAAACCATTAGATTTTGTGTGTGGGGGGGTGGGTGGGGGGGGGGGTCAATTTTCGTGAACTTTGTGACTTCTATTCAAAGAATTTAAAACCACAATGAAATACAGTTTATACAGTGTACAGAAACCGATCCATGAAATCACATCTCAAGAAAACTGTAAAATCTCACCAATCCATGAAGTTACATCTCAACACAACTGTAAAATCTCACCAATCCGTGAAATTACATCTCAACAAAACTGTAAAATCTCACCAATCCGTGAAATTACATCTCAACAAAACTGTAAAATCTCACCAATCCATGAAATTACATCTCAACAAAACTGTAAAATCTCACCAATCCATGAAATTACATCTCAATAAACCTGTAAACTCTCACCAATCCATGAAATTACATCTCAACAAAACTGTAAAATCTCACCAATCCATGAAATTACATCTCAACAAAACTGTAAAATCTCACCAATCCATGAAAATCGGACCCCAAGAATTCGTGTGATTTCACAGTATCCCATGAATACAGGTAAATGTCCACTCCCACAGAATGTCTCAGGTGAGCTAAAAATTCTAATGTTCAAGACAAAACCTTTCTAAATTGATTAATGATCTTACCTCTTTGAACAACAGGTGTACTACTGGTTTAACATGAACAGCAATAGAGTTGGCACCGTATGTAATTCGCCTGTTGGTTGAGAAAAAAATAAACTCAAAGGCGAAAATGTTTTGTGCCTTTTCAACATATAAATACGACATTAATAATTTAGATAATATAATGCTGAAACTAGGATTAATTAATATCTAAGCCTTTTGGCTTAGTTTCCAATCTCCATTAAATACAGATGTCTATTGTAAAATGTTGATCATTATGAAATAAATATTGTTTAAACTAAGATGCACTTTTTAAGGCATTTTATTAGCATTTTTTTTTACTTTAAAATTCATTGGGGTTATTTACTCCTTAGGGGGTACATGTGTGCCAAGTTTGATATCTATCAAGCTTGCCCCTAACCGTTGACCTCAAAACCAATGAGGTCATGCTCTCTTTCAGGGCTATCAGTATACCAAGTTTGATGTTTGTCAAGCAAAGGATTTTCAAGATATTGAGCAGACAACACTTGACTGACAGACCAACTGACTGACAGACGAGTGCAAACCAATATGCCCCCCCCCCCCCCCCCTTTTCAAAAAAAAGAGCATAAAAAATTAGCATCATTCGTTTAGTAACAAGAGACTCACAGGCCTTATTACTGTATTGGGGGGACATTAAAAAAAAAGGGGGGGGGGGGCTTCTGGTGATTCGAATCCGCGAATTTTATGTACCTGCGAATGTGTCTAAAATGAAAAAAAACCTGAAAATTACAACCCGTGAAATTATTCCCCTATACAGTAGTTAAAAGTATCGATCACTAGCCTCAAGAGCTTTGAAATCTAGAAATAATTTCCTTTTGTGCATATCTCAGCTAAATTCTAATATTCAGCAACTGTTACAGTATAGATATAAAACAAGATGTGTTCTTGAAACTTAAATGTCCCCAAAAAAAGGTATATACTGATGAAAGGCTTTACATAAACTATGTTACATCAACATAATAGGAATAAAGTGCCTATACTGATGAAAGGCTTTACATAAACTATGTTACATCAACATAATAGGAATAATTAGGATCCATCCCAGAGTAAAACCCTTGGGTTGCGAAATTCACAATTTTGGTACATCCTTTTATGCTTTTCCTAAATATGCATTTAGTTTTTATATTATGTCAGCAAACTGAAAGAAGTCTTTCAAATGATGACAATAATCACTATTATAATAACTTTGGCCCCACCTTGAACCAAAATCCTTACCCTTGTGATTATGAAATTTACAATTATGCTAAAAGACTGCCTACTCCTTTAAAATATGCATTTGCTTTATATTTAGTATCAATAGTATTAAAGATTGATTGATTGATTAAATATAGTTTAACGTCCCTCTCGAGAATATTTCACTCACATGGAGACGTCACCACTGCCGATGAAGGGCTGCAAAATTGAGGCCTATGCTCGGCGCTTATGGCCTTTGAGCAAGGAGGGATCTTTATCGTGTCACACCTGCTGTGACACACGACCTCAGTTTTTGCGGTCTCATCCGAAGGATCTCCCATTTAGTCACCTTCTACGACAAGCAAGGGGTACTGAGGACCTATTCTAACCCGGATCCCCACAGGTAAATGTTTTACACATACATACTATATATACCAAATTTGACCCAGCCCTGGAGTCAGAACCTCTACCCCTGGATCATGAAGTTTACAATTTTTGTAGAGGCCTTCCTGCTCTACATTACTTTCCTTACATATGTGCATTTGTAAAGAAGAATTTTGAATATTGGTCAATATTTGGCAGTTTTTACCCTGCCCCTAAGACCCAAGGGTGCAGGAGTCCTCAAATTTACAACTTACCGGTATGTCACCCTTGTTCCAAAGATGCTCCTTACAAAATTCGAAAAGAATTGGAATGGTAGTTATCAAGAAGTTTAGATATGTTCAATTTGTTAATATGTGAAATTAGATGGATGACTGACGCTGACCAAACGCAACAGATCACCTGAGTCTACTCAGGTGACCTAAAAATCAAACACATTGAGAAATAAATCCCACCTGCGACACTGCTCTGTAGCAGACAATCCCTGGAGAGCATGAAGCTGTGAACAGGTCATGTTATTCTCCAAACCTCTGCAATATAGATAACAAAATCATGGCAGTTCAGTTCCTTCACATTGGAATAACAGTCTGCTAAATTCCCTTAGCTGTTGCTTGAACAATAACATATACATATTCTCAATGCCATTATTTCACATCTAAATAAGATGCTGTCATTGAGACTTATGTATTGGAAAACGAACTATTTCCAGTAAATCAATTGTGTCATAAAATTAGAAAATGTCAAATTCAAAGTGCCTTGAAATATAGAGACCCACAGGCCTTATTCTTCACCCAAGTATCACACAACAAAAACCTCTCATGCTGATGCTGCACTGAGCACAACTCTGAGAATGGTGTCACGTGTCGGACCTCGATCGTGGCCAAATGTTCATGTTTCTTGGTCACAACAAACTGTCTGATCATATCCAACCTCTGCCTAATACAGGCTTCCTCTGTCTCTTCATTATAAACTTGTAGCTCAAAACAAATATTTGTATTATATTTACCTTGACTTTTACTAATTAATCTTAACCTAAGGTTATCACACATTATCCTAATAATAATTAGCCTTTGTGCCTTGTAAGAACTTTTAGTATCTCTCCATTACAAAGTTATGGCCCCACAGAAATGTTTGTCATTTTTTTTATCCTTTAACGTTGGACAAATTATCTTGATTTAGGGTCCAAGAGGTGTAACCAATGAGATATCTGTAATGTCTGAGAATCTTAGCTTGTTTGAGTGAGTTTGAATCCTTTTGGAGACTTTTACACTTTTTTTTTATCTTTGCAGTCGCCAAAGAGGTCCAAAAACACTCCTTAATTATGATCCTCTAATGTTCCTTCATTATTGAGGCCTTGACCTTCGCTATATATATAGGTCCTTGGTTTATGGCCCCGAACACGCTGTCTGATCATTAGAAGCCTTTGTGACTAGTATGAATTCTAATACATATTCATTAGCAGCCTTTGTGACAAGTACGAACTTCTAATACATATTTGTTACAAACCTGTAGTCTGGACTAATAGTTCAAATTTTTTTTTTAACACTGGTCTTCAATTTGGCCAAAAGACCTTGATTTTAGGTCACCAAAACACTCAGATGACCAGAAAAATGCTTACTTGAATATAGTGATACTTACTTGAGTTTCTCAAACTCCTGAGATTCATTATTCCAGCAATACTTGACTTTCTTCACAACGAAATATCTCATTAGATTTTCATCATGCTACAATATTCAAATGAAAATCATTACATGTATAATCAAATGTTTAATCAAAGTATGATGCAACAAGAACAGAAAATCTTTTCTTACACAGCACATACATAAGACATGTTTCAGAAACACTATCCCCACCCCCACCCTTGTTCTATTCAAGATATGACCTTCACATTTCAGTTCACAAAGTGACAAGCCTCTATCTTGCATCAGTCAAAAGTTATAATCAAGGTTAGAGTTGCCTCTCATCTTTGATTACAGGGGCATAAAAACAAAAACGTACAGTCAGAGGATCAACTTCTTAAATGATTGAAATGCAATTGACTATCATCTACTTGCATATTTTCCAAAGTGTTATAAAAAGTAGTACAGGTTCTGTTAACAGACAGGTCTCGGCTCACCAATAAGTATACTCACTCCTGTAAGTAAAATGTCCGCCGTAGCTTTCCGTCTTCTTTTAGAGAAGGAGAATGCTGGGGTGGGACGGATTATTTTGACTCTGTAACACAAGAAGGATTTACAGCATTGAGTTAAATATTGCTTACACCTCACTCTCTCATACACATTACTGAGTTCAGTATTGCTTACACCTCACTCCCTCGTACACATTACTGAGTTAAGTATTGCTTACACCTCACACCCTTGTACACCTCACAGAGTTAAGTATTGCTTACACCTCACTCCTTCGTACACATTACTGAGTTAAGTATTGCTTACACCTCACTCCCTCGTACACATTACTGAGTTAAGTATTGCTTACACCTCACTCCTTCGTACACATTACTGAGTTAAGTATTGCTTACATCTCACTCTCTCATACACATTACTGAGTTAAGTATTGCTTACACCTCACTCTCTCATACACATTACTGAGTTAAAGGACACATGACACAAAAAATTATTTGTCTGTAATCATTGTCTTTGTAATCCTTAAGTCAGATTCTCACACTGAATCTGTTAAACAAGCATCTGATAACAAGGCACAGCTGGAAATAGTAATCTGTAAACACCAGCCGAAGCAGTTCTCCGAGCAGTGCCGACAGTTAATGAGATAAGAGTCACGTGTGTGTTATATACGTCAGAGGTGAGCTTCTTGGAAATTCTCACCGTAACGTATTCAATACAATGGCTGAAGACTTATCAGAACTCTGATTTATTTAAGAAATAACAAAATTCAATTGCAGTAAAATATTATTGGAAATCATGTAATAAACTTAAACTTTGATATTCACATTTGCAGCAGATTTAGGTTGTTGATCCTCCTTCCCCCCAAGCTCTAAATTGCTAAACATATATAAATATGTACCAGTATGTATATCATGTATATATTGAAAAAAAAAATCAACAAAAATTCCGTATATGTCTAATGAATTGACATCATGGCATTCTGAACCCCTTATCTATAAAAATGTATGTCACATATAAATAATGTAAGAAACCTACCATAAAACGAATGTAGGAAAAAAAATCACGGGAAAAAAGTCACGGATGAAAAATCACAGGAAAATAAGTCACAGGAAAAACAGTCACAATATATATTTTGTATAAAAATCACATAGATGTATGAAAAAAAGTCACAATATATATTATATTATATGTATAGGGGAAAATTCATAGTATATATTTTGATAGAAAAGGGTCACATATACAAAGAAAGGGGGAGAAAGTCACAGTATATATATTTTGAAAGAAAACTACACACATATATATATATATATATATATATATATATATATATATATATATATAGAAAAAAGTCAATTATTATATAAGGAGAAAAGTTTTACTTAAATTTGATTCAAAGTTAGAAGATTCCATGGTTTTTTTTAATCGTTTGCAACAAACAAATAACCCCAATAAAAATTAACTTTTAAGTATTTACAACAGTTGTTGAAGGGACTGTTGAGATTAATTAGTGGCTTCACAAGGCACCTTTCCCCTTTTCTAGACAGTGTATTCCCTGTATAAGTAGACAAAATGGCATCAGTTTACAATCTTTGAAGCCATACATAGGATGAAGGAAAAAATATGTTTGGTTTTTTTTTAGCAAATGTTAACTATTCATCGGTGCTTTATTTTTTCTACGTATGGTCAAAGTCACTCTTTATAAATATTGTGACTTTTTTTCCTTAGTATAGGCAAAAGCAATCAAAAATTTTGAACAAAAGAAATTGTGACTTTTTTTGCTAGGTGTGGTCATAGACACTCTTTATACATATTGTGACTTTTTTTCCTGTGACTTACTTTCCAGTGACTTTTTTTCCTACCCAGATTGTGACTTTTTTTCCCTGTGACTTTTTTCCCGTTTACCCATATGACAGGGATTATAAGAAATGATCTTTGTTTTCTTTTGGTAACAATTTTCTCTAGCAAATTGTACCCCCTCCCCAAATTTAAATTTGAATCCTGATACAAAATACGAATAGTAAAAAGCAGTTAACTTGCAGCACATATGTAATCATATTGTAAAAAAAAAATCAGTTTTTTTTTAACCTGAAGTTTTTGTCGCTTTCTATATGCACCATACCCAGATGGGTTTTTTCTCTCAGTATTTGATTAAGTTGAATATTCACCTTGGGTAGGCCACTCAGCATCGGGTACAGCATCATCTTTTAACTGAGCATGAGCATTATCATAACCTAATTCAGCTAACCGGGGTGGGTAACGAGAATACTGATCTGGCGTAAAGTGTTTCTCACATATTTTACTGTATTTGGTTAATGTAAGGTCTCTTCTACGACAGTAATGTACCCATGCTTTTTGAAGACCTGCATCTTTGGGGAAGCGAAAAAATGACACATTTTTGTCCACTTTTGAAGAGGTTGAACAATTATAAACAGCACAATACGGCATCCTTACAAACTATATGACTACAGTGTAACTCTTTAGATACAAAGAAATATGAGTGTGCATGTTCTTTGTTTATGATAGCATTTAACCCATTACTGGTAATTAGGGAAACTGTTTGTCTTTGATCAGTGATAAGAAAGATTTATAGTATCTCTTCTGTAGAAGCATATAGCATCTCTGTGCTGTAGCTCATCTCTGACGTCACCCCGACTGTTTCCGATCTCTGGGGTTTAGAATATGCATATTGAGGTCATGCTGCTTATCAGTACAGTGTTACAGCTTTAGCTGTGAAACGGATGCGTGTTTAACAGATTCAGTGTGAGAGTCTGACTTAAGGATTATAAAGACAATGATTGCAGATAAATAATTTTTTGTGTCATGTGTCCTTTAAGTATTGCTTACACCTCACTCTCTCATACACATTACTGAGTTAAGTATTGCTTACACCTCACTCCCTCGTACACATTACTGAGTTAAGTATTGCTTATACCTCACTGGGTTCAGTATTGCTTACACCTCACTCCCTCGTACACATTCTCACTCCCTCGTACACATTACTGAGTTAAGTATTGCTTACACCTCACTCCCTCGTACACATTACTGAGTTCAGTATTGCTTACACCTCACTGGGTTCAGTATTGCTTACACCTCACTCCCTCATACACATTACTGAGTTAAGTATTGCTTACACCTCACACCCTCATACACATTACTGAGTTAAGTATTGCTTAACCCCCCCCCCCCCCCCCACCCCGATCTTCGGGGCATAAAAACATATAAATCACTCCTCTTTAATCCACTGTGAATTATAGGAAAAGATTAGATCCCTGGTCAGAACAATGTGAACATCATTAAATGATAATGAAGCATTGTACAAAGTTTCAAGGCTATCCAATAAGCCATGTAGGAGGAAAAGTGTTCAAAAGCTATTTTACATCCTCCTACCCTCTTATATCCAATGTAACTTTTAGGAAAATAATTGGATCCTCCTGTCTGATAATATGCACATCTGCAAATTGCAATGAAGTATTGTACAAAGTTTAAAGTTTATCCAATATGCCGTAAAGGAGGAGAAGCGTTCACAAGATTTTGTGAGACAGATGGACAGACAGAAAGTAGAAAAACAATACGTCTCCCCCTGGAAGATAGAAGGCATACATGTAATAAACATATACAAAGCAACATGTAAATATTTGCTAGAAAATTCAATATGTTGGTAGATATTTCATATTTTCCTGTTTTACCTGCACTTATATATTGAGTGAAAAAAATTGTAGAACTTGGTTGAAACTTAAGAAGACTACTTATCTATCTCCTTTTTTATTGGTTACACATATATATGTAAATACAGCAGTACTAAATATGCAGGAAATATTTACCTGGAGAGGGAAATTTTTCAGTTTCTTTATCAATTCTGTACATACTTTCAAACAGATTACCTCAGAACTTTAAAAACCGTCTACTCTGCCCAGGAATAATCACTAATGGTGAGTTTATAATGTTATCAATGGTGTACATGGTGTCACTTTTATAATATGAGATTTTAATATAGTTTCTTGATTTCCTTTTGATAGACTTTCTTTCACTGACAATGTTTACCATAATCCCATAAACATAAGGATAGCAACCTAATTTGATATTTTGAGAACCAGGTAAATGTACTCAAATTGTGGTTATTGCAATAACCTATCAATACATTTTGTATCTTGTAGTGGGAAGTCAATCATTGTTTTTATCATACGAAAATATAAAATAGTAAATCTCACGAAAAAATATTGTGTATTAATTAGTAAATAATGAATTCATGAAATACAACTGATTATCATTTGATTTCTTGATACTGGTGTGTTACAATGTAAATCATAAATTGCAATGGACTCCATAGAAATCTATGTCTGACAGAAGATTGACCTCAATGATATATGATTGGAATCTCAATTGAACAACATTGACAGATTTTGATGTCAATGAAATGTGTGTAATATGAGAAGTCAATCTTTGGTTGGACTGGGAATCAAAACCTGGAACCCCTGCATTACTAGTAAGGTACTCTTAACCACTGAGCTATCCAGGCCGATGTCCACAGTCCATATAACCCTAACTACTACATTCCTCCCACCTTTAATCTAAATATACTTTGTTACAATAATAATCATGTAAACTTCACAAAATAACAAGAATGACAAAAATATGGTTTAGAATTCTAGACAGCGATTTTGATTCTATTGTAAGATAGACTATGCATTTGATAAGAAATTGGAATGTAAATGGAACTGCGTGTGATTTTTCAAGGTAATTGATGAAATTATAATTATTTGTAATTGAAGGAAACACTGATGGCAAAACTCTAAGGTCATGAGGTAAAAAAAATTTAAAACAAGAGGCCCATGGGCCACATCGCTCACCTGAGTCACCTTGGCCCATATCTGAAGACTTTCCATATATATTTGCATGTAAAACCTTGGTCCCTATCATGGCCCAAACTACCCTTTGCAAACTTGAATTTACACTATGTCAGAAAGCTTTCATGTAAATGTCAACTTCTTTGGCCCAATGGTTCTTTTAAAGCTTTTTTCTATATTTGAAGTGGTTCTTGAGAAGAAGATTTTTAAAGTTTTTCCCTATATATTTGTATGTAAAACTTTGCTCCCCCCCTTGGGGCCCCATCTTATCCCCGGGGGGCATGATTTGAACAAACTTGAATCTGCACTATGTCAGGAAGCTTTCATGTAAATCTCAGCTTTTCTGGCTTAGTGGTTCTTGAGAAGAAGATTTTTAAAGTTTTTCCCTATATATTTGTGTGTAAAACTTTGACCCCCCCCCCCCCCTTGGGGCCCCATCTTATCCCCGGGGGCCATGATTTGAACAAACTTGAATCTGCACTATGTCAGAAAGTTTTCATGTAAAAATCAGCTTTTCTGGCTTAGTGGTTCTTGAGAAGATTTTTAAAGATTTTTCCTATATATTTGTATGTAAAACTTTGATCCCCTATTGTGGCCCCATCCAACCCCAGGGGCCCATGATTTGAACAAACTTGAATCTGCATTATGTCAGGAAGCTTTCATGTAAATCTCAGCTTTTCTGGCTTAGTGGTTCTTGAGAAGATTTTTAAAGTTTTTCCCTATATATTTGTGTGCAAAACTTTGATCCCCCCTTGGGGCCCTATCCTATCCCCGGGGGCCATGATTTGAACAAACTTGAATCTGCACTATGTCAGGAAGTTTTCAGGTAAAAATCAGCTTTTCTGACTCAGTGGTTCTTGAGAAGAAGATTTTTAAAGATTTTTCCTATATATTTGTATGTAAAACTTTGATCCCCTATTGTGGCCCCATCCAACCCCCGGGGCCCATGATTTGAACAAACTTGAATCTGCATTATGTCAGGAAGCTTTCATGTAAATCTCAGCTTTTCTGGCTCAGTGGTTCTTGAGAAGAAGATTTTTTCTATATATTTGTATGTAAAACTTTGATCCCCTATTGTGGCCCCATCCAACCCCCGGAGCCCATGATTTGAACAAACTTGAATCTGCACTATGTCAGGAAGCTTTCATGTAAATCTTAGCTTTTCTGGCTTAGTGGTTCTTGAGAAGAAGATTTTTAAAAGTTTTTCCCTATATATTTGTGTGTAAAACTTTGATCCCCCCTTGTGGCCCCATCCAACCCCCGGGGCCCATGATTTGAACAAACTTGAATCTGCATTATGTCAGGAAGCTTTCATGTAAATCTCAGCTTTTCTGGCTTAGTGGTTCTTGAGAAGAAGATTTTTAAAGTTTTTCCCTATATATTTGTATGTAAAACTTTGATCCCCCCTTGTGGCCCCATCCTACCACCGGGGGCCATGATTTGAACAAACTTGAATCTGCAATATGTCAGGAAGCTTTCAGGTAAATTTCAGCTCTTCTGGCCCAGTGGTTCTTGAGAAGAAGATTTTTAAATGACCCCACCCTATTTTTGCATTTTTGTGATTATCTCCCCTTTGAAAGGGACATGGCCCTTCATTTGAACAAACTTGAAAGCCCTTCACCCAAGGATGCTTTTGGCCAAGTTAGGTTGAAATTGGCCCAGTGGTTCTGGAGAAGAAGTCGAAAATGTGAAAAGTTTACAGACAGACGGACAGACAGACATACGGACGCCGGACAAAATGTGATCAGAATAGCTCACTTGAACCTTCGGTTCAGGTGAGCTAATAAAAAGAAAGGTCTTGTCACAAGGAATACAAAATGTGAAATTTGAAAGCTTTAACACCTTCCACTCAAAAAGTTATGGTCAAGGTTAAAGTTTTAGCAAACAAACCAAAAACTATATACCTTAGAATTTCCAATTATGAGGGCATAAAAATGTTCCATTACAAATTACTTTGAATTAGTAATTAATCACCCTCAATTACAATTACATTTTTAATTACCCCATCCCCATCCAACAACACTCCGATTTTTGAGGAATTAAGTTCAAATATCCTTTACAAAAAACAAAATAATTAAAAAGATGTAATTTTGTCATCATCAGTTTGATTTTATTTTGACCAAGTTAATATCTAAGTGCGCTGCACGTACATTTACAATATACACTGCATACATGAATTGCAAACTAAGTTCAAAACATTTTCATATAATATATATATATATACGCAAATGTACTCTTTGCATCCTCACCTTGTGCCATCTTTTGTGACCAGCACGACTTCAGCAACAAACCACTGCTCATACTGATCCTGAAATGAATTTTTAAGATTGTACAATTCAATAATGACTAAAAAACAAGAATACAGAAGACTAGACATATATAATACAAGAATTAAAGAAGTTCAGTCAACCATGAATATAATTCTAACATTTTTGTTAGAACATTAAGTCAACTGTGATGAGAGTGAAACCTAAAATACTCAGTAGATAAGATCATGTATACCAAATTTCAGTTTCCTAAGTTATATGATAGAGGAGAAAAGTCCAGAAAACTGTATTTGGCACAAAGTCCCATAAGTCTCATAAAAATCAGTCAACTGTGGCAAATTTTTGATTTGATCTGTAATATATTAGTAAATCATATACCAAATTTCAGTTTCTAAAAGAGTTTCGTAGTTAAATGTAAAAATTTTTGGAAGTATACTTTTGATTTCTACATTGAAGAGAAATTATGAAATTAATAGAAAACCTGGGGTAACAACGCTCGTCATCAAGCTACATTGTGTTAAAATTCACTTTTTTGCACTTAAAATTGATTGACTTATGATTTATTTGCATAAACTAGATCTATCTGTTGGTGTCAACACAACATAAGCAACACAAATCAATCATTACATCAAATTAATACATACTCATGTCTATAAAAACAGAAATATAAAAAAGTTAATTTTAGTAGATTGGAAATAAATAATGATCTTTTTGCATTTAATACACTTACGTAGCAATATTCCAATTATCACCTGCATATAGTGTTTATGCCTCTCAACTGATTTGGTAGGCAAGTACTTGCTCTGCATATGATCAGTTTTTAAATCAATGCAGGCTACTGACAAGCAAGTTGATGTTACAGGGGTTTCAACAGTCTTGTTTAAAGTCAACATTTCGCAAATTCTATGGGCGTTATAATGATCTAGTTTGCCAATCTGACATGTTTCATATCAATTGTTAAGCAGTATGTTCTTTACATACTGATTTTGACTACGGATTACTCTGTTTATCTGATTAAGATACAAGGCTCACAAAGGATGCAGTGTTCGAAACTAACTTTTCAATCCTGTAGACCTTCGGTCCACAATCATTTTATTTCACCAAATCCCTATAGACCAAATAAAAACACTAAATGCTGTTTTCAGCATTCTAAAAGAACAGTTAAAACTTTGGAAAGTTTGTACTCAGTGGGTCCCCCATATCCTTACAGAAGAGGTCCCATGTGGATCTGGGTTAGAATAGGTCCTCAGTACCCCTTGTTTGTTGTAAGAGGTGTCTAAATGGGATTGTCCTTTGGATGAACAGCAAAAACTGAGACCACATATCACAGCAGGTGTGGCATGATAAAGATCCCTCTCTGCTCAATGCTGTAAGCACTGATGCTAGCTAGCATAGGCATTAATTTTCTACCCCTTCACCAGCAATGGTGACGTCTCCATATGAGTGAAAGATTCTCAAGCAGGACATTACACATACAACCAACCAACCTTACAGAGAGCAAAAACGCGTCCATATAGAAATGATCACCCAGTTCCTTAGCAATTATGAAGACTGTGATCAGCGGCACTAAAATGAGATCGCTACTGGTAAAGAAACTTTTTTTTTTAACTCAATACTAAACAAGGTTTGGATCTCATTCTGTGAAACTAAACCAAGGGCACGCAAAGATGAAACCGAAATTACATATCAAGTTGATTGTTCCATTCCCCCCTTTCTTTTAAAATGGAATAATCTGTTTCGAATGATTCGTCATTAGATTGTGGAACATTTTATTATAACAAGAGGTCCATGGGCCACATGGCTTACCCGAGTCACTTTGGCCTGCATATTTAAAGATTTTCCCTATATATTCGCATGTAAAACTTTGATCCCTATTGTGGCCCCCACCTACCCCTGGGGGGCATGATTTTCACAAACTTGAATTTGCACTATGTCAGGAATAAGCTTTAATGTAAATATAAACTTCTTTTGCCCAATGGTTCTTAAGAAGATTTTTTTCTATATATTTGTATGCAAAAGTTTGATTCCCTATATGTGGCCCCATCCTACCCCCCCCCCACCCACCCCCGCAGCCATGATTTTTACAAACCTGAATCTGCACTATGTCAGAAAGCTTTCATGCAAATGTAAACTTCTTTGGCCCAACGGTTCTCAAGAAGATGATTTTCAAAGATTTTTTTTCTACTTCTTTGTATCGTCGACTGCCCTATTTCGGTGACTGACCAGAATCGGTGACCTTTTGTTTTCGTGTTCGCGTTGTTGTTTCCAGGTGTAGATTGTGTCATCAATTTCGCCGTAGTGTTTACAAACATATACAGAGTACGTCTTCCAATTTTTTTTCCGAAAATGAACTACTAGAAGGAGAGTATGCAAACAATCAGCATGAGCACCCCAAAAATAAGCCCATTTACGTATTACTTTTTCAAGCAAATCTTCAAATTGATATAAAGCATACCAAAAGTCTAGAATTCTACAACATGTTATGTTATTCATTGACGTTTAGTTGCACATTCCTCCTGTATATATGTTTTTACAGTTACAAACTTTTGGCAAACTTATATATTAACAATGGTCACCGAAATAGGTGACGTCACCGTTTAAGGACCACAAAGTGATATGTTTTTTATTACGAAAATATTTTCAATTAACGTACCAATGAAATTGGAATTTTTGGATGAAAGTAAAGGAATCTAATTACTTTAAAGGTAGGTGTATTGTTTATTTATTTTATCCAAGTGATTAATGAGAAAATCGTGGTTTATTACTAAGGTCACCGAAACTGGTCAGTCGACGATACTTTCCTAGCCCAGTGGTTCTTGAGAATTTTTTTATAAAGATTTTCCCTATATATTTGTATGTAAAACTTTGATCCCCTATTGTGGCCCCATCCTACCCCCAGGGTCATTTTTAACAAACGTGAATCTGCACTATGTCAGGAAGCTTTCAAGCAAATTTTAGCTTTTCTGGCTCAGTGGTTCTTGAGAAGATTTTTGAAGGACCCCACCCTATTTTTTGCATTTTGTGATTATCTCCCCTTTGAAGGGGGCATGAAAGCTTGAAAGCCCTTCATCCAAGGATGCTTTTTGCCAAGTTTGGTGGACATTGGCCCTGTGGTTCTGGAGAAGATGAAAATGTAAAAAGTTTATGCCAACGACTACAGACAATGGACAAATTTTGATCAGAAAAGCCTTTGGCTCAGGTGAGCTAAAATAGACACGTGACTGTTAAAAACCACATAAATTAATAATATTACATTCTAATGACCATTTAATAGATTGAATGTAATGTTGACGTGAATAAACAGTAGAAAAGGTATAAAAAGTGTTATTTATAATAGTAAGTAAGTTTTCACTTGTTAATCATTTAGTTTCAATATTCATCATATTTAGTTATTTAGTTTTAAGGGGGGGGGGGGGGGGGGGGTCCTTGTTGAAAACTATGTGAAATAAGTTTTTTGTCAGACATTGAACTTTTGATCTCGTCCCTAAAAAAGTGGGGTTGTAGATGAAATTTTCATATTATTGGCCAAAATATTCAATTTTCATACAATCAATAAAGATGTTTTTAAGGATTGGTGTTGTTTAGCAAAACATTTGAATTAGTTTCAAGTCTCTACTACAGGTACTTGATATAAATACATGTCTAAGGGTACAAATATTGATGACATATTGGATAAAACAGAAACTGTAATATCAAAAGATAGCATCTCGCACGGCTATGCTCATATACTCAGGAGCTAACTTCTTCAAACAATAGTATGATGAAACTGAGTTGTGACAAATGGACTGAAGGACGGACGGCTGGACTGAGTGAAAAATGTCGTCGCATTTGACATCGCAAGAAGGGGACTAATAATTGTCCTGAAATAAAACAGAGCTTTTCAATATAACTTTAAACACTTTACCTTAAGTACGACTTTAGTGGCCTCGGAGAGCTGTGTTACAGTATGCGTACACTTGATATACCAATGTGGACACCAGTACAACACCAACGGTAGAATTCCACCAGTCAGCAAATACCCTACATACACCATCCATCTCCTTACTTTGTTTACTCTGTAACCACTGATTACCTACAAACATAAAAACATACCACTATAAGAAACATCGGATTCCTACAAACATAAAAACATACCACTGTAAGAAACATCGGATTCCTACAAACATAAAAACATACCACTGTAAGAAACATCGGATACCTACAAACATAAAAACATACCACTATAAGAAACATTGGATTCCTACAAACATAAAAACATACCACTATAAGAAACATTGGATTCCTACAAACATAAAAACATATACCACTATAAGAAACATCGGATTCCTACAAACATAAAAACATATACCACTATAAGAAACATCGGATTCCTACAAACATAAAAACATACCACTATAAGAAATATCGGATTCCTACAAACATAAAAACATACCACTATAAGAAACATCGGATTCCTACAAACATAAAAACATACCCCCATAAGAAACATCGGATTCCTACAAACATAAAAACATACCCCCGTAAGAAACATCGGATTCCTACAAACATAAAAACATACCCCCGTAAGAAACATCGGATTCCTACAAACATAAAAACATACCCCCATAAGAAACATCGGATTCCTACAAACATAAAAACATACCCCCATAAGAAACATCGGATTCCTACAAACATAAAAACTTACCCCCATAAGAAACATCGGATTCCTACAAACATAAAAACATACCCCCATAAGAAACATCGGATTCCTACAAACATAAAAACATATCCCCGTAAGAAACATCGGATTCCTACAAACATAAAAACATACCCCCGTAAGAAACATCAGATTCCTACAAACATAAAAACATACCCCCGTAAGAAACATCGGATTCCTACAAACATAAAAACATACCCCCGTAAGAAACATCGCATTCCTTGTCCATCTGGATATTTTTATTTGTACTTATCGATTGATTTTTCTCTATTGAACATATAATACGACTATACATGTATAATTAGTTACTTTAAACATTTATATACTTTTTAAATCTGATATCTGGGGTATTTTTGTTTTTTGGGGTATTTTTTAAAATTTGCATAGATCTACATCAAATTTCTACTCCCTCGCAAGTCTTTCCAAATCATGAAAAATTTGTGTACATTTCATATTACAATTTATGTTTATGAATACTCTCTCTCTCGCTGAGTAATTTTAATGGCTTTGTTTCCACCCTATAGATTTAAGTCATGCCCTGTATGTAAGGTAACGACAAAGGCCTTAACTTGAAAACTGTGCGAGGAGTTAGATGGACAAATCATATACTTACTTGGTAACAATTCCTCAAAACTGATTAAGTTCAACAACCTATTTTCTCAAAAACTGAAGAAATTAAAAATCCTTGCAATTTGCACATCTTCAATATAATACAAACACCTGTACAATTAGAAGGTCCTCACTTGAAAAGTGTGGTAGGAGTTAATCAGTCTGTGAGACAAACAGCACATATTAACATTAATTTCAAATAAATATGCAAAATTTCTGCAAGAGAAGTCCAAATGGATCAAAACTGCAACTTAATCTAGAGTGACCCACAAAGAATTACACAGCAAGTTTCAGCTTAACATGTGACAGAGAATCTCAGAAATGAAAATAGAAACAGAAATCCCCAAACAGACAAATGGATGGACCGACACCGCTGTACCACACTACACCCATCTGAAGACGAGCATGTAAAAAAGAATAGAATGCAGTTGAGTTTTCCAACATTGGACCAAATATTGATTGTAAATTCCCCAATTGATTGGTTATTATTTTTTGGTCATCCAAAGAAAACTAATATATCTAATTACTTTCATCAAGGCCTTACACTTTAGCTGTAAACAAAGATGGCTAAACATGTATCATTTGGTAAGCTCTATTGATTGATTGATTGATTGATGTATGTTTTCTGCCACACTCAACAATTTTTCAGTTATCTGGTGGCGCCCAGTTTTTATTGGTGGAAGAGAGAACCCAGATACAATGTACCTGGGAAGAGACCACTGACCTTCCGAAAGTAAACTAGGAAACTTTCTCACTTACCGGCGCGAGCGGGATTCGAACAGAGGTGAGAGGCCGTGTGATTTTGAGCGCAATGCTCTAACCAATCGGCCACGGAGGCCCCTTGGTAAGCTCTAATAGCTTGTTTTGGTGTTTTAACATGTTTAAGAAATGTACCCGATATTTTTTCAAGGCAAATCTCTGTTGAGTTGAAAACTTTAAAGACTAGCAATGATCACAGTACAATGGACTTTTTCTGATTGTTAACCAATCATATCAATGCTGTAACTTTTACTAGTATGAGGAAAATACAATTTCCAGAAGTGTTTCTTCCTTGGATTAATGGGTTCAATAATCTTCCAAATGCAGCACATTGTAGCATTTTATAAAAAAAGGTGGCCTGACAAAAAACTGAATAACATAACTACATAGTTTACCATCTGGTCATCAGTGTCCTTATTGAGGAAGGTCAGCCCACTGTTCATCTCCATCTTCACCTGGTTAGAGTCACCTACAATACAACAGGCAATCTTCAGTTGACACTCTCATGTCCGGAGGCATGTCCCCTTTTATTTAGGTCAGAGAGACCAAAAATAATAATCTACTACATGTGATAAGAGAAGAATTTCAATAACTATTTACATAGGATACAAATAAAATGTTTGTGCAATTTCGTCACATTTGTTTTAATACCAAGTTTGTAAAGCAATGCCTCCATAACTTTTACTCATAAATCATGCTTGTATGTTAAAGGGACTGATTCACGATTTTTCTCCCAATTTTGTTTTTCACTTTAATTTATAATGATCAAAATCTACAGTCTAATATGTTTAGAAGGTTTCACAAAAATTTTCAAAGTTATTCATCATGACAAAAGCTCCCTATAGAGAATTCATTATTTGTTTTGAAAACAAAGATTGAGGTGTGTAATTGTTTAAGAAGTTTTCAAAATAAATGGATATTGATCCAAGTTTATTATATATATATACATCACTTCTCCAGTATACTTCAGGTAAAATGTGTCATTTAAAAGTTAAAATTTGTGAAAGTACAAAATGAAGATGCTTTAAATTACAAAATTAACATTTCACTGGTTTGTTTGTTTACATAAAAAGAATCAAAGCTAAAATATTGCTCTTATCCTTGCATTCAGATGGTCCAAATTTTGGTTGTCAACATTAAATAAGTTATATTCTTAATTTTTAACAAAAACAAGATGTGTTTGTAAAACACAAATGCCTCCAATAATGACCAATTCCAAAGACAGTCAAGGTCACAAGGATAAATATCTTGGTACGTGTAGAAAGATCTTTTCACAATAAATGCTTATGTGCAATATAAAAGCTCTAATAAAAATTTACCATTTAGAAGTTATGACCAATGTCAAATTTTTTAAAAGTAGGTCAAACTCAAAGGTCACAGGGTCAAACAATTTGGTATCCACAGAAAGGTCTTGTCACAAGAAATACTCATGTGAAATATCAAAGCTCTAGCACTTACTGTGCAAAAGTTATTAGCAAGGTTAAAGTTTTCAAAAGGTAGGTCAAACTCCAAAGTTAAGGTCACAGGGTAAAAAAATGTTGGCACCCACGGAAAGGTCTTGTCACAAGGAATACTCGTGTGAAATATCAAAGCTCTAGCAATTGCTGTTCAAAAGTTATTAGCAAGGTTAAAGTATATATATCAGTCTATGCGAAAGACATCAGACCGTCGGACCTGACCGATGTGCAGTGCCTCAGGTCCGATACATCATTTCTTACACTGGACTGGAATGTCCCATGTCTCAGTGTCCGATTTTGAGCTTTACTATTTTGACATGGAGTCATTTAAATGTTTGTTATAAGTAAAAAATATCACACAAATCCAAGTTTCACTTTTTTATGTTAGGTTTTTCGGTCTGACAAAATCTGGTTCGGTCCGGTGTGTTCATTAATTACACAGGACCTAATGTCCTGTGTGGACCAAACAACTTTCGCATAGACTGATATATATATAAAAATAATTGTTATGTAGTGCCTAGTTGCAGAGGACTTAAATTTAACTGACAGTAAACGTCTAGTTGATGCTATATAAATGTAAGAGTTAATGGGAAAGTTAACTGTCTGTTAAAAGTTAACTGTCATGCAACTGAGTCAAGAGGTTTTCTCTATCATTTGTACATTTAACTAACACATGCCAAGCAGTAATCTAAATCAGTTACACCGGGCCTGCTGCACATTCATCAGTCATTTATACAGAACATATATACTCTCAAGTACGGTCAAGATAGCATCGGGTAGCCTATGGGCTAGGTATGGTGGCCAATTTGTGCCATTCTAGAATGTGTTGTCTTTTCGTTATTTTGAAACAAAAAGTAGCTAATATTATCATTTTGTTGTCTTTTTAAAGTCTCTAAATATTGTTTCCTTGTCTTTTCACCTCGAAATAACAAAAAGACAATGAAGTGTAAAATGGTACAAATCAGCCACCATACCTTGCCCCTAGGCTAGCTGCTACAATCTCAAACACAGCCCTGGATAAGGACAACATGCACTCTGAGTATCAGTCTGATTAAAACCACCTCCCTTCTTACACTCATCGCCGAGTCATTTTCAAAATACTATGTAAGGAAATAAAATAAAAAGCAATTCATATTTTGCACCAATTAAACAGTAAATAAACACTATACCAAAGGAGTTCAAATCAAAGTAACTGTTCTCATACTTATATCCATACACAATTCCTCAGACAAAAAGGAAATAATCGATCCCCAGAATTTTTACCCAATGGATGGTCTGTCATTATGGGGGTGGGTGGGAAGAGGACAACAACATCTTCAGTCAATAACATTAACACAAATGACAATATGTTACTGGGTAAAAACCGATTACACACACACACCAAAACAAAAAATACATCATACGAGTAGACGAGAGATATTGCATGCATTTTAAAAACTACTGACATTACTACATGAACTTTTCATGTACAAATAGCTAATATATGTACTTATTTAAAAGGGAATTGTGCATGTTGTGTGGTCATGACCATTTCATATACATAATAAAATAAGAGTAAATTATTCCTTATTTTTCCAAAACACAGCAAGATTATGTGTTATTTGAGATTTCATGAAGCATGATCAATACTTACACCTACTTTCAATTTCCTCCTCCTCATTAAATCTTGTTTGTGATATTATTTCACAGATTGGACAAATCCAAACAAACATACACGTTCTTACATTGTATACTTGTATATATTACATATATCATGTGACAAAAAAAACCTCAGTGTTAACAGCTGCTCAACATCTGTATGCGACTATATGCATTTAATTACATACATTGTGTATCCAAATGTTATCTCTGACTGCTATCATTTCCCCATGTAAACATGGTCAATATAGGCATTTCCTCTTATCTTTACACATAAGTTGTGATCAAGATTTTGAAGCACTATAAGCAGTCACAGAGTTAATACAGAAATCTCTCTCTCTCTCTCTCTCTCTCTAAAGTTTTCAAGGTTAAAGGTAAAACGAAATAGTCACACACTGTTTTCTGTAGGATTTTGTCTTGGACTTTTGATTTTTGAAAATAATAAGTTCCAGAAAATCTTGCTGAGTCCCAGTAAATTTTTATGCATTCACAAGTTAAAATATCGAAATTAAGTAAAATCACATACAATGAACTTCCCTTATTTGAAAGTATCACTTTTAGGATCTAAGAAAATTTGTCTGATATTTTGGTTAGTTTTTTTTTGTTTTGAGAAATATATTATATAATTATTGACCTCTTGAAGATAATGCTTTAACTTTTAACCTTAGAAGTACAATTTTCAACAAAACTGAAATACTGTACAATGTACAAGTATACCTCTGGTATATAGCTAAAGCACCATATTGACCTAAACAAGAGGCTTACAGGCCTTATCGGTCACCTGAGTATTAGTTAAAAGTATCACTTATAGTCCCAAGGGTTATGAAATGTAGAAAAAATTTCCTGTTCTGAAAATCTAAACTAAATTTTGGTAGAGGCCTTCCTATTCTATATCACTATATGTATTTGGTTTCTCTCATACATGTGCGGTTGCAAAGAAAAAGATTTTTGAAAATTGGTCAATTTTGGGCAGTTTTTGCCCCACCCTGCCCAGCAGGCCCCAGGGGTGAAGGAGTCCTGAATTTTATATTTTATGCCCCCCTTGTCCCAAAGATCTATGCTTCATACCAAATTTAAAAAGAATTGGAATAGTACTGATCAAGAAGTTAAAAATGTTCAATTGTTAATGCACGTACAACACGCGACGACAACCAATTGCAATAGGTCACCTGAGTTTACGCGGGTGACCTAAAAATATCAATAATTGTTTTACTGTATATATATATATGAATAATTTAAAACAGCAAAACTGGCTGGTAGACTCTATGAAACAATACCTGATCAGAATGTTCTATTTTGCCTTAAGTTGTTGAATAGTTTTCAATCAGAAAGTGCAGAATAATTTGATCATAAAACCATTGTTTAAAACAGCAATGACTATTGCAATAAAATCACTTCAAAATTTAATTGTTATACAAGTGACAATAAAGATTCCTCCCTGCTCAAAGGCCGTACATGCCGACCATTGGCCTAAATTTTGCAGCCCTTCACCGGCAATGGTGCGTAGGACATTAAACAGTGTACACAACCAACCAAAACAATCATAGATATCTTACCATAAACAAAACTTTAGTGAAAGAATAAGGTTATTGAGCCTATTTTGAAATTTATGGTTGCATATTGTTGATATCCTACTTGAGAATTCTTCACTCATATGGAGTCCTTTGTTAGTGAAGGGCTGCAAAATTTAGGCCTATGCTCAGCACTTACTGCCTTTGAGCTGGGAGGAATCTTTATCATGCCACATCTGCTGTGACGCGGGGCCTTAGTTTTTGCGGTCTCATCCAAAGGACCGCCACAGTTAGTCGCCTCTTACGACAAGCTAGGGGTACTGAGGACCTTTTTTGACTGTATCCCTACGGGATGAAATTTATGGTGTTCAAGATCAAACTTTATTTTTTACTTATATTTTGGCATACTAGGAATGGTACATTATGTTGAATGAGAGTGCAACAAGCTCTAATTACTAAAGATTACAAGAGAAAAAATTCCACTCTAATTACGCATCTAAAAATAGTCTATTGGAATTCCCATGGGCACAAATTGTGCTCCTTTGTTAGCTGACAGGTTTTATATGTGTATTTTTATAAAGCAGAATTTATTCATTTCAAAGCTTCTACATGAAAAGAAAAAATCTCTTGTTGTGGCCTTCGATCAACTCAACATTTAGGTAATCAAAAGAAAAACTAACCCGAACATAGTTTATTTTGATATACAGTGAAACTTCTCTAAACCGGCTGGCTCTCGGACTGAAAAAAAAAACAGCCGGTTTGGAGGGATGGCCGGTTAACCGAGAATTTAGCATTTAGAGACATTTTATCTCAATATTCACAAAGTAGCTACTGTTCCCTTTCTTCTGGTGATCTATGATCAATTATCGGCGGAGATCAAATTAGTCCGCTTGTACCTACAGGTATTGTACATGTGTAATTAACAAGAAATATTCTCATCGAAATCATCTAATTTTAAACTGAAAATCTATAACAGGATTCCGATACATGAAGAAAACACAGAGGCATATTGGAATTCCTCTTACCTATAAAAACCCTGTAAATACATGCATCGCTTATATCATTAACAAATTTGTTTTGACGTTTTTAAAAGTACAGTAATAAATATGAAATTTTAATTTGAATATGTCTTAGGAGTTTTAAGTCTATGGAAACCAAGAATATTAATTTATCTTTTAATAATTATCATTAACAGCTCATGGGTTTGTTTTCTTTATCAAATACCGCTTATATCCATACGATAGAATGGTGCAACAATATGGCATTTGATACTGTATTCATTCAACATGTTCCTAACTGTTTCTTATATTTTGTACAGAATTTGGAAGGGTCACTTGGGTTAGCCATTTAGTGTCACTTAACACCCTTGAAAGCACAGGTAAACAATAGACATTAAAGAGGCCACTTGTGTTTTTCACACCTCCAGTGGATGATTTCCCACCTGGCCAGTTGGTCAGTCCAATTGCACACCTGGCCAATCTTGATCACCCTCTGGCCAAAATTTTCTTGTCTTCAAAAAGTGGCAGGTATGATAAGGGTAAATTACACATGTTTGTTAACAAATGTACTTTAAAAAGTGGCAGATGTCCGGTTTTCAGGGGTGGTCGGTTTTCTTAAACTTTCTCTGTAAAGAAATGTTAAGATTTCTGCCGGGACTTTAAAAATCGGCCAATATCTAGGGAGAACCGGTTTTCTGAGGGGCCGATTTGGAGAAGTTTCACTGTAATTTCTATTCAAAACAGTTTATTGCTATAATTTTTCACTAGCCTGTTGGGCTACTTTTGAGACAAATTTTACTAGCTCAGACTAAATTTAAGTAGCCTTGGGTGTTGACCTAGTAAGTTTTCATGAAGACTGCCATTGTAATAAGTATGTTCTATTATTTGGAAAATGATGTGGAAGCACTAAGCCTTGTGTATTTGTGTACATGTAACTACACCCGTGGATCACAGGCAATTATATCGCTTGGGTTCAAATTATGTGTCCCCTCTTCCAGGGGAGACATTGTTCTTGTACTGTCCGTCCGTCTGTCTGTCACAAAGTCTTGTGAACACTTCTCCTACATGGCTTAATTATCGGACAGACTTGAAACTTTGTACAAATGCTTTATTGCCATTTGTAGATGTGCATATTGTTGGGACGAGAGGATCCAATTATTTTCTTAAAACTTATAGTGGATCTAAGAGGGGTGAAGGATGTAAAATAGCTTGTGAACGATTCTCCTCCTATATGGCTTATCCAACAGACTTGAAACTTTGTTTACAATACTTCAATGCCATTTGCAAATGTGCATATTGTAGGGACAAGAAGATCCTGACAATCGTTTTCCTGAAAGTTTTAGTGGATTTGAGGGGTGGAGGGCATAAAATAATTTGTGAACACTTCTCCTATGTGGCTTATCGGAGTTCATAATGGCTATGTTCCTCCTCGTGCTTTCTCCACCATATCACGCAGTACATTAAGGGGAGGAAGTTTCATTTGGTGCACTTCCAATTTGGGGAGCTGGGGAGAAATTTGTTTTTCAGAAAAGCAATCTCTAGTTTACTATTATATCAATTTAACGAGTACTCTTTAAAGGTAAATTCAAACCCAAGCGACTAATTGCCAGTGCCCTGGATATAAGCAATCAGTAAGCAAATCATAAATATTTACTGAAATCTTGCATCAAATTAAATATGCTGAAGTTGAATAAACTAGAGTATGCTTTTTAAATATTAATTTCAAGAAGTAAATCTACATGCAATACATAGTATACTGTCCAAATTTTTTTTATCTAATGGCATTATCCACTTTGATAATCAAGGAAAAAAATTATAGATTGTCATGTTTATAAAAAAAATGTATGCTTATCACATCGGACACCACTTCTATCAATCCAAGAGTACCTTTAATATGAATTAAAAATATTGCTCAAAGTTTAAAACTAAGTTCAACATGATGCATATGACAGAAGTTGACACGACTGATCCAGAATTGGAACAGATGGTGTTTCTTTGGTAGGGCATCTTGACTACAATAATCAGGGTTTGACACTAAGGCACGTCCGACCGACTGAGTCTACTAGATGATAGTTCCGGTTGGGTATATTGTCGATTTACCAGTTCGACTGGTCGTGTTGACAAAATAAACAAGAAACTTTACTATAAACAATAAGATATTTTATTCTTAACTAAAAAAAAAATCACTGTGAAGAGTTAACAAGCAACATGAACCGCGTGATGACATAATCTCTATTTTTTAGTTTTAATAAATAGTCACTGTCAGAAGTGATGTTTTACGAAATCTACTCGATGTTAATGTGTGTAAAGTTATGTTGCGGATAAATAGATATAAACTAAATTTATTTTCATTTGAAAAAAAAACCAGTTTATCTTAATTGAAGATAAGAAAGTGTCTATAAAATTAATAAATTACATCGTAAACAGCCATTTTTCGGTGTTGACACGTGTGCGGAAATGTTTCTATATTCAAATACGACTTTTCGTCCTCAAGGAAAGATGTCGCTAGAGATTCAGAAAAAAGGAATAGGTTGGGAAGAAACAAAGCAGGGCTTATGAAATAGACATTTTAAAAAAAGCGGTTGAGGGCATTTTATTCTAATAAATTGACTAAAAAATTTCTGTGCCGGGTAGAATTTAAAGAAACAGAAAATGCGTTTGAAATAAAAACATCAAATTGAATGACGAAACTAAAGATTTTTTTGAGACAATTAAATACGTTTTAGTTGAAACTTAACGTTTGTCATTTTAATTAAGTATCTAAATATGGAGAAACAATCAATGGGTTTTTTTCTGGAAAGTTGGTCAGGGCTAGTGGATGTAAGGTCAGGTCTAGTAAAAATCATTTGAAGTAGCCCGACTGGTCTAGTGCTCAAAAAAGTAAATGTCAAACCCTGATAATACACTCACTGAAGAAACATTAATTGATGCTATTGCTGAAAAATATATCAATTAAATGCATTTATGTTATGTGCAAAAAACATGGTTATACTTTAGCTACAGACAACTTTTCTCCTCAGTCCAGAACAACATTTTTAAGCGTGTAAATGACCAAGACGTTAAAGTCCTTATGTATTAAAGAAGTGTGACAAGTAATAAACCTGGATTGGATAAAAATTACAACAGTTTTGTATCCCTCAGTAATCATTTTTAACGTAGTTTACCTTTCTAAGTAGAAATCATATATCTCTTAAAAGTAATTCAGAATCGGAACTAGCCATGATCCGGAACAGGGCAAAAGACTGTATAGTGGGTAGCCAGATAATACAAGACTTGGATGTCTATGTTTCATGTTATTTCACTGAGCACAAATGTAATAGAAAGAGGAACATAATTTATAACTATGTGACTGGGCTGGGAATCAAACCTGTGATCCCTGCAAATACTAGCTAAGTAATCTACCAGGGTTCAACACTAAGGCACGTACAACTGACCGAGTCAACTAAATGATAGGTCCAGTTGGGTAATATGTCGATATACTAGTCTGACTGGTCGTGTTGAAAAAATAAACAAGAAACTTTAATTAAACCATAAGATATCTTATTCTAATTAAAAAAATAACAATAGAGTTTGCGAGCAATTTTGAACCGCGAGATGACATAATCTCTATTTTTAGTTCTAATAAATAAGTCACTGTCGGAAGTGATGTTTTACAATATCTACTCGAGGTTAATGTGTGTAAAGCTACGTTTCAGATAAATAGATATAAATTGAATTTCATTTTCATTTTTAAAAAAATAAGTTTATTTGAATTAAATGTAAGAAAGTGTTTATCAAATTAATAAATTATGTCATAAACAGCCATTTTTCGGTGTTGGCATATGTGTGGGAATGTCTCTTTATTCAAATTCGACTTCTTGTCCTCAAGGAAAGATGTGTCAGGAGAAAAAAAGGAAAAGGTTGGGAAGACACAAAGCAGGGCTTATGAAAAAGAAATTTTAAAAAACCGGTTGAGGTCATTTTATTCTAAATGGACTAAAGAATTTCAGTGCCGTGTAGAACTGAAAGAAACAGAAAATGTGTTTGAAATTAATTGCATCAAATTGAATGACGAGACTGAAGATATTTTGAGACAATTAAATATGTTTTAGTTGAAACTTAACATTTGTCATATGAATTAAGTATCTAAATATGGAGAATCTATCAGCTTTTTCTGGAAAGTTGGTCAGGGCTAGTGGACGTAAGGTTATGTCTAGTAAAAATCATTTGAAGTAGCCCGACTGGTCTAGTGCTAAACAAGAGGCCCATGGGACACATCACTAACCTGAGTCACCTTGGCTTATATTTATAGATTTTTCCTATTTGCATGTAAAACTTTTATCCCTAGAGTGGCCCCAACATACTCCCGGGGACCATGATTTTTACGAAATTGAATCTGCACTATGTAAATGTCAACTTCCCTGGCCAGTGATTTTTAAGAAAAAGATTTTAAATGAATTTCCCTAATATATATTTGTATGTAAAATTTTGATCCCCTACCCCTACCCCTGGGATCATGATTTTTACAAACTTCAATCTGCACTATGTCAGGAAGCTTTTGTGCAAATGTAAACTTCTTTAGCCTAATGTTTCTTGAGGAGAAAATTTTTAAAAGATTTTTTTCTATTTATTAGTTATGTAAAACTATGATCTCCTATTGTGGCACCATCCTAACCCCAGGGGTCATGAGTTTCACAAACTTGAATCTGCACTATGTCAGGAAGGTTTCATGTATCTCAGCTTTTCTGGCTCAGTGGTTCTTGAGAAGAAGATTTTCCCTATATATTTGGATGTAAAACTTTGATCCCCTATTGTCGTCTCATCTTACTCCCGGGGTCATGATTTTGACAAACTTGAATCTGCACGATGTCAGAAAAGCTTTCATGTAAATTTCCACTTTCTTGGCCCAGTAGTTTTTGAGAAGAAGATTTTTAAAGATTTTCCCTATATATTTGTATGTAAAACTTTGATCCCCCTATTGTTGCTTCAACTTACCCCCGGGGGCCATGGTTTTAACAAATTTGAATCTGCACTATGTCAGGAAGCTTTCATGTAAATTTCAGCTCTTCCGCCCAGTGGTTCTTGAGAAAAGATTTTTAAATGACCCCACCCTATTTTTGCATTTTTGTGATTATCTCCCCCTTTGAATGGGGCATGGCCCTTTATTTGAACGAATTTAAAAGCCCTTCACCCAAGAATGCTTTTGGCCAAGTTTGGTTATAATTGGCCCAGTGATTCTTCAGAAGAAGTCGAAAATGTAAAAAGTTTACAGATGGACAGACGATGGACAACAGGCGATCAGAAAAGCTCACTTGAGCTTTCAGCTCAGGTGAGCTAAAAAAGTAAATGTCAAACCCTGTCTACCCATTGAGCTATCCAGGCTTGGATTTCTCGAAAAAATCTTAAGTTTGAGTTTACTTCTATTTGAGCAGTCAAAATTTGAGACAAGTCCAAGTTTCTACTAAAAAGCTCTATTTGAGAAACCCAGGCCAATGTTTGTATACCATTATACAAATGAGGGTTAAAACACAAATCACCACTGACCAGTCCAGGGATAGCACGTCATCTCATCCCCACAAAAAAAATGACTACACTAATATTATCAACATTAACTGAAATTCACAGCTTTATTAAATAATAGATTTTCATGGGAATTATTACACAACATGACACAATGGGTACATTATATTACACTGATAAAAAAAACAATTAACGATTATAGTAGGCCCCTACGTTTACATAGGCGGTTCGTAAGATATGCTGTAAGTGTAAGGTCCTAATGACTAATGTTACCAAAATAAATACAGTATTTCAAATAGCATAACTTTACGAAGTTGGCTAAACAGACCTGGTGAGTTCTACAATCCATTTTTTCTTACCCCATTCTCTTTCATCCATGAATGTGGTCTCACCGTATAGAACTCAACTTTTATTCTGTTAGTAATACATGACAATGACTTACAGACTCAGACCATGCTGTTTCGATTTATACTTGCATTTTAGTGATGCATATGTACTGAAAAATTAAATTTATCGCTTTTATATGCCTCAAACATCGAACCCGACAACATATACTTCGCGCGGGGAATGCGAAGTGGAAAGGCGTTATCAGGCTTTTGAAAAGCATTATATATAAATGCGAAGTGAAAAAGTGTGATAACGCAAAAATATGCAGTCAAGATAGGGAACCCCTAGGATTATCGTTTTCCGTCATCAGTATGGGGCTGTACGGGTACCACTTGGTGCCTCCCGAGGGTGAAGCCACATTTCATACCGCTCTAACACAGGCAATTGCATCGCTTGGGGTCGAATTCACTATATAAAGAGTACTCTTTATATAGTAAATTCGACCCCAAGCGATGCAATTGCCTGTGGCTCTAATGATTGAATATGGGGTGATCGAATTTGTTACATGAATAGAACCCGGGACCTCTGGCACGACAGTCTAGTGCTCTACTGATCGAGCTAAAGGGTTAATCCACTAGTCAGAGCTGTAGGAAGGCCGTGTAACCAATACTACCACAGAATGAAACAAAACTGATAAATTTATAGAACCCTTAAAAGGGGTCACATGGGCCTTTAAGGGTAATTGAACTTTACTGAAAGTATCCAGTTTTACATCATGTAGGACATATCGATTGATTGATTATTATTTAACGTTCCTCTCGAGAATATTTCACTCATAGTGGAGACGTCACCATTGCCGGTAAAGGGCTGCAAAATTTATGTCTGTGCCTGGCACTTATGGCCTTTGAGCAGGGAGGGATTTTTAACGTGCCACACCTGCTGTGACACGGGACCTCGGTTTTTGTGGTCTCATCCGAAAGACCGCCCCATTTATAGTCGCCTTCTACGACAAGCAAGGGGTACTGAGGACCTATTCTAACCCGGATCCCCACGGGAGCATGTAGGACATAATGAAGATTGATAATGTTCAACTCAATCGTTGAAGAGTCCACAAAAGGAGTATGCAGACAAGATAACCCTTGACTTGTGAAGATGGGAGACCCCTAGAACCATCAATTGCCGCCCTTAGTATGGGGCTGTAGATCTAGGGGTAGCAACTTATCAATGCAAAAATGCTAATGAGAATTACATTTGAATGAGCTTATATCGCTATATATATATATATATATATAAATTTTCAGTACCTAGTTGTGATTATTTAGTGCTTTATATATATATATATATATATATATATATAAAGCACTAAATAATCACAACTAGGTACTGAAATTTTTCACCCCAGCCCGGGGTCGAACCAGCGACGTACGGCACCCACCACCTAGCAAGATTGTTAAACCAGTGTGTAAGTCCACTCGGCCACAACGCCTTCCCTATATATATATATAAAACAACTTGCAAGCAAATTAGGTGTGTTATCTAGATTACGTTCATTCTTGTCAACCAAATTATTACTGAATTTTTTTTATACAATTGTTTTTCCTCATTTTAACTACTGTTGTACTGTTTAGGGCAATACGAAAAACAAGGACGGTCTTTACAAATTATGCAAACTTCAAAAGCGAGCTGCTAGAGTGATTTTGAAAATAAATTTGTATACACCTACAACAGAAATTCATAAATTGATTGTGAATATTTAGGGAAATCATTTTATAATAGACATACAATAGAAGAAATACCAGCATAGGAGTTATTGCCCTTGACAATTTTTTTTTTTATTATAAATATTTGATTATAGAAAATATTTTTTTTTTCAGTATCAATAGTTTACCAGATTTCTTATTTTATGCATTGAATAAAATTCCTCTGAAAGATATATTTCTATCATGCGCAAAGTTTAATTTGATAAAGATTTTTGCAAAAACCTATGACGCCACATGAGGATCGATCCACCTTAAAATTAAGTTAAACTAAAAGTTGTTGCTTAGAAATAAAAATTCCAACATTTTACGATCTAGCAAGTCGTTAACATGACATACAAATTCGTTAAATTCGATTTTCATCCCTTGTAATTACGAGAACGGGATCATCCTTAAATATCTAGGAGATAAAAAGTTGTTATTTAAAAAAGAACGGATCTTGAAATTGCGCATTTGATCGAAATTGGACTTGCCTCACTTTTAATACTAGAAACTTATTGATTGCAAGCTATGGTGGCTGAGTTGTGCCATTTTACATTTTGTCGTCTTTTCGCCTCGAAAGAACAAAACGACAAGCGAAAATACGACAAAATTGGCCCCTAATTCGTAGGTTTTCTTTATCGTCTTTTAGCGTGTATTTTGTCGTCTTTTCGTTTTGTCGTCTTTTCTTGTTTTCGTTATTTTGGGGCGAAAAGTCGCTTATCTTCGTTTTGTCGTCTTTCGCCTCGAAATAACTAAAAGAAGAGAAGAAAATGGCACAAATCAGCCACCATACTAATCTCATCTCCGACTCTATCGACCAAGTTTTGTCTTAATTATAGTTTCTTGTGATTATAATTGCGTTGAAATTAGAGGACAATGTAAATAAGAAAACACATATAAAAGAATACATGTACATGAACGAATGCGTTCAGAGACCCATTAAGCATCGAAGACCCGACACCTTTATGTAATAGACTGTGAAGAAATTCACTGAGTCTGCGTTTCACTTTACACAAATAGGCCAATATATTTATTTTCTACCCAGCCCACGGGTGGTGGGTTCAAACCCCCATATATGCGTGCCTGACATAGCCTCTTCCAATGGAATTAATAAATGTGTTTTGAAAAGGAAACAAGAAAGTGTACTGAAAATCACACAATTTAGGATAATAAAAATCATCACGTGATTAGCAAGGCGGTGATTACCCCGAAAATTTATCTGACAATCTCCATATGTACATAGTGTAGCAATGACGTATTTAATTTAACACAATAATTAAATACATGTATTTCAGCATTCACATAATAGTAAAATAAATATCTACATATTTGAGGGGGGGGGGGGGGCTACTTTTTTGAGTTGTAGTAGTGATACATTGAAATCTATTCACAAACCTAAAATTAATCATTGTGTTCACGATCATTCGATGCCAAATGTTTTCATAGACAAAAATGTACAGTAATGGATTTCATTGATTTTGATAGTCATGTACTATACGAGTATATTATTAAAAGATGGTCTAATTATAACACTGGTCAAAGTCACATAAACAAAAATATACTCTATTTGTATCGTAGATCTCTTTACTCATAGAACCTACTTCCCATTTATATCAGCCAATTTAAAAAACAAAAACAAAACTTGTTGGTTGAAATCAGTGATTCGACATTGAAATACTCGTGTCCAATGACTTTAAATGGTAGGAATGGCGCTATTCAGGGGGTCACAGAAGTGACAGGCTAGAGATTAATTTACAAATAACAGAGAAAATGTCTACAGATCTAACTTGTTTACAAAGTAATGGAAGCATGGGGTAATTTGTCGGTAACACAAATAACGCCCACGCTTCCACTGTTTATAGATCTCACAGGATACAAACAATTTAGACGTCTACTCCTCATATATATATATATTAATACCAATAAGACAAACGTAGTCATTTTTAATAAAAGCGGACACCTAATTAAAGAAAATTTTGTGTTCGGTAACATATTTATTGAATGTACTAACAAATATAAATATCTAGGAGTAATATTATCCTCCTGTGGTTCGTTCAAGGAAGCAAAATCTGATCTATACAATAAAGCTCTTAAGGCCTCATTCAAACTTTATAAAGACATCAAATCTATCGATCCACCAATTAAAACATTTTTGCATCTTTTTGACCATATGGTAAAACCCATCGCCTTGTATGACTACGAGATATGGGGAACACTTTCAGCACGCATGCTGGAAAAAGACAGAGATTTATATGATATCTTTAAAAATTGGGAGGTAGAAAACCTGAATATTAAGTTTTGTAAACATCTACTGGGTGCCGGTAAAAGAAGTACTAATATTGCAATAATCTCTGAATTGGGTAGATATCCTATGTTCTGCTCTATAATCCAAAGTATTTTACTATATTGGCATAGACTTGAGAATTGCCCAGAATCATCCCTGTTATACAGTGCTTATACAGAGAATATCAATCTGAATTCGTATAATATAAATTGTTGGTACAAAAACATTAGTTATTTTAAGGAAAAAATGGGCATTTTGGTACCCAATTGTAAAAATCTCAAATTCTCATTTTTCAAAAAACAAATGAAGAATCAGGTACGGAAACAATTTTTACTTTACTGGTCAAAACGACGTGAAGAGGGTCAGAAATCAGGAAAACTCACAACATATTTTTCGTATAAAGAAAACTTTACTATGGAAAGTTATATATTTTTAGAATCCCTAGAATTAAGAAGAACTCTATGTAGATTTCGAATTAGTGCACATGACCTTCGAATTGAAAGAGGAAGATATGAATTTACAAAAACCAATTCTGGCCAGAAGATTTCTTTAGAAAGGAACAAAAGAATTTGCGAATTATGTAACCTTAATTGTGTAGAAGATGAAATTCATTTCCTTACTGATTGTCCATTCTATGTTGAAGAGAGAAATATGTTTTTTAATGGTATATACAAGCTCAACAAAATTTTTATCTATCTAACAAATAAGGACAATTTTACTTGGTTGATGATTAATGAAGACAAACCAGTAATTGTCAAATTGAGTGAATATTTAGTGCAAACTTTCAGAAAAAGAAGTGATGCTTTAAAACTGCAAAAATCATTATAGTTTATTATTCATATGTTGGTATAATACTGATACTGTCCATTTACTTGTGTATACACATGATTAGCAATTCATATATGTATGTACTTGTTTCCCCAACATGCTGCATCCACATGCAGTTTGCAGTCTATCTAACCTGTAGTTAATGTTGTAAACTTTCTTTCTTTTTTGAATTTCCTTCTTTATAAACTGTCTTACTGTTATGCCCTCTGGGCCCAAAATTGGAGAAAACTTATCTTATCTTATCTATATATATATAGAGAGAGAGGACCTCCCATGCTTTTGGTTTGATATGATCTATATTCAATGAGTTGTGAGTTTTCTACCCCCGAACCTTGGTGAGGGAATAGATAGAACAAAACGAGTTGGATATCATTCATATCAAAGCACAAACCATGGGGGGGGGGGGGGGGGGGGTATCATATTATTATTAACACCACCACCACCACCACCCCAACCCCCGGTTATTCATTTACATTATTGTTTTGTTGGGAATTTTGCTTCCTGTCATCCTGTAAACAAACTATGAGAATGAGTGATATCCACTGGATAAAGGATTAAACATGGTGTGTGTGTGTGTGTGTGTGTGTGTGTGTGTAAAACCACTGAACATAGCAATCATTTATTGCCAAAACATATATGTATGCAACCATGATACTAACGGTTTTTAAAATTACACATAGTTCCTACCTCTGTCTATTTTGTTACACTCTCGTTTTATTGATTTACTAGGAGTGGGAGGGAGACATTACATACTCAGATATTAACAACTGCCACGTCCCCCGACTGATAATTAACGACTCTCGAGTTATCAAGCATCCATGCCAACCCACTGAAATTGATCTGGTTAAATTTTTGAAAAGAATATTCTAGGTTTATTTTTATCTGTTGTTTTTTCATTCGGATGAGACCGCAAAAACCGAGGTCCCGTGTCACAGCAGGTGTGGCACGATAAAGATCCCTCCCCGCTGGCCCGCTCAAAGGCTATAAGCGCCGAGCAGAGGCCTAAATTTTGCAACCCTTCACCGGCAGTGGTGAAGTCTCCATATGAGATGCTGACTTTAAACGAGACTGTTGAAACCCCTGTACCATCAACTTGATTATTAGTAGCATGCTTCGATTTAAAAAAAAAAATCATACGCAGAACAAAAGTATTGAATCAGTTGATATATATTATACATTATATAGTATACATTAACAGCAGATTGATAACTCAGCTGTATGACAAACGGGATGATTTCAGCTTCTCCAGCGTCAACTTCACATATTTATATGTAGCAATATTCCATTGTCACCTGCATATGGTGTTTATATATCTCAACTGATTCGATACGCAAGAGCTTGTTCTGGGTATAGTCAGTTTTTAAATCGAGGTAGGCTACTGACAAACAAGTTGATGGTACAGGGGTTTCAACAATCTCGATTGAAGTGAGCATTTCGCAAATTCTATGGTCGATCGTTATAACGATCCAGTTCGTCAATACAACCTATCATTGGGTCAAATGATGTCTGACGTGTTTCATACCGATTGTTAGGCCGTTCTTGGCACACTGATTTTGACTACGGATAACTCCGTTTACCTGATCAGGATATAGGGCTCACGGCGGGTGTGACCGGTCGACAGGGGATGCTTCCTCCTCCTAGGCACCTAATTCCACCCCTGGTGTGTTCAGGGGTCCGTGTTTGCCCGACTATCTAATTTGTATTGCTTGTGGGAGTTGTGAGATTGATCACTGTTCGTTATCTTCGCTTTTCATATATAAACACCCTATGCAGGTGATAATTGAATATTACTACATAAATATGGAAAGTTGACGATGGAGAAGCTGTATGAAAGGTAAGAAGATAACGAACAGTGATCAATCTCATAACTCATATAAGCAATACAAAATAGATAGTTGGGCAAACACGGACCCCTGGACACACCAGAGGTGGGATCAGGTGCTTTCTCTCAGTCTTCACTTGAGTTTCCAACCATTGCATGCATTTACATCACCCATCACCATTAGTGTCTCATGTTTCGGTACTTGACGAATCTTTGTAAATGTTTATCTGCTTGATTTGTATCGTTTGTTGGACGGTGTATTTGTATGATAGGAGAACAAGAGAGAAAAAGCGAGCTCTGAAGATACTGTTATTTACAGGGTTCCATTCCAATGGGTATTAATCCTACACTCCTGTGATGTTCCTCTACAACAGAGTACAAGATGGTTTCTCCGGAGACTGGCTTTAGTTCTCCAAAACATGTCCATCTCACTTCAATCAGTCTCATTACATCATTAGTCCCATTATGAGATTGATCACTGTTCGCTATCTTCACCTTTCATCAACACCATAATATCTATTAAATATCCCTGTAATGATCCTTGTTTTTCCTACTTGATAAACAATCATTCCAACAACATATCTTGAATTGATGGCTTCCTTTGGTGTTGAAATGGATGACATTGTTCCTTTCGGGTCCCTAGAATCCGTTCGGCTTTCTCTAATTGTCGTCATACCTTCAGACAGCATTTGACCCAATGTAGATAATCTTCATCGGGAATTTCGCATGTCGTGCTAAATTCTCCTGTATTAGTATAGTTTGTTGTAATGGTTTCCATAACCGTTTGTTTTCTAAGGAATGAGGTGACTGGCCTCGAGTTCAACCCCCACTTTCATGTCTAGAGGACCAACATGGCAGTTTGTAACAGTCCCCGCAAACCGGTTTTGTGATCAGAGTTTCCCTCTCATGAATGAGCTGCCGGCCAATTTTGTCGAGTCCCTTCTCCCGTGCGCCCTTACGAAGTTAGCCTAGGGCCGAATGGTGCCCAGTATCCATCTCCGTCCATGACGAGGCATTGCATATGACTTGCATAATCTCGGCTGGAAGGGGGCCTCCGTGGCCGAGTGGTTAGAGCATCGCGCTCAAAATCACACGGCCTTTCACCTTTGGTCGGCGCGGGTTCGAATCCCGCTCGCGCCGGTAAGTGGAAAAGTTTCCCAGTTTACTTTCGGAAGGTCGGTGATCTCTTCCAAGGTACATTGTATCTGGATTCTCTCTTCCACCAATAAAAACTGGGCGCCACCAGACGAAAAATTGTCGAGTGTGGCGGAAAACAGCAAAGCAAACAATCTTGGCTGGATATTTGCACCGACGCCTTCACCGAATCTCGGAGCAGTCCTTCATAATGCTGTTCGCTTCAAATAAGTTATTTGACTATCATTAAACCACTCTGCATCACTATTTTTACTACAATACGTACGGTGTATGTATGTGAACTCCATGATAAAAACTTTCACTAAATTTTCCGTTCAAATGCAGGATAACGTCCATGGCGAAATACTTTATCCACCGAAATTAAAGAGTTCCTATAGTCTGTTTCTTTTTTAAATTAGCGATATACGAATAGGTATGTGGAGATACTGTATATCAGTAATTTAATAAAAGTAACTATAGGAACTCTTCAATTTCCGGAGATAAAATATTGTGCCATGGAAGTCTTCAGTTGAACTGAAAATCTAGAGGTAGTTTTTATTACGGAATTTACCTACCTAGATGCTAAGTGATGCAGCACAGTGATACAGAGTTGGTTTAATAGTCAAATAACTTATTTGATGCGAGCGGCAATCACATTAATTGCTAGAACCGGTCAAAGGTGAATGTAAATTTCCAGCATGAATTATTATAAGGACTATTCCGAGATTCGGTTAAGGCGTCAGTCCAAATATCCAGTCGAGCTTTACCATTAACAGTCAACATAATGCTCTGGTTTAACGCGATACTTTTAGATCCATCATCCAAAAGAAGGAATCTCATCACATGTGCTGCATGTAAATTTTCAAATTCATTTTGGTATAACAATTTGTTGTGACTGACAAATCTATGGATCACTTTATAGCTAAAAGACTGTATGTAAGTTCACCCATGTAAATATAAGGGTTTTACAATTTCTATAGGAGAGAGTTACACTATCCAGAGGCGGATTAGGAGGGAGTGTTCGCGCCCCATTAGAATTTCAAAGGGAGAAACTTGTATATTTCATATATCAGTGAAAAATGGCTATATCTGAAGTATTTGCGCTTGGACAATTCTCTCAACATTAATGAAATACAGGACTAATTATGAAAGAAAAACTCAACTATTGATTGCAATAAGAAATGTGTTATATTTCAGGAGCTTCACGCCCCTCCCCATCAGTTGATCCTCCACCAGATCACGCGATTTCGTAATCTCGACTGAGATTCGGCTCGGCTGCATATTTGAACTGACGCCATCACCGAATCTCGGATCAGTCATTCATAATTTTCATTCACCGTGGGAATCCGGGATAGGTAGAATAGGTCCGCAGCATCCCCTGCTTGTCGTAAGAGGCGACTAAATGGGGAGGCCCTTCGGATGAGACCGCAAAACCGATACTCGATCGGTGTCACAGTAGGTGTGGCACGATAAAGATCCCTCACTGCTCAAAGGCCGTAAGCGCCGAACATAGGCCTAAATTTTGCAGCCCTTCACCGGTAATGATGACGTCTCCATATGAGTGAAAAATTCTTGATTGGACGTTAAACTTTATATACAACCCATATACTTTGATCGGTTCTAGCATTGATATGCACCTTACCTAGGTGACATTGCTGTTCGCTTTTAATAGGTTATTTGATTATTAGATCAACTCTTTATCACTATTAATGCTGTATTACTTACCGTCTAGGTATGTAGATTCCATAATGAAAACTACCACTAAATTTTCCGTTCAAATGCTGACTTCCATGGCGCAATATTTTATCTTCTGAAATTGAAGAGTTCCTCTAGTCTGTTTTATTAAATTACTGATATATAAGTATCTCCACATACCTACATGTATATCACTAGTTGCTCCGAGATTCGGTGACGGCGTCAGTCCAAATATCCAGCTAAGCCGAATCTCAGCCGAGATTAGTGGTTTCGTTGCCCTGGCCTCCTAACTTGGCAATCTGGAATCCCTTATGATATTTCTTACGATCAATCTCCAAAATCAAAGCCTAAATAAGTATTATATTATATGTAAAAAAAAAAATAATATACACAAAAAAAGTAGTTTGACAAAATTCATATTTCGACAGAGGTATACGATATCCAAATGAAAGGTGAAGACAACGAACAGTGGTCAATCTCACAATTCCTACATGCAATACGAAACAGAGAGTTGGGCAAACACGGACCCCTGGATATATCAGAGGTGGGATCAGGTGCCTAGGAGGATGAAGCATCCCTTGTCAACCGGTTACACCCGCCCTGAGCCTTATATCCTGATCAGGTAAACGGAGTCATCCGTAGTCAAAACCAGTGCGCCGAGAACGGTCTAACAATCGGTATGAAACACGTCAGACAGCATTTGACCCAATGATAGGTTGTATTGGAAAACTAGATTGTTATAACGACCGTAGAATTTGCGAAATGCTGACTTTAAACGAGATTGTTGAAACCTCTGCACCATCAACTTGTTTGTCAGTAACCTGCCTCGATTTAAAAACTGACTATACGTAGAACAAGCTCTTGCGTATTGAATCAGTTGAGAGATATAAACACCATATGGAGGTCATAAGGGAATATTGTTACATTGATATGGGAAGTTGACGCTGGAGAAGCTGAAATCATCCCGTTTATCATAAAGTTGAGTTGTTAGTTTGCCGTTAATATCTATTATAATTTTCAATAAAATATCTAAGTATGAAGCAGAAGTTGGCAACTCTGTGGTGTCTTTTATTTTGAGTTCACAGGGATATATCGAATCGACATAGGAATGAAAATTATTATTGTTAATAGATAAAACGTCATCAATAAATTTAAACGTGGCATTGAAAACCAAAGCAAAAGATTTTTTTCTCACGTAGAAGTTTATGAATAAATTCTCCTTCATAAGAATAAAAAAAAAAACAAGTCAGGTAACAAAGGAGTACAATTCGTGCCCATAGGAATTCCAACAGACTGTTAAAACAGGTCAGCTAACAAAGGAGCACAATTCGTGCCCATGGGAATTCCAACAGATTGTTGGAAGATCTGGTCACCAAAGACTACGAAGATATCTTCAATGAGGAACTCCAACATATTTTTAATTTCAACTTCAGAGTACTTGTGCGTGGATTCAGAGTGGTGTTTAACAAAGTAATTTTTTGGATAACTGATCACTAGATATGAATATTTCCGTTTTCCATTTTTGTTAAAGAAACAACTGTCTATATACTGTCAAAAAGTCTAGTCTTTAATTCATCGTGAGGAAAGTCATACGTTTTGATGTTGTTGATTTGAGAGAAGTTCTGCGATTTCAAGTTTACTAAAAGTTCTTGAATTTTTTTTAGAATCCACATATGATTTACTACACTTCTGGCATATGTAGTCGTACAGTACTTTTGAAGTTTCTGCTTCACAGCTGTTAATATTTTCGTGAGGAGCAAAGATAGAGGCTTGGTAGAACACTTACTGGATCCAGGAATGTATGATTGATTGATTTATTTATTGAATATTGTTTAACGTCCCTCTCGAGAATATTTCACTCATATGGAGACGTCACCACTGCCGGTGAAGGGCTGCAAAATTTAGGCATATGTTCTGCGCTTATGGCCATTGAGCAGGAAGGGATCGTTATCGTGCCACATGCACCTGCTGTGACACGGGACCTCGGTTTTAGGGACTGTCCCATTCAATCGCCTCTTACGACAAGCAAGGAATATTGAGGGCCTATTCTAAACCGGATCCCCACATGATGCCGAGTATCTTTGTAAAGGTGTTTATGAAGTTTAGGAATCCAGTATAGGTACGGTAACTCATATTCCTCCGACCCATTGACTCCGATACTAAATGTGTCTAAAACTGAATTTTGTGTTTTTCTCATAACTTTATATAGAAGTGTGTATCATACATCCTTTGATTCATATATCATGAAAAGAATATCATAATTTGACTTTGAGGTCAAGGTCGTAAGTGATATCAAGTGCGGCATGGTAGTATTTATACTACACCATCTGGTGACACACGTATGAAGAATGATTTTAAACCCAAGGCCAAAGAAGGCAAGGACGTAGCTAAAATGAATATAATTATACCCCCTCCTACGTTTTGTGCTTATCTCTCAACCGCTGGATGCATGTGTATTCAAAGTTTAAATTAATATGCATAAAATAATATGCATAGGCCTACATATATTTAGATTTTTTGGAATTTGTTAACATGCATGTGATATTGCTCCAATAGCGTTATGCTTCAGGTGCCACCCGATTCCCGTCCGTGTAAAGGTTATGTGCTAAATTGTGTATGTAAATTAAATATGTACATACTGCAGTATAATAGCTGCAAAAAGGGGTGCATTTTTAACAACTTCTCCAGGAATATAGACATAACACAGGGGCGGATCCAGGAATTGTGGTTACGGGGAGCGGAACTTTATGAGGCAGGGGGTCTGGGGGCCGCCTTGAGGCCACTGGTCCAGGGCGAAGCACATTTTAAGGGGTTTGGGAGGGGGATTAAGTTTTCCCTATAAAGTAATTCAAGAAATCAAAAGATTTTTCTCATTTATTTCTCCGGGAGTGGAAGGAATTATCGCTTCTTTTATCTTTTACTACATTTTTCTACATGCATAAGAGACCACAATTTACCTTAAATTTGAAAATTTTAGGGGGGGGGGGGGACTGCGCCCCCCCCCCCCCTTAAATCCGCCACTGTAATATAGTGGCACATTACACTATTTGGTAAGTTCAGCTAGATAAGTAAAGATGCAATACAGAATACTTTATTTCTAATTCAGAGTCCAAAGTAGACAAACATGAGATGCATGATTACAATAATGAAGAGAAGAGATGCCAAACAATAGAATATGCATATTAATTGATAACGATATTAAACTGACAAGGTATACAAGGTATACTCAAGAATACATAATTCTTTTACAAATGTCATAGATATATAGATATACATAATATATATATTACTATACTATGTTATTATACCGTATATACTCGCCTATAAGTCGGTCCGCCTATAAGTCGGTTGTATTTTTTAAGGTTATTTTGTAGGAACTTGCCATTGACCCGCTTATAAGTCGGTACAAATTTTTGTCAGAATCGGTTGACAATTTCAAGTGTTTTTACCTATGTTTCAAAAAATATTTTGTGAAATTAATAATTATGAGGTGTTCAATATCCAAGCCATATCTGTTTGGGGTTTAAACGCAACCCTTGATCTATTATGGACAACGATCCCTTGTTTACCTAAGCAATTATGGTCTCCTAATTACCAGTATCTGACACCGTGTTTACTTAGTGGCACGCGCCTCGCGAAAACTGTTACTGTGAGATTCCGGTATAATTCATTGTATCAACAATAGAGTTTTTAAGAGTCAAGAATGATGATCTAAATCATCTGTTAACAATATTCAATCTTTTATGAAATATATTTCAGCCGGTATACGTATGAATATTTCAATATTAAATCGGGTTCGTAATTCAATTTTACCGATAAACAATAGATTAGTTGAATTGAAAGTATTAGTTACCGGTATTTTAAAATACATAAACAATCTAATATGTCTAGATATTTGTGAACAATAATCATTTGTGTGGTAGTCCATGATAATCGTCGGAGTTGTTTTAAAAAACACTACATTACGCCGCCCAGAAAAATACCAATCTTCTTAGGACGCACCCCTCTACCGACTACTGGACCTATTGTATTGTGATGTTTTTAGGGACAGGGGGGTATTCATTATTAATGGTAATTTTACAAAGAAAATAGATTATAATGCATTACAACAAATCACGGCAGTATTATCCAGGCACATCATAGGGTCCCTTATCAAGGGGAGGGGGGGGGGGGGTACAAAATATAAATATTGACAACTACTACGATCTATACAGATAATATTTTTAAAAAGGAAATTTTACAAAAAAAGGGGGGGGGGGCGAGATTATACGCACGACGACAAATTTTGAAAATCACTTGTAGTCTATATAGTTAACCCCCTTCTCTCCTTACACTCGTCAAATATACCTCCATCTCTTTACATTCGTCTAATACAAATCCTCCTTTCTTAGAATCGTCAAATTCCCCCTCCTTTTCCTTACACTTGTCTTACACACCCCTTTCTCCTTACACTCGCAAAGAGAAGTCGGTTGTTTAAATCAGACTGCTGAAAATGGATAGACTAACAGTTGGGTATTGGGTGGTGAACCTAAATTACCTGGTTTATAACTAGTATCCTTATTATTTGCAATAAAGTTTCTAGCTTTAATATATATATATAGGCCTACATATGTTATACCTAAAAATGAACTTTGAACTGGTCATAAAAATTTGTCAAAGTTAGATAAATTAAATAATTGTGTAGACATCTCGGGTTTTTTTTTAAATTGTCAGAAGCTTATAAGATTTAAAATCATACAAATGAAATATATCTCTCACTCTGTCTCATGGGCAAGTAGAAGAAATTTATAATTGGGAAAAGAATATCGTGCGGATAGGAGCTCTAATATAAGCGCAACCGTCGTGCGAATATTAAAAATGATTGGCACGACAATGATGCTGATAGACACTTTAAAAAAACAACAACCAAACAACTCATAAAACTTAATTCAATCCAAACATAAAAATCCTCAATTGTGTGAGGGGTGACTTAATTCATAGGTTCAAACTTAATTACTACTCAGTACTGCATACCACAGAAGAGAGAGAAGAGGGGGGTATGCCGATAAATCAAACCACTTTGTCATTTTAAAAGAAAAAAGACACATTGTCAATAAAATTATTGAACTGTTATCACTTCTCTATGCAATGTACTACTTCACTGGGTTAATTTTAGAGAGCTAATGACTGTAATTCGATAGAAAACATCGCAAGTGAAAGTAGCGAGCGCGAGCAGACATAAACAACCTATACTTCACCAGCTCAAATTATACAAATGTGAATGAAACATTCTAATCTGTAACTCTTTATGGTAACTTTAAAGTGTATTTTTTACGAATGTTATATTTTTATCATCTTACATGCTTAAACAAAGTATGTCTCACCCGTAAAATGTTGGTGAGCAGCCGTCGTCGTTCGCTGTTTCACATTGACAAAGGACCCGGATGTAAGATTTTTTTCCCCTATGACCTTTTGACCTAGCATGACGTTAGAGTGTGCAAAACATCTAAGTCGGACATAGAGTTTTGGACCAAAAATTGACTCCCAAAAATCCGACTTATAGGCGAGTATATACGGGTAAATAAATCTGTCCACAAGATCAAGAATTTCTTTCTCTTCTGTGTTGAGTAGCCAAAATAGTTTTTGCTTATTATCTAAAGTAGAAAATTGTTGAATTTTTTTTTGGTCCAAAGTATAAGCTAAGTAAAAATGAGGAAATGGTATATTATTTCTTGTCGCAATGTAATATTTTTATTATATGTTTATAGAAGAATTCAAATTTACCTATAAAAATGTTAATATTATCAAACTTCAACATTTAACGTTAAACAGCATCTTGATGAACTCTTTCTTAGCTTCCAAACTTTGAAGCGAATATATCTGACAAAAAATGCAGAAACTATATAGATCTAGGCCTACTCAATATTTTCAAAAAGGTGGTTTTTATATGAAATGAAAAGAGAAACGATTCATTTATTTATGTTACTATGATCCACCGATGTACGTTTAAAGTCATTCGATTTATATTCAAGAGGATGAAATGGTGATTTGGGTTTTACATAAATAAGGATCCGCACCCAAGTTTATAACGAAAAGGACGATAACTCTCGCCGGTATGACTTACGCATGCGCATTCTATCGATTACATTATTTATGGGGTTTTTTCTAGCAAATACAGGGAGGACCGCACCCCATTACAGGAAGACAGACATCATACTGATTAATGCCGGACTAAAATAAACGATTAAACGCGTCTCAATGACAATTTAAAGGAGGTCTCGGTCTCCTTTTTCTCTGTTTTATGTAAGTATTTATTGCACGATCCGTTGTTTTGAGTTGAAGTGTAAATTTTAAAAGGTAACGTCAGATTAGTGCGTGATGGATTTTTGGTCCATTTCCGCTTGATGAATTTTCTGTTTACATGTTAAAATGTCAACATGTTAAGCATATATATATATGTATCATTGATGTAAGGATGTTGATTTTGAAGGTTATGTATGAATTCCGAAGTTGATGATAGTATTTGGGTCATCACACAGGAAAATATTGATGCTGATGTAGGTGATGGAGCCTCCATCTTGTTATGTCGATAATTTTATGCAGAGATGGTTTCATGTCGAAGTTGGCCAATGCCTTTTCACATTAATCACTGGATTACATTTTATGGCATGAAAAGAAATTTCTTGGTTGAATGGAGGAAGTGATCCAGTATTTGATGTGTGTTTTGTCTTCGCTTTGTGTCCTTCATTGGTCTCGCTTGGTTCACACTTTGTTATAGAATAGGGTGGGGTACAAAAGTTTTGATAAATGCGTGAATGTTATGTTTTCGTGAATATTTCTATACATATTCCTATGAATGTTTGCAGTGTTCCTTAAATTTAGACAAGATATTATGAACTAAGTATTGAAACATTTCATGAATTCAGCAGTAATTTTTATAGTGCACCATGCCTATATGTTTGATAAGGATGTTTGAAATAATGTAAATAGATTGATGTTTTACACATAGTCATGGTAAAGATTAATAAAAGGTCTGCAGATATATATCTAGTGTCAAGAGGTGTCAAATGTTGCAAAAATGGTAATCACAAAAGGCCGGCATGGTTCTCAGAATGACATTTTCAAGTAAAATGGTTTTACCTGAGTTATCTAAGAAGACTTACAGAACGCACCTTTTTTCAGATTGTGCACCTGTAGATAAATTGTCATCATGAGCAGTGAACTAGAAGCCCTCCGTCAAGAAACGGAACAGTTGAAAAACCAGATAAGAGTAAGTACTTTGATCCTGATATGTCATCTTAGGGTAATACCATCCAAGAAAATAGGTATCTTTCCAAAAATCATTTAATGATTAAGAGTTATGAAGTATTAGAATGAAAATTTCACTGTGAAATTGGTTTCTAATTACACCATAAACATTCAACTATGTTAAGTCTGGCATGATTAGGGATGAGATCAAAAGAACAATGTTGGATAAAAATCTATGAATTCAAATAGTTAGGGGGAGGGGGATAAAATCTCCAGCAAGTTTCTGTCATCCAACATTGATACACTTCAGTTGAAAAAGGAAAAATACAAGCGACTGTTAAAAACCTCATGATAATATTACATTTTGATGAACATTTAATAGTTCTATTGTACACTTTCATTTGTGAATAAACAGTAGAAAAGGTATATACAGAGTTTTATTTCTGATCGTATGTTTTCCTTGTTCATCAAGTAGTTTCAACAATTATCATATTTAGTTTTAAAGGGAAATTTTTCATCTTAAAATAATACACAATATATATCATTTTCATTTTGCTCGACAAGTACGCACATCTTTTCCTGAGCAGTAATTTGTATGACATTTGACAGTTTTCAGGCTATTTTGAAAAAAAGGCAGGAAATGTCTTATTCATGATGTCATAATGCTATCCAGGAATATGATTCTGATTTTGTTGACATAGTATACCTGGCATAAATTTTACTTTCTTAAAACGCTAATTAAGGTTAATTCCTAACACATTTTATAGAGAAAAATTTGTTGGGCCTCCTTTTTATGTATACAATCGTACCTTGTTCTTTGCCCCGACCCAATCATTTTTTCAGCACTTTGAAATTTAAGATTTTTTTTGTTCCCTAGAAAATAATTTTTTTTATTAGGTCTAGTTGTTTTACGATTTTTTATTCAAAATGTCCTTTGAGTGGCTCAAAATAATAGTGTAAAACATTATTTTCTGTTCTACTTTCATTTTTATACTGACCATTCGTTAAAATCTGGATTGAGATTTTTCAAAGAAACATATTCTATGAGGGATCAAATGTATCTCATCACTGCTCCATTTTACCACATTATCTACCAACAACACCCCCCTTGGATGCCTGATCGTACTTGTGTACAAACGCCATGTTACTAAAATTGAAAATCATGTGATTTATCTTACTGTGCAAAATATGGCGGATCACAGTCTGCGTTCCAATTGTTGGTCTATATTTCTAAAAAAGCACGCGCATTATTTTGATATGGGATTATATAAATATTATGACAATTTAATAGGTGAAAGGCACTTTTACGTTGCTCTTAAACTGAAACACACGAATGGAAGACGATCGTCACTACAAATTGAACGATGCAGAGAAATTGGCATTAAAATATATATTGGGCAATATCGCAACTTATTTAAGGGTAAATTGCCGTCATCATGCAATTCACTTGGATAGTAATGGATCATATTAAAGTGTTTAAGTGATTACAATTATAAATGTCAAACCACAAAACACTTCTGGATTTTTTTTTTAAATAGGAGAATCGATCGATGGTAATAAAAAAGGGATGTTAATTTATTAACAACTATAAATGTAAAGGTCTTCATCCGTGACAAATACAAAACGTCCAGAGAAAATTTCTGGAGACTTTGCAATATTTACATGTATTACATACAACTACAAAATGAATGCCCTAAACTCTATTCTGTCTGGCAACGTTTTATGTTTAATGAAAAAGATCAGAAAATTTGTCAATCTGATTTTCATGACATCATTCTAAAAAAAAATTCTAAAAAATACCGACCTATCTACCCACCTTGAAAAATGTTAGTCGGAGTACATCAAACAAAACAAAAATTTTAATGATGGCCGTACTTGTATATCTGGTCTGACAAAACTTTGTCTGGTCTGACAGAACCTTTAACTCTGTCAGACCAAATGTCTGACAGTGATTTAAAAATTTCGACAACTCTACTTTCTGGGCGTTTACCTCACTAGAATGCTTAATTAAAGAGACTTGTGAAGGCTTCGAGTCGCCATTTTTTCACAAACATGACTAAGATAAGTCGTATGTCGAATAGTTTATGCTATTCGGAACATCTTACTGTTAGGATAAGATTAGTATGATCTGCAATGGACCTTCACTAGTAAATAAAAAACCTGATGATTCGGTAAAGAAAACAAAAATATACAGAGTAGACTTTATTTTCTATTATTTGATATTCATCAAGCTTAACACAATTTATTATAATAATCACATTTCCTTCTGAAATAATCACTTGCCCCATGTATTGAGTTTCACTTGTCCGAACTGGGTTTTCACTTGCCTCGGGAAATCGGACAACCGTTAATGTCGATTTCTGATTGACATGTTGACGTTGCTTTCTTTGTACTAACTGTAGCTTTCTATTTTTTCATATCCCTATGTCATAATCATCATAAAGACTGCAATTGTGCTCTTTTTTCGGCAAGCTTAAAAACTTCCAGCTGTTTTGAAAGTGATCTTCACTTGCCGATCGACTTGGGTGTAAAAATCGCACATGGTTTCCTTTCATTTTAGAAGAGTTCTCCAAAACGCTTTAAATTGAGCTTGTAAATAACTCGAGAAAAAGCATCTGGTTGCTAAAGATATACTGATTACCTAACCTTGATACAATTATGACCGATTCCTGTTCACAAAAATCACTCGTCATGTGGGCAAGCGAGACAGCGAATTTAGGCGCTCACACAAAATTTTACTTGCATTTGGCGAGTTGGGAAGTGCCAAGTTTAAACCCTGAGTTTTAAGAACTAAATCAAAGAATTTCATGCATTTACATATCTTCTCATATGGGGACTACAATTAAAGGACAACAATTCATTAATTGATCAACCATATTTTTTCTCTCGAATTGATGAACTAAAATAACCAAATTCTTTATAACGTCACTGGAAATAATGCCAAAATGGGCTAGGACAAAAGCTGGCGATATACCAAGGTAACACTGTAAATTGCAGGTAACACTGTAAATTGCTTAATGATAAAACATATGAAATGGACCATTGTTTGCAATTGCACACCCTTGCATATGATAGAAAAGGTGGATTAAAACTTCAAAGGATAATTGAATTTATAAATTACCAATATCTATACTTATTGATACAGGCCAACCCAAAAAAAACCCCAAAAAACCCCATATCTTGTGAATCATAGTGTTAGTTACAGAACTATTAAAAATTATAAGTACAAAGACAGTCAATAGTAAACAAAAATTATTATTTAATGATGGTAAACTGAAACTGCATTTCGCTAGCAAGATGAATTGATCTCATTTGGAAATAACATGCTTGCAGAAAGGTTAAAAGGAAAAAAATCAATACTATGCGACATTGCTGGGTTTCTGACATAGAACACCCTTCTTGTAGAATAACAAATGAATTATTCATTAAGTTGGAAACCAGTTTTAGGAAAGAAAAAATAATGTGTTTGAAATTATTTTTCAGAATTTAACTCTTCATTGATGTGCAATGCATGTATGCATATCTGACTCCATGATGTATTACAGCATATTGTTTACATTTTTGTATTGCACAAAGTATCCCTATTCTCCAACAGAAATAAATTTAATTCTTTGTCTCTTACTATGGTAAGAAAAAATAGGTTTAATTAAACACTGTAGACAACAGTGCATGATACAGAAATATAACTGAATTACTGTATTGGATATAGTTCATACTTTTCTAATGTGATATGGTCTTTTGATAAATTCTGAATATTGATGGTATAGTAACTCCATTACCTAAACTGCTGATCTGTATGTGCCTTTTTGGTTTACCCTTGAATACGACACTTCCAACAGCATGACAACTCTCAAATCGCCAGCCATTTAGGGTGTCTTAGATGATGGAGTTCAATCAAATATCACATGGAGCTAACTAAGGATTATATGGTGGATGTGGCAAAATGCCAATTCCATTTTCCTTTAAATATTCTGTTACGACAGATGATTTGTGAGTCAGTAATTGTCATTTCTCTAGTATTTGTTGCAGGATGGATGTTTTTATAATGTGACAGAACATTTTCAGTATTGAACTGACCTATAACTCTCCAGCGTGGTGTTTTTTTTCCTACCCACTGGTAGCGGTACCCATTCAATTGGGAAAAATTGTCAAAATCCAACAAATTGGGAATTTTCTACCAATGTATCGGATTTCAACTAAAAGAAAAACAAAGTAAAGAACAAAACAAGAAGTATTCATGTCTTACCAAATTTATTTCTCTTGCTTTCATGTCGTCGTAGGCTCATTCTAGAATCGTCATACCTCTACAACATGTGACGCGCACTGCCATGATCTGTACTTTCGATTTAATACCGGAAGTGAACATTTAGTTAACTCATATAACATTTCAGACTAAGTAAATTAAGATGTCAGCAGAAGATGGAATTTTTAGTCTCAAAATTGAGAAAAATCAAAGTTTTTAGGCATTGGGAATGCGGTACCAGTTATATAAGGGAGGAAAACGCTGCACTCATATGTTCTGGACTTGGGCTACTGGGTTTTCGGGTAAAAATAACAAATTGTCCGTCGTAGAGTGAAAAAACCTGTTTCTGCATGTTGTCTGAGGCCTTTTGGTCATTTTCTGATCCAAACCTTGATTTTACATTTAGTTTGGGGTTGAAAATAACAAATCCATGTTTCGTCATCCGTTCAGTCTCATTGAATCGCTGTTGATCATAATCATCATGAATGCTAAGTAACTGGAGGCATTTCTACTCTTCCGTAAGGAGATTGGAAATGACCAGGCATAAACGAACATCTTGAGCTTTAACTGTTCTTTGAAAATGCTGATGAACAATGATACATCTGCAATGTCATTCCCAATGTATGCTAACAGTGGTCCATCTAGGATAACCTTAAAGTGACTTACTGTCTGATTTAAAAAGATGTATCTATCTTAAAACGGAAGTATATTAAAGTGCTTGATCTTCATAGACTTTGCAAATTTGCTTTTATGTCTGTTAAACCCTAATAAGGTACAAACTTTGCAAAATGCTCTCTGCTCAGGAAAAAATGTTCTATTGTTAGCTCATTAAAAGAACACAGGTTTTCAATCGTGCACAACGAAATCAAATTGAACTTCATTTTCATCAACATCATCAGATATTAATGTTTAGTTATTGAAATGTATACTCTAATTTTAACAAACTGTCATCTGTACATGGCCAATGCCATAGATTACATAATGTATACAAGTTTGTAAATTATGGGATATATTGAGAATCATTTTTATGGTGTATATTTTAATTTTTAGGAAGCCAGAAAAGCAGCAGCTGATACCACATTAGCCAGTGCCACAGCAAATGTTGAACCAATTGGAAGGATACAAATGCGCACAAGGCGCACCCTTAGGGGACACTTAGCCAAAATATATGCCATGCATTGGGCATCAGATTCAAGGTAAGGCGTGAATTATGGTATACATTTCATGTGCAAGTTGTATCTCTTCATTAGATGACAATACATTTTTTCACACAGAAGTATTATATTGAACTACATTTGTATTTCTTTTGCAGGAACCTAGTATCAGCTTCACAGGATGGAAAATTAATTGTTTGGGATGGTTACACAACAAACAAAGTAAGTAACTGATGATTAACTTTGGTTTTGTGTTTTATTCACCAGCTCATAGTGTGTCTCTGTCTGTCCATCCATCTGTAAACTTTACACATTTTTTACTTTTATAGAACTACTGGGCAAATTTTAACCAAACTAGGTACAAAGTATCCTTGTGTAAGAGAAGATGATTTAAAAAGGTTAAAAAAAAAAAAATAGGGTGGTCATTCAAAATTTTTCTTAAAAAACAATGGGCTAGAAAATATGAAACTTAAGTGACATCTTCCTAACCATGTTGAGTTCAAATCCTGGCCCTAAGGGATTGGTTGGAGTCACAATAGTGTGTCGTAGTCTTTGAAATTTGCCACTGGCCCAAAGTCCAAGTCCAATAAAATTCGGTTGTGCTTGAAAAAATATTTACACAAGACCGTTTCGTCTGTTCCTTTCATCAATATCGCAGACTTTATTAAAATCATCGATCCATATATTGAAATGAAGTGATGATTGTTATAATCAGAATAAATCGTAAAATAAGTTATTTAAAGCATACTTGAACTAATTTTCACCAAAATACTACAAGTTGTTTAGTGTGTTCTTGATCTTCAAGGTTCTTTTCAAAACTGAGAGAATTAATCAATTTTGTTTGATTTCGGCCAGTGAATTTTACTTAGGTCTAGTAAACAGTCTAGATACAGAGGCCCAAATTGTCAGTGCTCAAATGTTTTCCATTTAGACTGAATATGCAAGAACTATTTTTTTTAAAAAACTCAAGAGTAGAAAGACCATGATAAATGTAAGCATGCACAGTAGTGCAGATTCAAGCCATCACCTTGCCCTCCCAAGTTTTACATATGAATATTCAAGATATAGGAGAAAATCTTATTTTTAAGAGCAGCAGGGCCAGTATTAGTCATGTTAATATGCAGTCATCCTCTGGTAGTTCAGATTCAAGTTTGTTTGAATCATAATCCCAGAATGTAGGGTTAGATCATATTTGGGGATCAGATTTTTACATTGGAATAAACACACATGATATGTGAAATCTTGATTCGATGGTCTTGAATATTACTAATACAGTGGAACCCCGTTATTATGTTTTCCATTTTGTCACGATAAAATAACGTAATACCGGGGGCAACGTAATAAACGTTCCCAGTGAAATCCGTTAAAAATATCATTTGGAAATTGTATATCGTCCATTGGTACTCCGTGAAGGGTGTGTGAATATATCTATACTGTTTCTTTGTTTAAAAGACTATGATACTTTGTTTTATTTACATCTTATCTTTAATGTCCGTAATTCTTCATGTTCTTATCCCTTTTCTTTATTTCGGTGTAGGATACATAAGGATGTTTTGATAAACGTTGCTTTTTCTGCATTCGTTTGGACTGCCATTTTGTTCAACTTGAAAACTGCGTTCATGTAAATTTGTCTCAATAACTCGTTCCGGTTCGTATTCAACATTCGTATTAAAAAAATAACAAAACATCGTTTTTATCAAGTTCTCTGATTACACAACACAATAAAAAAATCCCACCCAAAAAACAACAAAACTATAGACACAAAACGCACATGATACCCAACACTTACACACTTCTCACCAACGATAAACATGCACGGAGAACAATTTAAGCGCAATCCACATAAAAAAAATATAATGATGCACGAAGATTTCATTTATAACGCTAAATGATGGCACTAAAATCACGTGCGCATCAAGGGGTTTTAAAATATTCTCTGAGGTAAATGCCGTGCACGAATCGGCCGATAGATTGGTGTATGTATGGACGAGATTTACGAACACCCAAGCTGCATGTCCAAACAACGAACAATTTTTTTTAATTGAACACCTTTAGTCACCTATGTCCAAGCAGTTACCCAAGCGGTTGTAACATTGCTACGATAAATCTTGTCTTTCTTGTTTGGTACCAAAGCTGTCCGTGAATAGAGTTTTAATAGCGAAGGTAATCACACTATGCTGAACACGCAGGTGGTTGAGAAATTATTTCTTTGATTATCAAAATATGAAAAATGAAGTAAATTTCATAGAGTACAATTTCTAAATAAACATTATTTAATTGTTTATCACTGGCTTCTATACCTGGTATTCACCTGTATTGATGTTGCTAGATCTATTGAAGCGTGATCAGTCAAGCGTCTCTAATCCCCAAACAGACCAGGGAATTTATGTGGTGACTGCCTCAGGCAATCAAGGTGTGAATGGCTTCTTATTTTGAGAATCACTATTGAATAATTAGGGGTTTATTACGTTTTTGTCGGAATTTTTACAACGTAATACCGAGTCCCGGCGTTTTAGGACAACGTAATAACGAGGTCTATTTTATATAGGTTTGTGAAGAAATGGTTTTGTGCTTTGAAATTCCAATGTAATATGCGGACTAACGTAATAAAGGGGGAACGTAATAACGGGGTTCCACTGTACTACTATTGATATGCCAGTAGTCCAATGTAGTGTAGATTTATATTTGACCAAATCATGAATGTACTTTGGAGCTTACATAGGGATACATTTTGGGATAGTTTTGCATGAGAATATGTAGGTGATTTTTTATACCCCAGCCGCAAAGTGGTCGGAGCATATAGTTTTACCATTGTCCGTCCTTCTGCAACATCCAATTTCCCAGACTTGTTTTTTTAAACGTCTACAGATTGAGTTTTAGTTTTGTTCCGATTCGTTGATTTTGATGGAATTGTGCCCCTTTAATGTAGAAATATTAATGTATTTATTTTATGGCTGTTAAAACATATGAAGGATTGTTGAGTTCTTCATTGAACAAAATGTATGTAATATACAAACTGAATACTACATTCAATGCTATGCTTCGATGAATTTCCTACATTTGACTTTACTGCAGGCGGGGTCATTTGTGTCATGCCGACATATAGTTTTTGGTTAATGAAATTTCTTTTAAATAGCCGTACTTAATAAATCATCAGTTTGAGTTCATCTTGTGCTATGGCCATGTCAAACCTAAAACGTAAACATAGGTAGTTATTGCTTGGCAATTAGACATGAGAATTGCTGGTCTTTTGGAAATGACCTAAATGGAGGCCCCTTTTCAGAGTAGGCATTGGCACATTAAAGAACCTCACTGCTACAGCCCTTGTCTGAATTTGTTGTACTTCAGCTGGTGATGTATCAGTTCCTTGAGGATCTAAAACAACCAGGGTTTTTTCTTCTTTAAATAATAGACCTTAAAGTATGAGGGGCTAAAATCGGGGATAAAAATGAGTGGGGGGGGGGGGGGGGGTCATGTTAATATTATAAATACATTTCCTGTTGTGTGGATTCAAGTGTGGTTAAGTCTTTACCCTGTGGAACTAGGGTGGGGTCAGAATATGGAGTCAAAAATTTTGTTGGAGTAAAGAGAGCAAAAAATCCTTTAAAGTGTTCTGAAGAAGAGCAGGGCCAGGGTGACTCGGATGAGCTTTGTGGCCCACAGTCATCTTGTTACAAAAGTGCTCAGAAGCACTAATATGAAGTCTGTTACGGAAGATGATATGCATGTATAATTTTGTAATTTTGCTCTCTGACAACTTTTGACCTGAAATGTAGTGGATATTTAATTATTTCCTGGTTTGGTGATGCAGTGCATGTTTATCTACCATTGGTAAATATGTTCATACAGAAGTCTTCCTGATTTGTCTTTATGCTTTTTTCCCCTTATTTGTATTGTTGAACATGGCTTAATTTCAGTGTTGTCTTACAAAACATGTGATTTTGATTGTGGCAAATTTAAAAAAAAAGATCAGTAAATTTGAGTTGCAAATTTGATTAAAGAGGCCATGGGAATCTTCATGAATGACATCTTTTGCAGGTCCATGCCATACCATTGAGGTCCAGTTGGGTAATGACATGTGCCTATGCTCCATCAGGGAGTTATGTAGCATGTGGTGGTCTAGACAACATTTGTTCAATCTACAGTTTGAAAACAAGAGAAGGCAATGTACGAGTAAGCAGAGAATTGCCAGGACACACTGGGTATCTGTCATGCTGTCGATTTTTGGATGACAACCAAATTGTTACAAGTTCAGGAGACATGACTTGGTAAGTTAAAAGCAAAGTTGTGATTAATGTGTGAAATTGAATAAGAAATTGGTTTTGTTGTATATATTCATATGGCATTTCCTAAATATTGAAAAAAGGAGCATGTGTTAGGGCTATTCCAGAAATAAATACATGGGGAGGTCGGGAGGTACCTTTTGTATATACCAAGCACCCATAAAAAAAAAATAAAAAACTACCCCATGACCCATCAAATTAATAAACTCATTTTACAATGACCCATCTAATAAAAAAAAAAACTAACCAGACCCACCACAAAAATATTTTTAAAAATGAAAACGGTACAAATCTCGCGAGGTTTTCGGGACAAACATTCTAGTCAATGACGCGGTAATGCCTGTGCGACATTGTATCACAGTAGTTCTGAAGAAACGATGTCACATCAACAATCAAAGGCATCTATGGCGGGAATGTTGGAAAGATTGGGAGTCCAAACGATGCTATTATCATGAAATGGGTATGGATATGTTTTTCCACGAATCGTTCATCTTCTAATGGAGCCCGCGCCCGGAGGCCTTTATATCACCATCACACCGACTGATAAATATAACGCATCGGTACCCTCGTATAAATCAACTAAGGTTTACCTATTTTTATTAGAAAACGGAATACCTATTGGTTTCAAAATATTCCCAAAATCGATGCACTGTAAACTGTAATAATCTACAGAACAGAGTTCGCCGTCATCACGTCCAAAGGGACCCTACTAAACGCGCCTCTAATTTGAAGAGTGCCGTAATGGAAAGTTATGCGCTGCAAAGAGCGACAACTCGAATAGTTCTATGTTACTTCCGATTTCGAAAGCACGTTTTCAATTTTCCCTCCGACGTTTTGTAACCAACACGACAAGAGCGACAGTAAAAATATTCTGAAAACTCAACACCCACATGGCACAAAATAAAACAATAGAAACTACCCACTACCCATAATAAATATTTTTTTAGCAGTCCAACCACGGACCAATTAAAATATGAAAAAATACGACCACCCACACAAAAAAATATCATTTGCCGCCCGACCCCCCCCCCCCATTTGATCATTTCTGGAACCGCTCTTACTTATTCTGAAAATTGAGGTGAGGAATAAGTGGATGAAAGAAAAATGTCCTAATCCGATTTTAGATCAGGAGTCTGAAACCTAAGAAAGTTGCTAAGTAATGCCATGAGATTCTATGTTAATGAGACTGTTTTTGTTCTTTGTATGCACGCATATCTGTAGAAAACTTGTATGGTTGAATGTTACTGTATCAACTTGTCATACTTATCCACATTATCTTGCTGTTCCTACATGTACTTCACAAAAAGGCAGTTTTTATTGCATATATATTGAAGAACACAAGTTTTGTTGATGTGCTTTAAGCAATACTTGAAAACCAGCCAAACATACATGAAAGGTCAAAGATAAGTAAGGAAGATTAACTTCCTTGTAGATTACGCTCAATGGACATGAGGTAGAGTGTAATCATAGTATTTATACATGTGATGAACAGGCACAGTTTTAAAAACAGGGCAATGTAGAACTAGGAAGGAGTTAATACAAATGTATTGACATTGATCAGTAGATGCAGAAAGGACTTCTGTATGGTGATCCTTATCTATTGAACTACATACTGTGTCAAATAGTATGCAACTTTCTCTCGAACTAGGCATTCTTATTTTCTGAGTTAATAGTTGGTCAGTTTGATACCTCTTAAGATTGCCTTGTATTTCACTAAAGTCATAAACCACATTTCATTATGGAGAAGATAAATTAAGTTGTGTGGCACAATGAAAAGCACTCTATTTCTGGTTTCCTGTTGAGTTAAAGTGTATGACTCATTTAGTGTGTGTGTGTGCACTGAGTTGGAGTATGAGAATCATTCACAAACCCCAAAATAACTTGCTGTAGTATGGAGTGTTATAATGAATATGGCTACAACAGATGCTCTGCTGAGAAGCAGGACTGTGTGTGGAATGGAGCAGATTTAATAAGACCAATTGATTTTCATGTTCTGCAGATTGACGTGTATAAAAATAAGTATTGATTTGTCTGCTGATGTTGTTCACTGGAGGAGTATGTTCCAGTATTGATTTCTGTGTTGCTATTAGAAATGAACACACTCCAGAACTTTCATGACATTGGAAGAAAAGTACACATCTCTTGCTTGTTTCCTTGCTATTAAAGAAATGGAAATCACTGATACTGTATTTATTTTTGTGGTCAGCGCCCATTTATCGTTGTCTCAAAGAAATAGATATAATCTTTGTACAAAAATCAGACAGATTGGATCATGTGTAATGTTGTTGTATGGTGTGTATGAAATCCGCTTAAATGAAATCCTTAATACCATTTCAAAACCTCTCCCTTGGCATTTCAAATCATTAGATAATTTGAGTAAATCTGTTAAAAAGCATAAACCATGAAGTCTTAATTAGATGCTGATAAAACAGTGGGCATCCATTTAACAAGCCTCCAAAGATTTTACAGCAGTGTTTACTTAGTTCTATTTAAAAAAAAAATCTATGACCATCATGTTTATGGTAACTGAAGCCAATATATTGAATTTCAATATAGTTAAAGAATTTTAATTTTCTCTTCAACAATAGAGTTTAAAAGTCCATTTTGTCTAAACCAAGGGAATTATATACCTGCAAGGTCAATGATGGATGTGAACTACTTTTAGAAGGGGATATAAATTTGATTAGGATCTCTGAACTCTAATTTTAACAATGAAATAAATGTTTGTTAACCAAAACTGCAAAAGCGATTCAGATCAGTTGTTCAGAGTATTTCCTTATACTTTGAGGTTTAGCATTGTTACTTTGTGTATTGCTTTATAATATTGAGATACTCAGCAAGATTTATTTAAAGGGATTTTATGTCCCTTTTCAGTATGTTTTGTCCATTTTAGATGCATAAATGTTTTGTTTGGGCTTAAGAATTTTTAAGTAACTAAATAAAAACCATGAAATAAGTATCAAGTTTGAAGTTTGCAGGGTGCAAAATAAAAGGTACTTGTCTACTGGTCCTAGTTAAGTTAAAATTGGCTTAGGATGAGTGATTGCCATTTTGCATTCCTCCCCAGTGACGAAAAATTTTCCTGTACCTATGAAATCTTGCTTCTATTTAAAAAATAATTGAGAAATTTTGTTTTTCAGTGTTCAGACCAAAATCACTCTTCCTGTATGCACTTAATTTAGAGTAATGTTCTTGGTCATATGTTAACATATATTTATTTATAAATACTCTGGTGACCTATTGCGATATGCTATCCTGCGGGAAAAGAGGCTACGCTGGTTTGGGCACGTTGCTAGATCCAGTGGGGCAATCAATAATGTCTTTAATATGAAAAAAGAGGGAGGACGACAACCAGGGAGACCAAAGATGACCTGGAAAGCACAGCTAGAAAAAGACCAGCGTGAGTGGGGACTTTGTGATGTCAACCCATTGGACAGAGATGCCTGGAAGTCAAATGTTAGGTCTGCTATGTGTGCAGCAAGCCACTTACCTGAAAGGGAACCCACTGCTGTGGAAGATGCACCTAATCCTGCACGTTAATCAAAATGCCGATGATGACCCACCTTTTCGTCTCCAATCCATTTGACCTCCCTTACAAGAGTTTTGCCCTTTTATTTGAAAATTATTATTATATGGAGGGTACATAATTTGTACGACTAACTCCTCCCACAATTTTCTAGTGAGGACCTTGTTTTACAGAGTGTTTGTATTGGTATGTGGGAAGGATTTTGATTTTCTTTAATTTTTGAGGAAATTACAAGTTGTTGAACGTAGTCCATTTTGAGGAAAGTAGTCCATTTTGAGGAAATATTATATTCGGTAAAGGACAGGGTTTGTCCTTCTCTCAGTTTTGAAGCTAGGGTCTTTGCATAACTTGAAGATGCACATAGTGCAAGGATTTTGATTCTCAACAATATTTAACTTTCTTTGATGTTTGAAATATTTATAGGTTGTTGAACTTGGTTAAATATAGGGAAATAATTTACACACATAACTTTGGTTTGTCTATCTACCTCCTGTCACAGTTTTTAAGTTAGGACCTTTTATTCATTCAATGCAAAAGAAAGTATGTCACAGTTTGATAATGGCCGATAGTACCTGAAGCAAAGTTCTACAAACCATTGTGTAAGAAAAAGACCCTATTTAAGCTTTTCAAGGGTGTATTATGTACCGTTTTCTGTACTCTTGTTACCAAAATTGCTGTGGAACATCTTTTGAATTCACATTTGAAAAATTGTGGAATCTATGGTCCCTGCCCTTTTAGAATCTGACTTTTGCTGATTTTGATACACACAATATGTATGAATAAGGTATTTCTTGGTAAAGTAGTGGATAATACAATGAAATTTCCACATGTGGACTGGTGAATATATATGCAAGTGGGATTGACTGTGTTATGATAAAAATTTATACCTTGTGTTATTTTAGCACAGATGCATTGGGATATCATTTGATGACTTTGAATTTGTTGTTTCTGATTTACCTGTTGAAGTTATTGTATAAAGCCTTATTTTCACAGGAGTTGACTTTTGGTGTAGGATAAATATTTTTCCTTGTAGTGAAAATTCTTTATTAGCATGGAAATAAAAAAAATTTGCATTTATAGATACCAAGAGGAAATTTTATTTAGAATTAAAGATGCATATAGTATATTTAACAATTACCCATAGAATAATACTACTGGAAAAAGTAATTAATAACTAAATATCTCAAAATTTAGTGTTGTTTTCTTTGTCTCTCTTTTCAATTTGTTAATGATTTGGGGGAGGGGGGGGGGGGTAGTAGTCTTGCTGAGTATGGCTAGTGAGCAGAATTAGAAAACTGTTATTAACAATCAAGTCATCATTACAGTGCTTTGTGGGATATAGAGACTGGTCAACAAACCACTGCCTTCACTGGCCACACTGGTGATGTGATGAGTTTATCCCTGTCTCCAGACATGAGGACTTTTGTTTCGGGAGCATGTGATGCTTCAGCTAAGGTTTGCCATGTTAAACTCATTTTTATTGTCTACAATTCAGATTGCATCATGCTTTGATCAGTGATGTTACATTGTTTTAAATATAATTTTTTTTTTATTGTAGCTCTGGGATATAAGAGATGGAATGTGCAAGCAGACATTTTCTGGTCATGAATCTGATATAAATGCTATCACGGTAAGTTAAAATGATATGTGAAAGACGTTGATTCTGACAGTAAAAAGGTCAAGCTAATTGACTCTTTCAGAATACTTATAATTATTTACAGATTATAAGTAACACATTTTCTACTATTTTGTGTTCATCCAATTTTCTTGAGAGATTGATTTTTGCTTTTAAATATATATAAGGGCTAATACAGGTGAACGAGAAAAGGCATATTTATTTTTATATGGGTCAAATAATATTAGTGTGACAAAATTGCTTGGAAAAAAATACAGGTCAAAAACCCATATAGTGATGTATAATATGCACGCCTTTCTCACAAATATAAAATTCTAGGGGGAAAAAATAGATGTGTCTTATATTTGGCAAAGTATGGTGTTTGAATGAATTTTGATAGTAAGAATTTATGGACTCTAAAATCATGTTATATTCTTCTATCTTTAGTATTTCCCCAATGGATATGCCTTTGCTACAGGATCTGATGATGCTACGTGCCGATTGTTTGATATTCGTGCTGACCAAGAGATAGGAATGTATTCTCATGACAACATCATTTGTGGGATAACATCTGTGGCCTTTTCCAAGTCTGGTCGTTTGTTGCTTGGTGGATATGATGACTTTAACTGCAATGTATGGGATGTGCTAAAACAGGATAGAGCTGGTAAGTCAGGCAGAGACACCATCAGTTTTAAATGGAAAGTACACTAATACCCTAAAGCATCCTTTATAGTAACCGGAATTTTGTTGCAATACTTTGGTCTCATGGTATTCAACTGATACTGTAAGAGTGGTTATTTACGCTGGGGGAGTTGCGTGTTTTTTCATGTCCAACATTACATATGGGGGGGGGGGGGGGGGGGGGGGGGGGGATAAGCAGTAACTGAATATGATATATATATTATATCGAATATTTAAAACCATACACATGTAGGGAATTTTCGCGCTTCTTGCGTAACCCTGTAATTATTGTTAATTTTCCCCCAAGCGTAAATAACCACTTTTACATTAATGTAAACTAAATGTTAAAATAATTTCATCATACACACAAGCGGTTCCTAGAATTCATGCTGATATCTATAAACATTAAGTGGATATAATTTGTGTAATTGTAGGAGTGTTAGCAGGACATGACAACAGGGTGAGCTGCCTTGGAGTAACTGAGGATGGAATGGCTGTGGCCACTGGGTCCTGGGATAGTTTTCTCAAGATCTGGAACTAGAGGGAACAAACTGTGCTACAGTACCTATCTATTGCGAATTTTCTTCTTCATTCAGTTCTCATGTGAATGATAAAAACAGTGATTTAATGTGGATATTAGTTATAATTCATGAAGTAATCACACTATAGGGGGTTGATAACAAAGCAGTGAGCGCCTGTGTCGTCAGATTTTCTCCACTGTGGTGATATGAGACCTGATGATAAAACACCGAGGCATCTATCTGGCTGACACTGTGTGCCGAAGGACATGGTATTTGATAAATCCTTCATTGTGGAAATCAGATCTTATATTAGTCTTATAGTTTGTGTGTATGGATATATACGTTTCACATGTGTGCCATGTGATGTGTCTTTAATATTTCTCTCAGAGTAATCATATGTGTATGACTGTAATTGAAAACACTGCTTTGTCTGCTTGTACACAAATGTAATTTCTGACTCATGGATTAAAACATTAATGATCAGATAGCATAAGGGAAAAAGTAGTACATATGTCAATATGATCAAAGATGGGGATTTTTTTTTTTAAATATATATTGATTGTTGCAGAAACACACAACATGCAACAATTGTTTAACTTAGTTTTTATAAGTGAGCTTAAGTGACAGATGTAATCCATGTTGTTAGATTGTAATGGACTGATGAGTATGGTAGACCTTCTAAATGTAGGCTTATGTGTCCACACCACACCCTCAAACCTGAACGCTAAGTGTTGTTTTGTATTATATATTTAATTAGTGCAATGAATATGTGTACTTTTCTTTATTTCCCTGTGGAAGACAAGCAATTTACTTTGCTTTATCTCTTTCACAGTGTGTATCAAATTTTTACTTATGAATGTATTTGTAACATAATTTCATGATTGTAGGAGTTTTAATTTATATCTTTGGGATAATTCCCCATTCCCCTAAGGAAACCGTGTTATTTGTTTTATGACTGTCTTGATCAAACTATGAGGAAAATTAAAACAATGTACATTAAAATGACATTACATGTGGTCTTGTTATTTCTGTAAGATATTTATTATATCCTAAAGTACTACTATTAAACGAGTAAATGTATATGTATGGGTGTGATTGTATAAAAGGTTCAAATTGTGTTAGTGATTTGTCATGTGTAGTTCATATATTTAAAAAAAAAAAAAAGAATAGGAAGGCATTATAATGAAATTTAAAAGATGAAAATTATGCATGTCTTTAAAGTCAAGTGCGAGAAAATAATTTTTTGACAAACTTTAGACAAGATTGGAAATATTTGGCATAATACTGAAAGTGCTTTTTGTGTTTAGGATTCTGCCAATTGTATGGAATTATAAGATGAAGCCCCTGGGAGCCAGATTGGCCTCCATACGAGTTGGATAGTAAAGGTTGAGTGCTCCAATATTCAGGGGGTGTGTATTAACTAGTCCTTCACCTGTACTATTGTAATGTATTTCTCAATTGTCAATAAAGCTTTTTTGTCATTGTGTGTTATTTGTTCTGTGTTTGGGACGGGAGCACGAGGTTGATGGAACACTAATCACTTAAAATTTGTTTTTAACGGGATTCTTGATTTGGATCAGATTATTTGTTGTCGTCTAAGCCATGTTTGTCCCTAGACATCATTTTTCCAGAGGATATCTTTAACACCACTTAACAGATTTCAGTAAAACTTTATATATATTTATATGAAAATAAATGAAGTTCTGCACCTGCAATTTTGATGATAGTTCGATATTTGAGGAAGTTGTGGATATTTTTTTCCAGTTTGAGGGGGTGTTGGTTTCCAGAGCATATTTTAAAAACCAACGAACAGATTTGATTCAAACTTTGTATACATTATGTATATAATGAAGTGCTCGTGTTGAGATTCATAAGCATTCAAGGAAATTTTCATGTTTTTTTCAACTTTGTTTTGCAATCAACTGTTCTTTCACAGGTTTTGGAGAGGGTATAATGGAATCGCCAGTCCATGCACATCTATCTGGATGAGTTTGTTAATAAAAGATGTCATTTTCGGGCTCATGTATGCTGAATAGTAGTTGTCAATATAATATTTTTAAGTGCATGGTAATGAAGCCCTTTACCAAAATTGTGAAATTCATAACCCCTTGGTCAGGGCTCAGTCTCTAGGATGGGGCTGATATGGCCATACATAGTAAAAATATATATATTGTATTGTTTATTGGCTTTAAGCCTTACGGCTCATCAGCATAATACATATTCAATTACAAAGTATAAACAAAAAAGATGTATACAGTATGAAAAGTGGAGTGAATATTGGAGGATGGACATGCATGAAGAGAGTAAAAAGTCAAGTTTACATAAAAAAGAAACCAACAAAAGGTTTTATTAAATCTTGGAAAATCTTCTCTACTCTCGGACATGTGTGAGGAAAATTAAATGCATGGTTATAATATGATGTACATGAAGATTGTTAACTTTATTGCCCATGGGTTTATACCCTAGAGTGGGGCCAATATGGTTCTGTAGTGAAAATGTAATAAAACTGAAAATCTTTACTTTCAAATGTGAGGAAAAACAAAAATGCATGGTTATGATGTCCATCAAGCTTTCTGGCTAATTTATGAAAATCATGACCCCTGGGTTAGGGATTTAGGTCCTAGAGTGGGGCCAGTATGGCTATCTAGTGAAAATGTATTAAATCTGAAAAAAAAATCTTCTCTACTCGGACGTACGAGGGAAACTAAATGCATGGATATGATGTCCATGGATCTTTACCTAAATTGTGAAATTCATGACCTCTTGGCCAGGGACTCGCGCCTTAGGGTGGGGGTCAATATTGCCATATAGTGAGACGTCTTGTATCTTCTCTCCTCCTACTTGTGTATGAGGAAGTTATGATGTCCATAAGGTCCTCTATACTTGTGAAAAATCATGGCATCTGGGTTAAAGGTTTTAGGCTCTAGGATGGGGCTAATATGGTCATATATATACAGTTAAAATGCATTGAATATTAGCAAAAATGGTTTTTACTAACTTCCACAGTAGTGATATGATATCTATGAAGCCTAATTCATCTAATTGTAAATGAATTGTGAAATGCATTGCTCCTGGCCAGGTCAGGGGTTCAGACTTGGGGTGAGTTCAGTATGGCTATATAGTGAAAAAGTATTAAATCTTGGAAAATGTTTGTCTACATCTGCAGCAGAAATCTTAAATTGTTTGTATTGTGACAATTATTTTTGTGTATAATTATGACAATATCCATGGCTTGGTCAGGTCAGTTGAGACTGGCAAGTTAAATGTTCTTTCAACATGTTCAAGTTTACTAACTTTTGTGCTACTGGATACTGAGCTACAAGCTTGAGTGAGGTTTTCTGATCACCTGTTGTCTGGCGTTCAACTGTTGGTAAATTTTGCATATTTCCAACTTCTCTAGAACCATAGGGCTAATTTCAAACTACCCATCAAGCATTCTTGGGTAAACAGGATTCAAACGACGAGTCGCACCCTTTTCAAAAGGGAGATTATAATCAACAAACTGAAAGTATGGTAACGTGGCATCTTTTTAAAAAAAATCTTCTGAAGAACCTAAAAAGACGAAGCCTCCTTAATGAGTGGAAATTCAACATTATTCAAATGTTTCCTGGGGTAGGGCGGGCCCACAATAGGACATAAAATTTTACATGGGGATATATAATAGGAAAAATCTTCACAAGAAGTTGAAGAATTGGTCTATGATTAGTCATTTGAGTGTGCAAGCATCCTTGATTGGTAGAGATTTGGAATGCGTAGGAAGGAGTCATAATGGGGAAATATAAATATAGCTGGGAAAAACTTTTAAAATCCTTAATTTTAAGGAGTAGTGCCATGATTAGTCATTAATATTGAAGCGTGATTTAAGTTGGTTCAAATCAAGGCACCCAGGTGTAGAGCGGGGTTACAATAGGGGAATAAAAGTTTTACATGAGGATATATATGGAGAAATCTTTTTCTCAAGAACAACGTATGGCCATGATTAGTCATTATTAATATGCAAGCATCCTCAGGTAGTGTAGATTCCATTTTGTTCAAATCATGGCCCCAGGGTAGGGTGGGCCATAATAGAGGAACAGTTTAATATGGGAAATGGAGGGGGGATCTTCCTCTCAAGAGCTGCAGGGTCATGCTTAGTTATATCAAGATGTGGTCATTTCCAGTAGTGTAGATTCCATTTTTATATGCCCATTGAAGAGGGACATATTATGGTATGGCGTCATCTGTCTGTCAAGACCTTGTGGGCAGGATACAGACCAAACTGTAAGCTCCAGGATTTTACAACTTGGTACATTTGATCACCATGATGAGAGGAAGATGCCTATTGTTTTTCAAGATCAAAAGGTCAAGGTTGTAGTATCACTAGGAAAACCCAGTCTACTTAGGAAACCCTTATGGGCAGGATACAAAGCTCCAGGATATTACAACATGGTATATTTGATCTCCATGATGAGAAGATGCCGATTGTTTTTTAAGGTCAGAATTCAAAGGTAAAGGTTGTACTATTACTTCAGGATACAAACCAAACCATAAGCTCCAGGATATTACAACTTGGTATATTTGATCACCTATTGTTTTTCAAGGTCAGAATCAAAGGTCGAGGTTGTAGTATCACTTAATAGGAAAACCTTGTAGACAGGATGCAAACTAAACTGCATGATCCAGGATATTACAACTTGGTACATTTGATCACCATGAGAGGAAGATGCCCATTATTTTTAAAGGTAAAAGGTCAAGGTTACAGTATCACTTAGTAGGAAAACCTTGTAGGCAGCTAGTATAAAGACCGAACTGTTGGGGCTAGGACTGCAAAATTTGATACACATACACCTTATGCCAAGTGGAGGATGCCTATTGTTTCTCAAGGTCAAGGTTGTAGTAACAGGATACAGACCAAACCGTTGGGGCAAGGACAAGTGAAAATATTACATAGACAATACATGATTTGTCTGTTTTTACGATGCAAAGAAAGTATGTCACAACTTGACGATTGCTGATACTCCCTAAAGCCAAGTTCTACAAATCATGGTGTAAGAAAAACACCCAATATTAGCATATGGAGGGCCTCCGTGGCCGAATGGTTAGAGCATCGTGCTCAAAATCACATGGCCTCTCACCACTGGTCGGCGCAAGTTCAAATCCCGCTCACGCTGATAAGTGCAAAAGTTTCCCAGTTTACTTGTGGAAGGTCGGTGGTCTCTTCCCAGGTACATTGTATCTGGGTTCTCTCCTCCATCAATATAAACTGGGCGCTACCAGATAACTGAAAAATTGTTGAGTGCGGAAAACATCAATATAATGTATTGTTGGCAGTACTTGTTCTTCTTTTCAAATCATGGCCCTAAGGTAGGGCGAGGCCACAATCGGGGGATAAATTTTTTTACATTACCTCAGCACGGTCGTTAGCCATGTTGGTGTTAAGGCATCGTCATGCTTTGTGAATCCAAGTTCTGTTATGTCGTGATCTTTTGGGTTTAAGTTGGGCTACAGTATGGGGAGAAAAATTTTCAAGGATCAAATTTTACATAATCCATGAATAATGGGGAAGTGGAGGGATCTTTAAAGAGTTTATACACCAGAAGAGTAAGGCCACCAAGCATCCACAGGGTTTTGACACAATCTGAGCCAACTGGTATTATTTTAGAAATTGACATTACTCCCAATATGTCCTTTTAAACTATCAATTTTGATATCATGAAGGTTATTATTTCCATTACTAGTATTAATTTATTTTTTTTAACTGTAGTGATAGAAGACATGATTATGTATCTATTTTAGGTAATGATTGATTTGTGTTGCTTATGTTGTTTAAGTTTAATTGAATAAATTCTAAGTGCAAAAAGGTCATGTTTAGAACACTAAGCTCAATAACAAGCGTTGCGACCCAAGTTTTTCTTTTTAATTTCCTAATTCTCCTTCAATGTAGAAATCAAAAATACATTTCCCAAAACATTGACATTACTCCAAATCTCAGGTGCGAACCTCTTTAAAACTGAAAGAAATAGCTCTTTTTTATAGATGTTGATAATTATAGATATGTCGGATCACAGCTGATATTTTAATTCTGTAATGTGACCTTTGTCCAGCAATACTTGCAGTACATGTACTGTGAAATCAATGATTTTTCTGATGGTTTGATGAATTTGTGGTTATTCCATCACCTCAAGGTAATTAATTACTTTATGCACAATGCTGTCATCTAATACTCGAGTAGATTTACTTACGAAATCACATTCCATGAAAACCACAAAAACTGGACCACAAGCAATATCAAAGAGCTTAATAAACAAAACAACCTGTCACAGATGTAGAGTAGCATATTTAATACAGATTTCATTTCAATACATTTTTTTTTATTGTACATTGCTACAAGTTTGGCATGAAAGTGAAAAAAAAAACCACAAGTCACAGCTCAGAGTATGAAAATTTAGTTCAAAGTCAAATGCATATGAAAAGATGAGTCAAAACTTGAAAATTGAACAATAATCTTTTCTAAGAGTTTCCATGAGCTTACAAAAAAAAGTTGGACGGAAAGTTGACCGATGTGACTTAAAACATCTAAATGGTATATTCAAGTGAAGGTAATCACTGAACACAATTGGTGAAAAAAAAGTTTTAAAACAAAAAAATTCAAAAAAAGAAAATTAATGTAACGTGTCTACACAGCATCACCTAATCTAGGAACTAAAATATAGGAAAGCAGGACCCACCTGGATGTTTATATCCAAAATTCACATGGTTGGAAAACATCCAAATTAGTACAAAATGTAAATGTGGTGGTTGCACAAATTTGGGATTGCAAAACCATCCAGAAGAGACCGGTAATCAAAGATTCATTACTATATGAGGATACCCAAAATGAAGTAGGGCCAAGTATATATGGGTGTTACTTTATCATACTTTAATTTGGTGAATATGAAAACAAAGTAACTGATGAGCTACCATGACCTCACCATTGTTAACTACGAAAATCAGTGAAATTCTGTGCAAGTTGCAGTTTGAATTGACCAACAAAAACCATTAAATAATCTAGGTCAATTTTGTAACATTGACCAGCAGCACTTTGTCCATGAAATATTATAAATACATTTATTATATACCCATCAATGTTTTGTTTTTTGATACTGTTGATTTCACAGAGTGTGATCCGATTTTCCGGATCACCACACTGGTTTTCTGATTCTGTATTAGTATTCTCTGAAACTGATGACATTGAAATGCATCAATGCAACGTTTTTTTTTTGTAGAAAATATTGACCGCGTCACATACAGTGCTGCGAACACAAAATATAATTTCACTGTATTAAATTGTGCTTTTGATTTATTATTTAATAAATGTGGATCTCAAAATACATAAGGGGGTATATAATAAATTTATCATTACTACAGTAACTTGATCCTAAGAGTTGGATCACGTCTCGTTGACAGGCTTGGATCAACAGATCAAACTCGACGTCTTGTGTGCATGATCTGACGATCCGCGTCTTTCAATGAGACGTGATTCGACTCTTCGGATCAAGTTACTTTAGTAATAATATATATGTTTTTATTATACTTTCATGTAAAATACTCGAATCTGATTGGTCGAGAATCATTTGAAAAAACATATTGTTACCCTCTGAGAACAGAAAGCACGCGATAGTATGGTGATAGTATCTAGCAACGGGTAACAGTACTTGACAACGGGTGATATTATAAAAAATTATCACATGCGTCAAATTCATGCGCGTACGGTTCGCCGTAGATTGTTAGACGACGTCGTTTGAGCGTTTGTAATAAACACGAATACCTGCATAGATATACGAAATATCGCATGACCGTGATTGATCAAATGTCAACAGACTTACGTTTTTCTGCTTTGTTGTTTATATAACATTCAGTATAATAAAACAAATTTTGCATGTAGTTGAAGGTAACATTGAAAATTTTCACCCCTCGAGAAACCATTGTCAACCTTGGCTACGCCTCGGTTGACAATGGTTTTCTTGGGGTGAAAATTTTCAATGTTACCCTCAACTAAATGCAATATTTATATAATAACATGTTTACTCCTTTATTCAGTGGATATCAGTTATTACATAAATTTTGATTATTACATCATGTTTCCCTACGCCATTTGCGATGTCACAAACGTCAATTTTACGCAGTTTGTTTACAAAGTGTCAGGAAGTAAAATTCCCAAACAATACAGTAACATAAATGAACAATCGGGCCAATGGGGGAGGGGGGTTAACATGTGATAAAAAGAATCTCCCATGGTTTGTGGTAAACTGGTTTGATTTGATTTATATTCAACTCATATGTTTTTTATCCCCTCGCCAAGACTCGTTGAATATAAATCTTATCAAGCCACCAACCATGGGAGATCCTATATAAAATCCATACATGGCAGTATATCATATGAACTAGTTTTGATAGCCACACAGAGGTACATGTATATACATTTGACTTACATGTATGTGGATATGCATACCGTGGACTGGAACTTACATGTATGTGGATATGCATACCGTGGACTGGAACTTACATGTATGTGGATATGCATACCGTGGACTGGAACTTACATGTATGTGGATATGCATACCGTGGACTGGAACTTACATGTATGTGGATATGCATACCGTGGACTGGAACTTACATGTATGTGGATATGTATGTGGATATGCATACCGTGGACTGGAAATTTTGTTTTTTGCTCTTATACACTGAAAAATCAATTTAGCCCCTTGTTAAATTTACTCAGAGCTATCTTGCTACTATAATACTTTAGTTAGTGTAGTTTTGACTTGCCTAGAAAGGATTTGGGCTATAATTTTTCTGCTAAACAATATTTGATTTTGACACTATATCATAAGGTAAACTGGCATTACAATCCACTAGTAGTATTTGTTACCTTCATTTAGATTCTCTTTATCTGATATTTTCATTTGGTTTCTACAAGCAAATTATCTTTTTCATCTGAAAATAACAGTTTCAAGACTATTTTCCCAAAGGCAATAACTACAGGTGGGATTTCAAGTGCCACAGTAGTTGAAATCCACATTGTCTTTTTTGGTAATTAATTTACATTCAGTATAACACAATACCTAGGGTCTATAGTGAATGGCAATATCAACAATGGCAAGTTCATTGCTCCCTCCTCCTCCCCTCATTTTTACAACATCAACAATTGCAACTTCATCCCCTCCCCTCCTCAATTCTTTAGTTAGTGGTTACTGTTTCAAAGAGCCAATGAACTTGACATTCACATACAAGTAGGTATATAATTTAAACTAATAAAAAGACATTCTTCCAGCAATCATAAATTACATGCATTATTGATTTCTTGCAACTATGTAAGTTATATCAATCTAATTTGGCATAATAAACAATTATAACAAACTCCCTACTCATTTAGATCTATTCTTCTTCACAAGAAATCTCAACAACTTATAAAATTTTGCTGATTTTTTTCATACAAAACTCACAGACATTCAGTATGTCAAGCTTAATGAAGTTAAAAAGACCATTATTTTACCAAGCGGTTAAATTTACTGCAGATCATTAAAGGGATATAACTCTTGACAGGGCATTTGGTAATATTGGCTAATGTTCTACCTTTGTAATGTTATTATACTCACTGGACAGTGTAATTGATCATCTTTTTTCTCCACGAGAAACTAAATCCTGCTGTATGAAAAAGCCACATCATTGATATTTACAAAGTACTTAGCACATAAAAAATACCTACAGTGTGTAATCAATATGGTTGACTATATATTCCACTGGAAGTTGTATATCAAATCTTCCTTGGAAACATTCAAAAACAAAACAAAAATGTCTGATAAAAATCATGTCTTGAATAGATACATTAGACTCTACACTAAACCAAAAATAACTTGAAGCAAAACACAAACATTACATATTTGTGACAACCAGGAACACAATTTTGTGGATGAGTTAAAAAAAAAAATACAATTAATACAACTCTTACTACACATAACATACATGTACAGAGCTTTTAAAAACTGCCCATCTGAAGGTTTTGCCCACCAAGATATTCCTTCAGATTAGTGGGAAGTGACAGTACATTTTAGTATTTATTTAAATGTCAAACATAATAGAATCAGATTTTAAAACATCTTTATGTTATTACCTTACAGTACAGTAAAACACACTTATAATGAATTCATGCTATAATGAATTCATGTTTACTGCAAAGTGGTAGTTATTTCCTTATGAAAGGAAAATACCAAAACATTCTATGGTTATAACGAACTGTTTTTCACTGGAACTGGAGTTTGTCTATAACTGTGTTTTGCTGTATAATGAAGTTTGGTTATAACGAACTGTTTTTTACTGGAACTGGAGTTTCTTTATAACTGTGTTTTACTGTATTACAGTTCACATAAAACATGTAAAAAACATAACATTGTGACACATAAAAATATAACTCTGCTCTCGATTGTGAATCAACAGTAAATAGAACGGATTTCTCAAACCCAACACAACACAGTTGTACTAATGGGTGTTATTTTGGCAATACAATACAGCCTGGAATGATTTCTATCACATAACCATCTTTAAAAAACTTTTCTCCAACCTCATTCTGACTGACAAATAAAACCATTAATTAAATTTACTTCCTTTACTTTCACTGCTATCAAAACAGTTGAAAACAGGAAGGAAAAATCTGAGGGCCCATTATCCAAATGACTCTAAAGCCAAAGTTTCATTCTTTAATAACACCTTTGTAAAATATGTATCCCAAACCCCAATCAAGGCTGCCTCCTTTCAAATTACTTGTAATATATTCATGTTTTAATTGAAATTTTTCTCCCATCTAATAAGATACTGAAATTAATTTTTTTTTATCATATCTCGAGAGTGGATAGTATGCAAAGAAAACAAAATCAACAAGATAAGCTCTCTGGCCTTCAAATTATCCGCAGCCAATCCCAGGATAGAAGAAGAGATGTGGCATGCGTAGAGTGCTTTTATATTCGGACATCTGAGACATTGAATCCATTTCAATCTGTGGACACCGGGATATCTTCCTGGACACTAAGAGGTTCACCTGAAAATCCAGCAGAGCAGGGAATAATGAAATCTGTAGAGCCTAGAGAACAAAACTGCTGAAGCATATAAAAGTATGATGTACCCCGATGTAACCGGATCACATGTTCTCAGATACAGATACATTAAATTGGATGCCAATTAAGGATTATTTTATGTTTAGAAAGGTTGTCTTTCTGTTCAAAGTTTTAAACAATCTAATGCCAAATTACCTAAACATGTTTAAATATACAAGAGATGTGAGTTGCCACCAAACCAGGTTGAATGATTATATGTCTAATTTATTATATTTACCAAGAGCTAAATTTGAAAATCATAGACGTTCATACAGCTACTCTTCTGCATTCCTTTGGAACAAACTGTCTCAAAATGTTTGAAACTCTGGTTCGGTTGGCATTTTTAAAACTGTGTATTTGATGGAATATTTTCATAGAAGTAGCACCTAAACATCGTGCTTTCCTCTTTTTTGTTCAGGTGTGTCAAATGTAGTTGTGATATGGCACTGTGTGTGCGTGTGTCTTATGCTATTTTTTCTTCTTTCCTTTTATGTCATGTATTCATATTTAGGTAATAATTTTATCACTAATTAGATGTGTCTTATGCTATGTTCCCCCCCCCCCTTTCCTTTGATATGGTATTCATATTTAGATACTAATTTTAGATGTTAATTTTATGTTTGTGTATATGTTTTAATACAGGACCACAATGGAAACTAGCTATATGCTAATTTGTGTTATCCTGGATAAATAAAGGCTATTATTATTATTATTATACATCATTTTAAAAAAAAAAAATTATGTTTTCCTCCACAGGTGCTGACAGAACCAAATTTTCCTCAACTTCATAAATTAAATAAGGGCATTAAAGAAAACTTACCCTGTGCAGCATTGTACAAATGTCCTCACTCTTAGCATATTTCATGAAAATTTGTACAAGGGCTTCGATGTACCAACTCCCACGCTCACGATTCCTCCAAGCATAGTACCCTAACAATGAAAAGATGAATGAGAAAATGTACAAGTTGATCTATAGATGTGTAACAAACAAGAGGCCCACATGTCTTATAGGTCACCTGAGTATCAAAAGTATCAATAATCTCAAGAGCTATGAAATTTAGAAAAAACGTTATGTTCTGAATATTTAAACCAAATTCTAATATTCAGCAACAGTACAAAACAATATGTGTTCTAACACTTAAATGCCCCCGAAAGTGCCTATGCTGATGAAAGGCTAAACATAATATATTATATATGTAACAATAACACTATATGAATAATTTGGACCCGTCCTAGAGTCAAAACCCTGGGGTTGCAAAATTCACAATTTTGATATATTGATACATTACATTTTCTGCTGTTCCTAAATATGCATTTAGTTTTAAACTGTATTAGCAAACTTAAAGAAAGAAGTCTTTCAAACAATAAAGACAATAATCATTATAATAATTTTGTCAACACACTGGAACCCAAACTCTTACCCCCTAGGATCATGAAATTTACAATTTTGGTAATGGACTACCAACTCCTTTTAAATATCTATTTAGTTTCAATTTAGTATCAATAGCATTAAATATGATATTATTAAATGTTTTACACATACACACTATATATACCAAGTTTGGCCCTGAAATTTACAATTTATGTCCCCCTTGTTGAAAAGATGCTTCATAACAAATTTGAAAAGAATTTGAATGGTAGCTATCAAGAAGTTAAAAATGTTCAATTGTTAATGCACAGCAGATGTAGATCAATTGTAAAACCCGTAGATTACAATATCTACCTGAACAACTTACACTTTATCACAGTGGAAGTGTAACAGAAATCTACAGTAAAACACACTTATAACAAACATGCTTATAATGAATTCATGCTTCTTGCGAAGTGATATTCATTCTCTTATGAGAGGAAATTAACAAACTTTTATTGGATATAACGAAGTTTGACTATAATGAACTGTTTTTCACAGGCTCTGGAGGTTCGCTATAACTGTGTTTTACTGTACCCATCACTCCTTTGGTACTGCTTAAGGAACATTTTTTCATCTTTTATGAGTTTGAATATAGCTGTCCTAGAGATGAAGTAGAAAATGTCTCTTTTATTCAGAAATTGCTGTAACCATGTTGAAATTTTGCATTTTGAAGCAAACTATGAAGACAGTATCCACCTAAATTTGTGACACAACCTGCAGTCATTTTTGAGAAAATTATAATACCCTTGTCATCATTACTTATGTTAACTATATGTATGTTGAACTTGAGATAAAAAAAACCCAGCAAACTGTTCACTCAGGTTAGCAAAGAATAAAACCATGTTATGGACTGTTAGATAATTCAATAAACTTTACCAATGGAAAACCTTAAGCTTTTTAAAGTCTAAACAAGTAATAATAATATTTTTCTTATGATGTATTGCATGTCTGGAATTCTGTAATCTGGCACCGATGTGCTCTCACCTGCTTGTGTTGGGAAACAAATAATCATGTCTGATTGAGTTGGTAGCTGTTTAAATGCAGCACTGGATCCATCGTGTTCATCAGTAAATGGAACACCGCTATCTAGGGCACCTGTAAGTAGTTTATTAATCTACATAAATCCTAAACATATAATCAAATTCATATCAAACAAGCACTGGAGATCTCACAGCTTTCAATATTAAACTTTAAGATGAAAACATTAAAATGTCAACATGTGGGAAAACTGAGTACCACAACAAATACATACATGTATGAATATGATATATTTCGTGGTGTGTTCTAATTTATTATTGGTAGATGATTTCCTATATGAACAATGCTTTTACAGTGAATGAAATTGTCTTTCAAGTAAAATACATGTATATATAGTACCTTCAACACCCAGTAAAACAACAAAGAAAGCATTTTACTGTTTTAATATTACTATACCCCTCTATTACTATAGGCCTGTGTTGTTATCTAAGTATAGAATAATAATGCCCTGTACAGCATCAGATGTTTGTCCCCATGTCCCGCTTTTCTTATATAATAATTCTGAGACGCCTCTCCATTTCTTTAAATACTCTAATGTATATATCTCCTCTTACATTTCTAGTTAAACAACCCTAATAGATACTAGCCATGATATTGATTCTTAGTAGACTGACACCAGATTTCACAGCTGCTGTTCTGTGAGAAGCAAGTAAGGGTCCCGACTATTACGTGACAACTACGTGACTAGACAACGATCTGCTGCTCACACTACAGCACCATGCCTGTCACTACCCGGTGATCCACCGAGTCTCAGATTACACTACATCAGCAGTCATTAACAAGATGAAGAGAAAATCAGGATCATATATCATATAATACACTGGTTTCACAAGTTCTTATGTTTGTTTGAAAAATGGGAGTTTACTGGGTACTTTTAAGTACTCGCATCCCTGGTACATCAACTATTCCTCAATAATTCCTGATGATTAGTCATCCTCAATACATTATATCTAAACTAATATAAACAATCCTCAATAAGTTCTATCTAGACTAAGAATCTTCAATACATCATATATAAATCTTAACAATCCTCAATAAGTTATATCTTGAATTATTATATACTTTCAATTTCATCTCTTCTTTTTTCTTTAAAAGTTTGCAGGCATATATCACACGATATATGCCCGGAAACATTCCAGCCCGCAAACAATACATCACAATCAATACACTACGCCATTAATTTTCAAATTTTTCGTGTTTTTCATCTTTTACTCAGTTATACCAATAAAGAAATTGTTAAAATAAAATTATTGTTAGTTTCTAAATGAAATTGAAAGTATATAATAAAAAGGCTATAGACTTTGTATGGGAAAATATGACAATCTCATTTTTTGTCTTGGGCGGACCTCGCAAGCTCGATCCGTCTACACGCCAAAAAACTCGGTCATCTTATTTTCTCATACAAAGTCAATAACCTATAATAATAACAATCCTCAATAAGTTATATTTAGACTAATAACAATCCTCAATAAGTTATATTTTGACTAATAACAATCCTCAATAAGTTATATTTAGACTAATAACAATCCTCAATAAGTTATACCAAGACTAATAACAATCCTCAATAAGTTATATATAGACTAATAACAATCCTCAATAAGTTATACCTAAACTAATAACAATCCTCAATAAGTTATACCTAGACTAATAACAATCCTCAATAAGTTATATCTAAACTAATAACAATCCTCAATAAGTTATACCTAGACTAATAACAATCTCAATAAGTTATACTTAGACTAATAACAATCCTCAATAAGTTATATCTAAACTAATAACAATCCTCAATAAGTCATACCTAGACTAATAACAATCCTCAATAAGTTATATCTAAACTAATAACAATCCTCAATAAGTTATATCTAGACTAATAACAATCTCAATAAGTTATATCTAAACTAATAACAATCCTCATTAAGTTATATTTAGACTAATAACAATCCTCAATAAGCTATACCTAGACTAATCACAATCCTCAATAAGTTATATCTAGACTAATAACAATCCTCAATAAGTTATACCTAGACTAATAACAATCCTCAATAAGTTATATCTAAACTAATAACAATCCTGAATAAGTTATATCTAGACTAATCACAATCCTCAATAAGTTATATCTAGACTAATCACAATCCTCAATAAGTTATATCTAGATTAATAACAATCTCAATAAGTTATATCTAAACTAATAACAATCCTCAATAAGTCATACCTAGACTAATAACAATCCTCAATAAGTTATATCTAGACTAATAACAATCCTCAATAAGTTATATCTAAACTAATAACAATCCTCAATAAGTTATACCTACTCTAATAACAATCTCAATAAGTTATATCTAGACTAATAACAATCTCAATAAGTTATACAATAACTAATAACAATCCTCAATAAGTTATATCTAAACTAATAACAATCTCAATAAGTTATATCTAGACTAATCACAATCCTCAATAAGTTATACCTAGACTAATAACAATCTCAATAAGTTATATCTAGACTAATAACAATCCTCAATAAGTTATACCTAGACTAATAACAATCTCAATAAGTTATATCTAAACTAATAACAATCTCAATAAGTTATATCTAGACTAATCACAATCCTCAATAAGTTATACCTACTCTAATAACAATCTCAATAAGTTATATCTAAACTAATAACAATCCTCAATAAGTTATACCTAAACTAATAACAATCTCAATAAGTTATACCTAGACTAATAATCCTTAATAAGTTATACCTAGACTAATAACAATCCTCAATAAGTTATACCTAGACTAATAACAATCCTCAATAAGTTATATATAGACTAATAACAATCCTCAATAAGTTATACCTAGACTAATAACAATCCTCAATAAGTTATACCTAGACTAATAACAATCCTCAATAAGTTATACCTAGACTAATAACAATCCTCAATAAGTCATATCTAAACTAATAACAATCCTCAATAAGTTATACCTAGACTAATAACAATCCTCAATAAGTTATATCTAAACTAATAACAATCCTCAATAAGTTATATCTAAACTAATAACAATCCTCAATAAGTTATACCTAGACTAATAACAATCCTCAATAAGTTATATCTAAACTAATAACAATCCTCAATAAGTTATATCTAAACTAATAACAATCTCAATAAGTTATATCTAGACTAATCACAATCCTCAATAAGTTATACCTAGACTAATAACAATCCTCAATAAGTTATATCTAAACTAATAACAATCCTCAATAAGTTATACCTACTCTAATAACAATCTCAATAAGTTATATCTAGACAGATAACAATCCTCAATAAGTTATATCTTGACAAATAACAATCCTCAATAAGTTATATCTAAACTAATAACAATCCTCAATAAGTTATATCTAAACTAATAACAATCCTCAATACTATGGAGCGCCAAATTAATATAAACTCAAATAATTGAAGATATCTTCAATTATTTGAAGATATCATCAATTCATTTGATGCGCGCAACAATTTAATCAAAGATCTCTTCAAATAATTAATGATATCTTCAATTTTGAATTATTGCGCGCATTAATCTAATTGATGATAGCATTAATTCTTAAGCTGAATTGATGCACGCTTTAATTGAATTAATTATCTCTTCAAATGAATTAATGATATCAACAATTGAATTGATGCATGCTACAATTCAATTGAAGAGAGCAATAATTGATACAAGAGGCCCAAGGGCCTAGAATCGCTCTTCTGATAAATTGTACAACCCCACCATTTCTATTTTTAGCCTTTTAGTATTCTAAATCTTTAGTTAAATCCTAAGAATTCAAAAAAAGTAGGTCAATGTGACCTACTTTTTGGTTTGCACATTTTGAGAACCCAAGAAATATCAACTGACAAAGTTTGATGATTTTAAGCCAATTAGTATCTCAATATTGAAATATAGCTGTCAAATTCCAATCGTAGGTCATGGTGACCTACTTTTTGGTCAGCGAACTCCGAACATGCAAGACCCATCAAAGGTCAAATAGTATCTGAAATATATAAATCTAGCCGTCAAATTCCAAAAGTAGGTCAAGGTGACCTACTTTTTCGTCAACACCCTTCAAACATGCAAGACCCAACAACTGACAAAGTTTGATGACTGTAGGTCAAATAGTATCTGAATTATATAAATATAGCCGTCCAATTCCAAAAGTAGGTCAAGGTGACCTACTTTTTGGTCAACACCCTTTGAACATGCAAGACGCATCAACTGACAAAGTTTGATGACTGTAGGTCAAATAGTATCTGAAATATATAAATATAGGTGTCCAATTCCAAAAGTAGGTCAAGTTGACCTACTTTTGGTCGAAACCCTTCGAACATGCAAGACCCATCAACTGACAAAGTTTGATGACTGTAGGTCAAATAGTATTTGAAATATATGAATATAGCCGTCAAATTCCAAAAGTAGGTCAAGGTGACCTACTTTTTGGTCGACACACTTCGTTGACTCAAGATGCATCGACTGTCAAAGTTTGATGATTTTAGGTCAATTAGTGACTGAAATATATAAATATAACTGTCAAATGCCAAAAGTAGGTCACAGTGACCTACTTTTTGGTCGATACACTCCGAAGACTCAAGATGCATCAACTGACAAAGTTTGATGATTGTAGGTCAAATAGTGTCTGAAATATAGTAATTTAGCTGTCAAATACCAAAAGTAGGTCACGGTGACCTACTTTTTGGTCGACACAAACCGAAGACTGAAGACGCATCAACTGACAAAGTTTGATGATCCTAGGTTTTACAGTGCCCAAAATATGCATCTAAAATTGAAAATGTGAAATTTGAATATCTGCAAAATTCAAAAAGTAGGTCACTGTGACCTACTTTTTTTATAAATATGTTTCAAAGCCTCAAGATGCATCAACTTACAAGATTTGATGATTCTAAACCTCTCGGTATTTGAAATAACAACTTAAAATATATCTTTAAATGATAAGCCATAAAATTCAGAAAGTAGGTCACGGTGACCTATTTTTCAGTTGACGCATTTCAAAGTCCCATGATCCACCAACTGACAAGTTTTGATGATCATAGGCTTCAAAGTGTCCAAGATATGCATCAAAATTAATTTTAAAATAAATACCTGCAAAATTCAAAAAGTAGGTCACCATGACCTACTTTTGAGACAACTTGACACAAGGTCCTAAGATGCATCAACTGTCAAAATTTGATGATCCTAGTCCTTATAATGACTAAAATATCTAAGATTTAAGGAATTTAAATTTTTTTTAAATTTAGGTCAACTTTGAAGTGACCTTGAGACCACGACCTTTGCCCCAGGGTAATGTCTTGAACAATTTTTAATCTACAACATATCCTCATCCTTATGTGTAAGTTTGGTGATAATCTGCCCTGTGGTTCTTGAGAAGAAGATTTTTTAGCAACCACTACTTTTGTTTGTATTTTCCTGATTATCTCCCCTTGTTAAAGGGTCACATCCCTCTATTTAGTATGTATGAAAGCCCTTGGGCCAATGCTACCCTGTAACAAATTTGAAAAAAATTGGCCAAGGGGTTCTTGAGTTATAGCCCTTTTTCTAAAAAGTTTACGCACACCGCACAAATGGCCATAGCATTAGCTCTTTGAGCCTTTGGCTCAGAAGAGCTAATAATGCGCGCATGAGATCAATTGATGAGAACAATAATTGAATTGATGCGTGCATTAATTCATTTGATGAGAGCAATAATTGATTTAAAGTGTGCATTAATTCAATTAAAGAAAGCAATAATTGAATTGATGATGTCTTCAAATAATTGAAGATATCTTCTATTAATTGAGTTTATGTTAATTTGGCGCTCCATACAATACATCATATATAGATTCTAACAATCTTCAATAAGAACTCCGTAAGGCAGGATATTTCCCCTAGGTGCAGTAGCAATGAGTGTCTACAAGCTTTTTTTTAATGAAGTCACAGTGACCTTGACCTTAAAACAAAAATCAACAGGGTTCTTCCCTTGATAAAAAAAGCTACATGCGAAGTATGAAATCAATGGAACCAAAACAATACGGCCTTTAGAGTGTCTACAAGCTCAATGTTACACACACACATACACTCACCCACACATGAATGGACCCATTACTAGGTGATAATAAGTCACATCTAGACTAATGTCTCAATATTCTATATTTATACATATAGCAATCCTCAGTAAGTTAGACACTTAGACTAATTTGTTTGTTTTACGTCCAATCAAGAATCTTTAACTCGTACTGAGACGTCACAAGCTGTAGGTGAATTTCCACTTTAGACCTATGCTTATCGCTCAGGGCTGTAGCAGTGAGAGTTCTTTAATGTGGCAATGCTTGTCACGTCATGGGACCTGTTTTTATGGTCATATCCTAAAGACTTGTGATTCTCACTTGTAAATGCCGAGCTATTGGCAAAGAAGCAATCACTACCTATGTTTGTCTTAGGTTTAATGGGGCTTGAACTCACGACCTCCTTGTTACAAAGCGAATGCTCCACCATTAAGCTACCATGGTCAGCAATAACAATCCTCAGTTAGTTATATTTAAAATAATAAACATCCTTAATAACTTATATCCAGACTCTAACAATCATCAACAAGTTACACACGTACCTCAACTCTACACCATCCAACATCAATAAGTTATACACATATCTCAACTCTACACCATCCAACATCAATAAGTTATACACATATCTCAACTCTACACCATCCAACATCAATAAGTTATACACATATCTCAACTCTACACCATCCAACACTATCATCAATAAGTTACACACGTATCTCAGCTCTACACCATCCAACACTAATTTATACGTATCTCAACTCTACACCATCCAACACTAATTTTGACTTCCCATTTTTACAATGAAACCAATAAGATGATATGGTGCTGTGTTGGACTTCTTAAAATAAAACATCAAGAATTGTTTCAACTCTGAGAAGAAATTTTCAAAATTTCCAAAATGATTTAAAATTTTTATTATCAAGCACAGTGTATATGTTATCAATATCTAGAAAACAGTACATCAAAGTCAACAAAACTAGTCAACCAACTGTACAGGCTGAAACAAAACTAGTCAACCAACTATACAGGCTGAAACAAAACTAGTCAACCAACTGTACAGGCTGAAACCATATCATTGTTTTGTCACAATCCAGAATAAATAAAAATAGCTTTATTTTAAAAGAAGCAGTATTCCTAAGTTGCTAAGTTTATTTAAGTTTTTCAAGAGAAATAAAAGCTGCTGGTTTCATACATTCTACCTCTTACAGTTTGTGCAAGAGTCCTCAAGTTAAAAACAGAATTTAATTTAATGTTTCATCTTGCATTTGGTGAAATTATTAGGCAGTTAAAAACAGGGTCTTGTCAAATTCAAAGGAAAAGAGACTATATTGCTAAAATTTATCAATTACAGCAGAAAAGAACTGAACAGAAATGGTGTGATGGCTACTTTTAGATTTATTCATCGTTAAATGAAGTCATATTAAAGGAAAGGGAAACCCATGTTGATTGTAATTCAACACTGAAAACACAACATTGAAAAAAATGATTACAATGCATTTCATTGTATGTTTATTGCTCTGAGTATCAAATAAATCAAATTCTGAAGGGCAACTTGTTGTAAATTTCTTTTGTATTGAAAAGCACAAAACATCTAACCTATGATGTAAATAAATCTAATCTTGTCGGCAACTTTCTTGATACACTGGATCAATGTCAAGGTTAATTCTCTTCAGATGCAAATAAAATCTTAAACAGAATGCTCCAACTTGAAGATATATACTACACATAAATGTGTTCAAAATCCTCTGATTGGACAGCACCAGATTCCACCTAAAACATTGTAAATTTTCTATAACATTCATCATCAGACATCTAGACATACCGCAACACTGATCCAAAGCCTGAACAGGGGACTCAGCTTCCTACAACACTGATCCAAAGCCTGAACTCAGCTTCCTACAACACTGATCCAAAGCCTGAACTCAGCTTCCTACAACACTGATCCAAAGCCTGAACTCAGCTTCCCACAACACTGATCCAAAGCCTGAACTCAGCTTCCTACAACACTGATCCAAAGCCTGAACTCAGCTTCCTACAACACTGATCCAAAGCCTGAACTCAGCTTCCCACAACACTGATCCAAAGCCTGAACAGGGGACTCAGCTTCCTACTTTCGATTTTATCATACTAAGGACAGACTAAAACTGGTACAGATCTAAACTCATTCATCAGAGTTTCCTGTACAGAATCGCATATTAGTCTTTTTTTTTTTGGAGAGTAAAATTTTGACTCTGAAGTCTATGTCCGTCTTAAATGCACATACAACAACCAAAATTTTTTTCTTGCTGCACAACTTTCGAATTGTGACATTTGATGGTGATTTTAATACATTAATATCGGTTTAATCAGTGAAAAATCACCACAATTGATAATTTACATAACAAAATAACTTACTACTAGTTACCACTGCAATGCAGTTAGTGAAGATGTTTTTAATTCATCATGTTTACATGTCGATTAAAGTCAACATACAGCATTATAAAATTAAGTGAACATTTCACTAAGAACGAATCTGATTACCACTAGTAAAACACATTGATATTCTGTATTTCAATAATCATTGTATAGAACAAGTACACTAAAAATTCACTACATATTAACATTTTCCGTGTGGATATTTTCTTTCTTTCTTTCATTTACCCATAATAATTATTTTCAATACAGGAGTGTGTCATTAAACAAACACACACTGCAGTACAATGTATGTTTATGACACTGTCAAAGACATAAAGATGGATTTCTATTATATAAGATAATTGAGCTAAAGTAATTAATTGATTAGGCCACATAAAATTAATTCTCTGGTTCTCAGGCCAATTTTGTCAAAAATAGATGAGGGAGGGGGGCTTTTTAGTTTTCATTTTTATTAGCAATAAAATAGATGAGGGAGGCATTTTTTTTAAATCCCAAACTTGTTAGGGGGAAAACTTTAAACGTAAAAATTCTATGATTGAATCATAAACACAGTAGACTTTCCTTTATAATCTTGGTCATCAACAACACACTTCAAGGTCTGGTCATCTGAACTAGGGACTGCAGAGCTCTAAATATATAGGGTAACCAAGTTTGTCAATGAGAAAAACAATAAACCAAATGATGTAAACTCCTACTCTGTATTCTAGAATATTTACCCATAAACACTCTACATTACTACCAAAGCTCATTCCGAAGATATGCAGAAACGATTTCAGAAAAATGTCAATTATTGTAACTGAATTTTAGCTGGGTCCTGGCATTGAACCACTAAACAGAATGTTTGTGCATTGCAACAAGCAATTCCATAGACTGTGCAACATTAGATATCATTTCTACGTTGAATTTCTTACCCCATTCGTAAAATGAGTTCTGTAATAGCTACAACTTCAAGTGACTAAAAACTGTAAAACCGTTTGTACTTTCACATTGACAGCCAATTTTGATCGATGGCACTAAATACCCAAAAATGATGAATGACCCAAAATGATTTAGAGGCTTAAAAATTAATTTTGGTACATAATAAATCAATATAGTACACAAATTATGCTAATAACAAGTCTTATAAAGATACACAGCTCTTGATATGTCTAGTTGTATCAAAATACATTAACATTGGTGCTTGACGATTAAGAATAATGAAATCAATATGGGTATTTTGGCACTGGTCTAAAATGGCTGTCATACTTGTGCAGACGGTTTTACAATTTTCAGTCACTTTAAGCTATTACGGAACCTTATGAATTGGGGTAAGAAGTTGTACATAACCTTTACTCATGTACCCAAGTGGCTGTGATTCAGAAGTTGCAAAGATGCAAGAGAATTCTGACTGCAAAATGTGAAATTCCGAATGAATGCCCCCCCCCCCCCCCCCCCCCCCCGATACGTAAGTACATTAACAACTTTTTATTTTATTGAAAAATCGATAAAATTGGCAATGCGGCAACCTCAAAACGGATGCGTGTGGACCTGAGAACCATAATTTCAATTTTATTTGGCCTTATCCCATTATCTGACCACGCTTTACTGAAGGGATGGCTTGGGCAGCAAGTGCCCCCTAACATTAAATAATATGGACAGTGTGCATCTTGTAACTAAATTTCTATATCAGATATCCAGTTTAATGTGGTAAAATTATAGGTCCAATCACACCATGCCAAAGAGACAAAAAATGAAGCAAAATTTCTGTAACATTATTATTGTACTCATTCAGTGTATTTAACATGTAGTCATTGGCAATAATGTTAAAAATCAATGTTAAAAAACTATAAACAAAGAAAAACAAATCTTGATAGAAAACAGGTATTGAGTTGATGGGCAATATGATTTTAAAAAGTTCAATCCGACTTATAAGAGGGTCATTGTGAAATTCTTGAAAATTTCTCTAAAAAGCAGGTCCTCAACTTATACACGTGGGTCAACTTAGAGTATATATGGTATTTGCCATTTTCAACTTGATAACCTGATAAGAACATTGCTGATGGAGGATGAAAACAGGAATAGACATAGTGACATCACAAATGACAGTTCATTGTCAGCCTCCATATAAGATAAACGATTCTGAATAAATAATACAGGTATTGAAACTGTTTTTTGTGTAAATTATAATGTGGAATATATAGGCTTATGAAAATATCCTTCTCTGGTCGGCTCAACAATTTAACCAATGTTTCCACCCAATTTTCTGTAAATTACCTCAATATTGCAAGACTTTACTTCTGTGATCTGGTCATAGATTTATCAATGAGACATCATTTTGCAAACATTCAATTTGTCCATTAATATGTACATGTACGAAATTATCTAAGTGTCAATCTACAGTGTAACAGGAAATGATGGTATTTAGGGGTGAGGATGAGGGGAGGGGGGGGGGACTGTTCACCATCTGCAATGATTCTAAATACAATTAGTATTTAGTGTCACAGAACCTTAACAGTGTATTCACATTACAGGTATATGCATAATAGCAAGATGCCTTTAGTCTTGGAAAAATGAGAGGCGGGTTCTTAAAAGTGAAATTTCCTAGCATTTTGGAGGAGAGACCATCTTGATTTTTCATGTAAGAAATCACGTATAAAGAATGAAAATCATACCTCCCCTGCATGCCTGGATTACAAAGATCTTAGGTTTGCCAACCAGAGTAGGACAGTTGCTATTGTCAAACAGCTTGAAGACACTGTCTAGTTGGAGTTTGCGGCCATCTGTACCAAATATAAATCCCTCCTCCCCATGGCTGAGCAGACAAACAAATGAGGCATCTCCATGGCGATGAGCGGGATCAGCAGCAAAGATCTCTAATTTTTGTGCTATATCCTACAAAAATTACATTCATGAGACATCGAAGAATATACACGCAACCTGTCACCACAATTTTAAACAAGATGGCCATCATAATTACATAGCATCCTCATTATGGCTTCACCCTAGCCTTGGGTGGGGAGTTGTGTATGTGTGCGCATGTGCATGAGTGTGTGTGTCAACTGTTTCTCTTTCGACCTCATCCCGACCCAAGGTCATGGTGTGGACAAGTTGAACTACAACACATAATAAGGACGACTACATGATAAATTGACCTTATGGTTCTCAAGAAGATTTGAATTCTTTAAAAAAAAAAAAAAAAAGAAAACTACACACTTATATTCCTAAGTAAAACTTTAAACCCCATTTGTGGCCCCACCAAGATACCAGGGTTATAAATGTAAACAAACTTAAATCTACACTACTTGAGTGTGCTTGCCATAACCCCTTACATGGTAGAGAAATCAGTTTTTTGTAAATTAGCAACATATAATCAATGTATTTTCTCTGTAGATTTGGTCTTATTTACCTATAATAAAGTATATATTTCCTGAAAGGTTAGATTGTGAACTTTCTGAAAAGGATATTCAAAAAGGTTTTTTTATTGCCATGGCAACAATAACTGGGTGATACTGTGGAAATTCATTCCAATAGCTATATACTAATAAGTTTCATTTACTATAGATATGAAATAAATGGTGATAATAAAATCACACCAATGCTATCAAATGCATATATATAGGCTATTTGGAAAGTGTTGTGGGGACACTATAAACAAAAATATTGCAGAGATGATATAAATGCCAACTTGTGTATAGTGAAAAGGTGAAGATAACGAACAGTGACCAGTGAGTTCTCGTACTTCTGTTTAAATGAGCTTAAAAAGGAATACATCATCATAAAGGCTGACTTCCTTTTGAGTATAAATATCAGTAATACTTGTCTATTTCTTTTAAATATAATTGCCTAGCCAGGTAGCTCAGTTGGTTAAAGTATCGACTACTGATCAGTAATTCTTGAGTTTGAGTCTAGCAGGGTTTCAATTATTTTTCCAGATTGCTTTCAACTAAAACCACAATTTTGAACTAAATAAGGTAAATTTGAAACTTTACAATCTGAAAATATTATGGCATGCATCCTCCACTATCCATCCATATTGGATTGGTGTGTTATTCCTCCTTAAAACATAACAGTTAACTTCTGTTTCAATTCCAACTGTAATTCACTCTTTCATAAAAAAAAAAATCATGATATCCCTTTCCTTTGATCTTTTACATACTTTCTCCATCCCAGATATTGTCGTGATAATTTCTCTTTCTATCACCTCCAGGTTATACAATTTGATATAACTGACTGACCCTCACCTTGGCCGTGAGTCCATCACTATCATTGAAGACCTGGACATCAAAGTGAAGTTGTGTCAGGAGGTGATACAGGTTATCCCTATCGATGTCCGTCCCCCTTCTAGGGGGTTTCCCCTCCACCTCATTCACATTAATGATCAGTGCTTTTCCTCGTGGCAGTCTCCTCATTGCATAGGACTAAGGATAAAAATCATGCATGTAATTTGATCTTACTTCCACTGAGTAATGGAACTCTCAATTTAGCAGTATCTCAAAACTATGACAATCAGAATTAAGGGTAATACCATGAATCTGAATTTCTTAAAAATACCTTTTTGCGAATTTGTGTCAAATTGTTTAAGAAATTTCATGCAAATATATTTCGGTGCTAAATCTTTAAATTGCTTGAATCTTAAAAGGAGCTTTAACCTATGAATTTCACATAAATAATTAACTGCACTATTGCTCATGTCTATAAAAACTCGCTGAGCAGACGGGTGACTAATCATGTTATTGATCACTCTACAGATGGCTTGAATCTCCACAAATGAATTATTCACCTGTTAAAATTGAGATACAAGTAATTCTTAAGTTTTATGTACATTTACAAAATGGAAACAAAGCACGACATTTCCTCTATGGAATGGATGACACTGTGGAAAAGACTGGGGAATAACATTATCAGGATATGATGATGAGTTGAACTTTTGATAAAATATGCCTTGATTTTGTCAAGATTTTCAATTGCTTAAACATTCTGCCAAGTTAGGGTATCTTAGAACTGGCTTTATACAGTCACATAAAAATTATTTTGCACACTACCAAGAAAATTTTGATTTGATTTTATTGTAAATAAATGCTTTATGAGAAATAGTTTGTGAAACCACAAGACACACAAAACTCTTAAAAATCTAAAAAGAAAATAAAAATATTCAGTCTTATGGTTTCTAAATCATAAACAACATATCGAGATGTAAAATAAAACTTGTTTCAGGGAAATCTTTCATGGGGGACATAGCAGCTCAATTGATGGCAACAAATATCTGTATTAACTGACCTTTTTATAATTTGTGATATAGAATTGCCTCGTTGTATGATCTACCCTCACGGTCACAGGTCCATCAGTGAGTTCTATCTCGGGGTCATCCAGCTCACCCTGAAGTTTAACAGGCTGGACAGCAGCCGCGTTCATCACTGGGTCATTTGGGTTTTGTTGGTTTGATTCAAAAACGGTGATTTCAATTTTATCTTCTTTTCGTTGTCTTTTAGCTAAAAACGTGTTTAATATGTTAAAAACTAAGAACACTACAAAATATTGAACTGAGATTGTTGTTGACCTACACGCGTCATACTTAATGTAAGGATTGAAATAAACAGATTACCTGGAGACTCACAATTCTCTTCATGGTTTCCAAAAGGTTTTGTCATTGCATCTAAAAAACAAAAGAAATCATTCTCCAGCTCATTTGTCAATGAGATCGCTGTCATCCCTATCAAATGATCAACTGTCAAATAAACTTATCGCTACTAAAATGGAACAAATTTTACAGTTTGTTTTTTTTTACCTAGAGTATCCTCCCTTTGTAGTGGGACAGGTTTAATACTTGGTACATAGACCACCTCTTTTGGCATGGGGTGAATATTATTGTTAAACACAAGTGGAATATGTGTTGACACTGTTTTTGGAGTGGATCCCTCCAGCACCTGATAATTTGGGTCATCTATATAGTGCTTCATGTTATGTCTTGGTTCGTTTTCTTTAAAACTTTTGTCATTTTTACTGATCCTATCTAAGAATACTGCATTGCTGAAATCGTAAGCTTGGCTGGGATTTCCGGACACACAGATAATGGAGGAATCATGAGCAGAAGATGATGCTTGGATGGACTGAACACTCTGGTCTGCGATTGGATGGAAGACATGATCGGTTGGTGGTTGGTGTATAAGGTGAACTAACTGAGAGGTGTGGACACCCTCTGGTGGCGCCTGAGCTATGACTCGGGCACTGGAGCAATCTGATTCTTGGAAAAGCTGCACTGCTTTGGTGGTGGGGTGAGACAGCAGTATCCCTGGCGGCGGCAGACGGGGAGGGGAGGATTGGGGACGTGTAGGTTCCTGAACAACTGTTTGAGTTTGAGATTCTTGAGATATGACAGACTCAATCTTCGCTTCACTTTTCACGGTTTCGTTATCCTCTTGTGCTGCTTTTAGATACAAATTCACTATGTCCTCTTGACCATTTGCTATTAAAGCTTCACTCAGTGCTTCAAATCCATTACTTTTAAGCGAAATTTTGTCAAGTAATTCCTCTGTCTGGTCAAAAGTGGTCTTTCTTGCCTAGAAATTTCAAAAGTACATCAAATTCAATTTCCAAATGTTTCAATTTCCTTTCTCATGTGTCATGCTAGGTGTAATATAACTTAAAATAAGTCTTGATTCGAAACTTGCACATGTATACATTTACATGCTGTATATCTGGTAATTTTGGCATCAGGAATTCAGTAAAATGCGCTGATAATAAATACACATATGATGTCATGAATCAGGGTTTTATCCAGCTTTTAGATGTTACTACCCATTTCATATTGAAGGAGAATTTTTGAGAATCAGGGATGACCTCCCAGGGGAAAGGGTTCAGGAGCGACACATCTCAGATTATAAGAAATCTATACATATGTAAAAATGACTAATCTCTGATCCTTATTTACATTGTAAGACTTTGATTCTAATAGAAAATAACTCAGAATATATATTACATATAAAGGACTTTTGTTAAAAATTCATATACTATCATATGAATAGGGTATTTCTACAATTTAAACGTTTTCTATCAACTTTGAAAAGGAAAATATTCATTCTTTGTCAAAACGGGAAGGCGTTTTTTATCGGTAGTAAAAAGAACCTTGATCAATTGCTGCTAAATTCATGATTATTGGATTTAATGAATTTTGGTTATAACAAACTATCCTGGTATTTTTTGTTGGCCATGGAGGTTTGCCATATAGCCGTGTTTTACTGTTTTTGGTAAAATTTTCTCTAAAAATTAGTTTGATTAATGTCCGTGCTTTATTTCCAAAAATGCTAAAAATGTTATTATAATCACATTTGTACTAAAAATTCAAAATATCGTTGAAATTAAGCCCAAATAGGTTCCACCTGTATGCTTTTGACTGTCTTCACCTGTATGCTTTTGACTGTCTTCACCTGTATGCTTTTGACTGACCTCACCTGTATGCTTTTGACTGGCCTCACCTGTATGCTTTTGACTGTCTTCACCTGTATGCTTTTGACTGACCTCACCTGTATGCTTTTGACTGGCCTCACCTGTATGCTTTTGACTGGCCTCACCTGTATGCTTTTGACTGGCCTCACCTGTATGCTTTTGACTGGCCTCACCTGTATGCTTTTGACTGGCCTCACCTGTATGCTTTTGACTGTCCTCTGCGTGAGAACCTGTCGAGACAGCAGCTCCGTCAGCAGGCCATCTTCAATGTTGATGTTCTCCACCAGCCCCACCCGGTTCTTTATCAAGATGTCCTTCTTGGATTTCTCCATCACTGACACACACAACAGGAACTACTTCATGGCTGGGAAAAATACAATCAGTCTGGTATTTAGAACCAAGAAGTACCAGGTAATGCTGATCTTCAATATGAATACAGCAAAACGGGTATACATTTATATGTAATAATGGTAGTCAAACAATGCCATCTTGAACTGTCACAAAGTGTCATGTCTTGAACTTGAGGAGTGCCGCAGAACAAGGGAGAAAAGCATTATTATCAATTTCCAATAATTTGAAAAAACATTCTTTTAATACAGAAACACAATGTTACATTTTTTATACCTATGTCAACACGGTTTTATTATACAGTTCAGAAATATGGGGTTTTCATAAAGCTTGAGATGTTGAGAAAGTGCATATAGGCTTTTGTAAAAAGCTTTTAGGTGTAAACAGTAAAACCTGCAATAATTTAGTTTACTGCGAACTTGGTAGAGTTCCTCTAGCAATCAAAATGAAACTTAGAATATTCAAGTATTGGCTTAAATTACTACAATCAAATATAAACTGTATCTTAAAAGCATGCTATGATGAACGAATTTCCTGTAATGATAGTTGGACTGTAAACATTCAAAGAGAACTGGCAAATCTAGGTTTATCTTATCTTTGGAATGTCTCAAATGTAAATAATAATACTTACAAGTTAATTGAACAATGTATGATTGATGTTTACAAACAAACAATTTCAGAAAACATTACAAATTCACCAAAAGGTTTTTTATATCAGCATTTGATTGATAACTTTTGTTTACAGTTTTACTTGACTAAACCCATTGACTCTGTGCACAAATCTTTTATTACTCATTTTAGAACTTCATCGCATAAACTGAATGTTGAAGTTGGAAGGCATAATAATATAGTCAGAGAACGACGGTTATGTACTGTTTGTGAATTAAGTGATGTAGAGGAGGAGTTCCAATTTATTTTAAAATGCCCTCTATATGATGATTTGAGAAAAAAATGTTAAGAAATTCTATTATACAAAACCCAGTGTTTACAAACTGATTAAACTACTCAGTGTTAAAAATACTAAAGAACTGATTAATCATCATCATCATCATCGGCATTTTGATTATCGTGCAGGATTATGTGCATCTTCCACAGCAGTGGGCTCCCTTCCAGGTAACTGGTTTGCTGCACGCATGGCAGACCTAACATTTGACTTCCAGGCATCTCTGTCCAATGTTGGAAAATTTTTACAGTATATCATTTGTTTAATCTAAATTATACATCGTTGTAACATTGTTGTCTACTCACTCTCCCTAATGCCATTTTTGTTTGTTTGTATAAATGTATTTATGTATATGATATCCAATGAACCTGGGGCTCATGGAAATAAAGAATCTGAATCAGTTGGTCCATTACTCAAAACAATTAACCCCCCTCCCTCTCTCAGTATATCTGTACACGTACTATAAATATAATTACAGCTTCTCATGATATGGATCCCTGTTTCTAGATATTGAATTTTTTTTTTTTTTTTTTTTTTACAATTTTGGGAATATAATGATGGTATAAACCATCTGTTTTTCTTATGGATAATTTTAGAAATAAATTTCGTTTCTTAAAATAACTTGAGGGTGTGAACTGCAATGCACATTAGTGCTTCATGAAAAGTGTGCTAGCATGAAGCATCATTTGAAGTAGCCCGACTGGTCTAGTGCTTAAAAAAGAAAATGTCGAACCCTGATCTCTGATAAAAGATATATTTCTGGGTGCTGCAGATAAAACAGAAATAATCCCAAAGAAATAATCACCACTAATGAACATGGACAAATGAGTTGCTAGTGAACAGGAGTTTAAATTTGTGGAGGTGTGTAAAAACTTTATAAGTCATATTGGGAAAGTTTTCTATACTGTACCTTTTACATAAATAATAGTGAATATTACATACATAATAGTGAAGAGGGTCAGAAATCACGAAAACTCACAACACATTTTTTTTATAGTTATATCCAAAAGACCCTTTACTTTTACTTCTAATGCGAGGAACACTACCTATGTTAAATATCTATGGATATATATATTTATGAATCTGTGAAATAAGACAGTTTTTAAAACATGGATAAATTAGTGTTCTGTGATAATGACACGTGTATTTAAGCTTCCTGAAACATGATAAAATGTATAAATAGACACCATAGGTCGGAGAGAAATATTTATTAGAGGTTCGAATTTCCTCCATTGAATAGGTTATAGTGCAATAACCTTGACCCAGGCTCCTATGGAGCAAAAAATGTTCACACAGAGGAAAAATGGATAATTAGCATTGTAAGACACAAAGAAACTTTTGATGTGTTTATAATTTTGTCACTGTAATAATTGTTGTTTAAACAATACTCTTTGAAATGTTTCTATCTGTCTAACATGTCATCTTCAGAGAAACTATGGAATGGGAAATCTTTTGGATAATTTAATTCTGACACTGATATTTCTGTAATTTAAAGATTTTGTGACACAGCTAAAATGAAGAGAAAATGAAAAAATTAAAATGATATGAAACTCTGTAAAATTTAGTTGTCTAATGTTTTTCAAACATGTTGGAGTTAAATTATATAATACAAAATAATATTCTCATGATTTTCTATCTATATTTCAGTGTTCATACATATATAAAAAAATAAATAAAAAAAGAATCCCTACCTACCCTAATTTTTTCATCAGTGTTACCCGAAACACACACTTATTTTAAGGCCTTATACTACTACTTGTGTGTGTGTAGATTTTTCTATACCTATTTCTGGATCATATATATATATATAATGATAATTACAAAGTGATTCAGAACTGGCCATGATCCACAGGCACTTGTGTCATACATGAGTCACCCCCTCCTTAAACAAGTGCCTGTGCCATAATCCGGAACTGTTCAAGAGACTGTACAGTATACGAGTCACAATATCTTTACATGCTTCTGAAATGTGCTCTGTGTACATGCAACCGATGTAAGAGAAGACAATCACATCTATCTTCATTACCTTTCTAAATGTTATCATCCTACGAAAAGTATGTACCATGTTAGTGTGCCCATGTTCAGATCAGATGCTCTTGCTTTAGCAGGTTGGGAACACTTCCCCTATAGCGAGATATTCTCGCTAAAACGCGATTATCCCTCTCTAGCGAGAAATAAACATTACCATAAACAGGTGTTTTGGCGTCTTGATTGAAAATAATAGCAAATCCCGTGCAACGCTGAATAAGTGCGACACACACTCAACATGAAGCAAATTGTTTCTATGAAATTGACAACATAGTGAAGAAATTTCATATCAAAGTTGCTGCGTAAGAGAGAAGCAGTCTGAAATCCAATACACATCGTGAGTGTTTTTGTTTTGATTAATAATATATTTGCAGACGTATCACACATTTTAGCACTTTTTCTTCTTTTCACGTGAAACACAAGATGTTTTCCACGGGTGTTTTTCTCGGTTGTACAGGATATATTTACTCTCGCTAGAGAGGGATAAGATATTTCGCGTTTTGGGGGAAGTGTTCCCAACCTGTTTAGTGCATGACGTCAAAAGCCCAAAACCACCAAAAAATATTCGACAACCGAGCCATTGTGCTCGTAATCGTATGTACAAGAGCATATGAGAAAATTACAGAGTTAAGTTTATCTATGAATGACTACAAAATACAAGTTCATGTTAGGCCTAACTTCAACTAAAAACAAAAATTCGCGGGTTCAGGCCTGTTGGTTACAATACCATATTCATGCTTGGTAAAGCCTTTCACTTCCAGTATTGGAAACATATAAAAATGACAAATTATTTCTACTCTCTTTAGTAAACTCACCTCTACAATAGTCTGAATATCATAAGAACTTGAAAAAGTTATTTTGGAACTTTTTGCTTAAATTCGAATAGCGAGAGGGATTAAAACGGAAACAAGTGCGCGAAGAATAAAACACAAAACGTAATCCCGTAGCGGTAAAAATTGTTCCGGAATGCGCAAAGCCACCAGCCCCCACTGGGTCCAGGGCTTCGCTCTGGTGGGGGCCCAGGGGGCGAAGATCCCGGAAGCTCCTGGATTTTACAAATTTTATATGGCTTGAAATATGTCTCCTGTGTAGTCATATATAATTTATCATTTTTTTAAATAATTTTTAATAAGGTAAAATTAATAAAATGACGCATATTTTAAGGGGTTTTGGAAAAAATGTAAGTTCTCCTAATATAATTAATTCAATAAAACAATATTTTTGGTCATTCATCTCTCTGAGAGTGGAAGAAATTATTGCTTCTTTTATGGTTTACAATTCTCTAAACAAGAGACAACGATTTACCTTCAATTTGAAAATTTTAGGGGGGGGGGGGTTCGACTGCGCCCCCTTAAATCCGCCACTGACTATTGTGTTATTAGTAAGGAGGGGGTGACCCATGTATGAGACAAGTGCCTGTGAATGAGACCATAGCTCTACTGGCCAGGTCTGATGAACAATCACATGCAAGGCAGATCTAAGGAACACCCACAAAAAGGATCGACATACATAATTATTTACAAAGTTAATATTAGTTATATACAAAACTGTAGAAGGAGTACCAATTTTGAAATTACCCCATTTACTCATGTTCAATATCGTTCATCGGTACAAAAATTTGTCGTAAATTTCGTAATGTCGTCATTACGACTCAATATTGCGGGGGAAATATTTTATTATCATAATTATGATAATCATAAGATACAAAAATATATACTTACAATGTAACGGAGGACCAAATGGAGGGAACGTATTCTGAGGTTCTTTGGATTTTTAAAACGAGTGGATTAAAACTTTTAATCATATTTTAAATATCCCAATCTTGTTTTTCTTCACTCTCCTTGTACACAAAAGCACCAAAAACAATGGCAGATTGGTGAAATAATGATGTGCAAACATGGGAAGTGCACAAGTTGTAACTGTACAAAGAGCACAACTTATATAAGTATTCAATACATACACAGAACAAACATACCAACATTCATGAATTCAAAACTTGTACATTAATTATTTTTTGAATGTCCATCTGAAGTGGTATTAGCCTGTCTTTTATGAATGTTGTCACTTACAATGAATATCGTGGATTTTCGTTCGAAATAGAAGTGGGATATTCATGAGATACGAAAACACTTTCAAGTATGTTATTGGTTCTAGGGGGGAAAACTTTTTAAACTAAGAAATCCTGTTAATTACTTCCACCATACATATAACACTATATCTCTCTTGGTATCGGATCGATATTTTAAGTTCACTCCAAGAAAGTTATTATTCACCAATACAAAATACACCCGGTTCCGATGTTTGTCTGAGACTCCATACCTTTCCATTGCGTCATAAAATAGGCTGTTCTCTGGTGGAAATTCCTGACAACATGACCTCAGCCGGACAGTGTCATATAACATAATACATCCTGTCTAATGACGGGCGTATAAAAACAGGTCAGCTAACAAAGGAGCACAATCCGTGCTCATGGGAATTCCAACATACTGTTGGAAGACCTGATTACCAAAAACTACGAAGATATTGTCAATGTGACGAACTCCAGCATATTTTTTTTAAAATTTCAACTTTAGAATACTTGTGCGTGGAATCAGTGTGGCGCTTAACAAAGAGATTTTTTTTTGGACAACTGATTACTAGATTCGAACATTTCCCTTTTCCATTTTTGTTGAAGAAGCAACTGTCATAAAGGCTATAATTTATCGTGAGGAATGGTCGTGTTCAGTGTTGAAAAGTCATACGTCCCGATGTTTAGTCAAAAACTGCAGCTCAGGTAGAAAGAACCACACGTACATTGCTGACGGTAAACATGCTAACCTAGGCAATTAGATACATACATTGCCGATATTTATATTTTCATTCATTTAGACATTATGATGTATTCCTCCTTAAAGGGACATTAACTATGAAAGTGATGACAACCATTTTCTCTCTCTCAAAATTTCTCAATGGCATAGGAATATATATTAATGACTAATAAAAACATACAATATATTTTGTACGAAAACAAGAGAAACCTAATAAAACTACGTTAGATAACCGCTTTTAGAGTAAAGAAATATATAAAAGGAAGAATTATTGTCTTGCAAGACAATATTTAATCATCAAAATTACATATTCATGTGCCTGCTTTGAGGTTAAAAAGTGTTTGAAATAATTAAATATTGGTGTTATTACTGAGATCAATTTTCATTAAATTCAATTTTTGGTGACTAAATGACACCTAATGCCCCTTTAATTAAACGGTCCCACACGAAAGGTAGCATTTCCCTTTTCACATTTTACAAGTGACAGATTATAACACTAACACAGGATGTTTGTGAAACCTTCTTCACCTTCATTTCAAACCTTTATACTCTTCCATACTCAGTCCAATAAATAAGGGCCAGTTATCAAACATGATCTGGAAGAACCAAGGGTAGAGGTTGGGGACATAGATGAGCGGACAGCCACAGACAATAGGCATCCAAGTGCTGACGTAGGCCTCGACTGTGCAAAAACACCGCCTTATAACATTCAAACCTTGAGGTTTCGTTGCTTAAAAGCATTATTTATGCTGCATAAAACCTGTCCTAAAAATCAATGTTTGAAATGAGAATGAAAGAAAACATTTCTCAGTATTAAATCATTTTTATGATTTTTCGCTAATATTAAAATTAAGTGTAATATTCTGAGATATCACCATTAAATAGGACGATCATAAAATACAATGAAAAGTTAGGAAAAAGAGAGAGAGAGAGAGAGAGAGAGAGAGAGAGAGAGAGAGAGAGAGAGAGAGGGGGGGGGGGGGAGGGGAGGGGAGAGAGAGAGAATCTGAAGACATGAACTGTAATCAGTGTGAACTTATTGAAAGATACCTGAAGACAATTTTCTGTATTACACCCGTAAACTGAACACATTTTTCTTATCAAACAATAATCTGAAATTTCATTGAACACAAAATCCTCTGTTAACATTCACGTCAAACGTTCATTCGATGTGGCCCTATGACCATTGACTGAGAATATTGCAATGACTAATCACAAAAACTGCATTAATTTGCATTCTAAAATTTATTGTGCATTTAATATTGCAACGTTTTACACGCTATAGACAGGATTCAATAGAATAGATTAAATTACATTTTATGTGGATGTTTGCTTGCATTATTGACAAATGGTAGCATGGACATTTATGATTAAAATTTTGAAAGATTTCTATCAAGATCTATATGCTTGTGGACAGGACTTCCGGTACCCCCTTCTCGATATAGTGCTGCTATTAAGGAACATTTATACGCAGCATATTGAACAGTTCCCAACTTCTTCATTATAAGCGAATCAACAGATACTTCATTGTGCTTTACTAAAAGCATTTCATTTTATTTTATATGTATTTTTTATATTTAGAAATATCATATTGGCAAAAGAACGCCGATCTGACCTGTACAACATAATATGAGCCAGGAACTTTTCCTGTTTGGAGCATTCAATCTTGACATTGCACAAAATCATGTATTTTCTATAAATATTGATTGATTGTGTGTGTGTGTGAAATGTTCAACCTCACTTCTAATCTGCACTTATAATGATAGTGATTGTACTATGGGTGTCTTCTGATAGTGCAAGTGTTTCTGAATATTGTGTCATGCTACAGTTATGAAAATTCACAGGACCCAGTACTGGTGTTTAATATTTTATTACATATTGCGATATTTCATTACACATTGTGACATTTCATTACATATTGTGATATTTTACTACACATTATGATATTTTATTACACATTGTGACATTTCATTATATATTGCGATATTTCATTACATATTGTGATATTTTATTACATATTGCGATATTCTATTACTTATTGCGAGATTCTATTACATATTGCGATATATTATTACATATTGCGATATTTCATTACATATTGTGATATTTCATTACATATTGCGATATTTTATTACATATTGTAATATTTCATTACATATAGCGATATTTCATTACCTATTACGATATTATATTACATATAGCGATATTCATTACATATTGTGATATTTCATTACATATTGTGATATTTCATTACATATTGCGATACTTTATCACATATTGCGATATTTCATTACATATTGTGATACTTTATCACATATTGCGATATTTCATTACCTATTACGATATTATATTACATATTGCGATATTTTATTACATATTGCGATATTCATTACATATTGTGATATTTCATTACATATTGCGATACTTTATCACATATTGCGATATTTCATTATATATTGTGATATTTTATTACATATTGTGATATCATATGACATATTGCGATATTTTATTATATATCGATATTTTATTACATACTCTTTTTTTTTTATTACATATTGTGATATTTCATTACCTATTGTGATATTTTATTACATATTGCGATATTTCATTACCTATTGCGATATTTTATTACATATTGCGATATTTCATTACACATTGTGATATTTTATTACATATTGCGATATTTCATTACATATTGTGATATTTCATTACATATTGTGATATTTTATCATATATTGCGATATTTTATTACATATTGTGATATTTTCCCCCTGCAGGTTCTATAAAGAGTACCCTGGCTTTTACTGAAAACCCCGCACTGTAAATACTTGGGACCATCGGTCATTGTGCAGATGGATAGTTTTCAAGCTGAGTTGGGCATATTTCCCCGATACATATGGTGTATATTCCTATATATACATAAGGAATTCATTTTCGCGTCATTTTGCGAGAGACATCATGCACTTCCAAAACAAAATTACTTGCCTTTATATTTAAATTTCTAAACATAAATCAAGAGGCCCATGTGCAACATCGATCACCTGAGTCACCTTGGCCCATATCTAAATATTTTCCATACATATTCGCATGTAAAACGTTGATCCTTATTGTGGCCCCATCCTACCCCCAGGGCCATGATTTTTGCAAACTTGAATCTTCACTGTCAGAAGCTTTCATGTAAATCTCAACTTTTTTGGCCCTATATATTTGTAAGTAAAACTTTGATCCTCTATTGAGGCCCCATCCTACCTCCAGGGTCATGATTTTAACAAACTTGAACCTGCACTATGTTAGGAAGCTTTCATGTAAATTTCAGCTCCTCTGGCCCAATGGTTCTTGAGAAGATTTTTAAATGACCCCATCCTATTTTTGTGATTATCTCCCCTTTGTAGAAGATATGACCCTTCATTTGAACAAACTTGAAAGCCCTTCATCCAAGGATGATTTGTGCCAGGTTTGGTTGAAATTGGCCTAGTGGTTCTGGAAATGAAGACCCAGACATGGTGGTAAGAAAGAATCAAATGAAGGGTCTTGTCACGAGGAATCTATGCCTAGTTTGAATTTTCTTCAAAGCACATTAAAATGTACATCTAAGGTACACTTTGGTACCAAAACAAAGGTCTTGTCACAGGGAATGCACAGATGAAGTATAAGAACCCTACAACTCACCATTCTGTTTTTAACAGACTGACACTGTCGGACAGCAGGCGCGTAGCCAGAAAGAAAATGTACGCAAAGTATGGCATGTGGTCTGGTGGCTGCCTCGAGACCCCCGTGGGTTCAGGACAAAGCCCTGGTGGGGGAACGGGGGCGAAGCTCCTAGAAGTTCATGGGTGTTTCCAATGAAATCACTTAATTTTGTGCATATAAACAGGGTTTGTTTTTTGTCAATTTCCAAAATAAAGAGATTTTCTAAAGTGTTTTATTATACCAACTGTGTGTACTAGAACTGACTTTACATTCATTATACGATCTTTTTTAGTTGTTTCAACTGGTACATGTATATAGGGTAAATGTTGCTGATAACAAAGAACATACAAATCCGTCTACTACATGTACATATACGATATACATTAAAGTGATATTCAACATGATGTAAAATGATTTGAAATTCAAAAAGGACCTTAAAATTTCATTGAATGGACATCACGATGCTGATTTAATCATAAGCACATACATTTTAACGATAAAGATGGCTCGCAAATGTGTACGCAGTTGCATGCTTGTGTATAGGCAGCTACGCGCCTGGACAGACCAAATTAATAGCAGAGGACAAAATGTAAGCTTGCTGATTCATCTTTTCTGCGGAATAAACATTTCAAGTTAAAAAACAAACAAAGCAAAACCATATTTATGAAAATAAATTAATAATTTTATTTATGTCATCTAAACAACACTGGTAAATCAATTCGAACAACATGTAAATAATAGATTATGATATATGGCAAACATTGCATGTAGTGATTCATGAAATCTTTTTAAAATGCTATGCCCATATTGTCTTTACTGTAGGATAAAATAATTAACATGTTCAAATATAAGCTGGTTTGTTCATCATGAGCAACATGCAGCAAAATACGAATTTTGTAGGAAAAGCTTCCGCCGCAGTTTATATATAAATATAACATCAAACGTACAACATAAGATAGCATAACTGACAATAAAATACAACACGAGACCATTCAGACTATAAAGCAATCAATACATGTATCTAAATTCAACAGTTGTTCGCTTCGTAACTGGAAGGTCGTAAGTTCGAGCCCCGCTTGTGCCATGGCCGCGTCAAACCTAAGACGTTAAAATGGGTAATGATTGTTCCTTCGCCAAACGCTCGGTATCTAGAAGTGAGAATCACGGGTCTTTTGGATATGACCTTAAAACCGGAGGTTCCAGTGTCGCGGCAGGTGTTATCACAATAAAGAACCCTCACCGCTACAGCCCTGAGCGCTATAAAGCATAAGTCTAATTTGTGGTACTTTACCTATAGCTGGTGATGTCTCAATATGAGTGAAGAATTCTCGACAGGACTTGAAACAAACAAACAAAAGTTGTTGGAAGAGGACAACAGAGCCTGCCCTAAAATGGAATACAAGTTACAACATAGAGCTCTATACCTCAAATACCTATCACATTTATTAGGATATGGAAAATTTAACTATCTGCCCACAGACAGCTGTCATTGTCATCTAGAGCAACTATTTCGCTTGGGTTCGAATCCACGGTGGTCTAGAGGTTAGAGCGTTCATCCCGCATGCGGAAGGCAGGGGTTCAAATCCCGGTCGCGACAGACCTAAGTCGTTAAAACAGGTAGTGACAGTTTCATCGCCAAACACTCGACATCAGGTTAGTCTAGGTCACCAACACGTTTGTCAATGCAGTGTTCTACGAGACAAACGAGTGGAAAGTCAAACGGCTTGCATGACCTAGGCTAGACATCAGGTGTGAATGTCACGTGTCCTTGGATATGACCTTAAAAACGGATGTCTCGTGTCACAGTAGGTGTGGCACGCTAAAGAACCCTCATTGCTCAATGGTCGTAAGCGCCGAGCAAAGGCCTAAATTTGAAGCACTTCACCAGTCTTGGTGACGTCTCTATATGAGTGAAAAATTCTCGAGAGAGACGTTAAACAAGATAAAATCAATAAAAAAAAAAAAATTCGAATCCAAGCGATATAATTGCCTGTGACATAAAACAACACTAAAATCCAACAAGATCTAGACGTGTCGGATCCATATAGTGGATACATGTACAAGGTCATTAAAAATTATAAAAAGCACTGATATGACCAACAACACAAACAAATCTAATTTAATTCAACGTACGACTTATCTTATCGAGCTCACGGCGGGTGTGACCGGTCGGCAGGGGATGTTCACTCCTCCCAAGAACGTGGTCCCACCTCTGGTGCGTCCAGGGATTCATAAGATCCCTCCCTGCTCAAGACCGTAAGCTCCGAGCATAGGCCTAAATTTTTCAGCCCTTCACCGGCAATGGTGACGTTTCCATATGTAGTGAAAAATTCTTTGGTGCGACGTTAAACAATATACAATCAATCGTTTGTCCAGAGGAAGGGATGAATCATCCCTAGAGCTTATCGAATTGTTCCTGTCTGTCATTGATCATATCGGTGTTATATATATCTATAATCTCCCATGGTTTGTGTTTGGATACCAGGTCTTGGAACTCCCATGGGCACGAATTGTGCCCCTTTGTTAGCTGACCTGTTTTTATATTCCTATGAAGCAGAATTTATTAAAAAACTTCTACATGAGAAGAAAAAATCTCTTGCTGTGGCCTTCAATTCAACACTTAGATATGTCGACGATGTATTATCCATTAACAATAATAATTTTCCATCATATGCCGATTCAATATATCCCAGTGAACTCAAAAATAAAAGACACCACAGAGTCATCCACTTCTGCTTCATATAGATATTTTATTGAAAGTAGATATTAACGGCAAACTAACAACTCAACTTTATGACAAATGGGATGATTTCAATTTCTCCATCGTCAACTTCCCATATTTATGTAGCAATATTCCATTATTACCTGCATATGGTGTACATCTCTCAACTGATTCGATATGCAAGAGTTTTTGTTCTGCATATGGTCAGTTTTTAAATCGAAGCAGACTACTGACAAACAAGTTGATGGTGCAGGGGTTCCAACATTCTCGTTTAAAATCAGCATTTCCAAATTCTATAGTCGTTATAACGATCCAGTTTGCCAATACAACTTATCATTGGGTCAAATGCTGTCTGACGTGTTTCATGCCGATTGTTAGGCCGTTCTTGGCACACTGATTTTGACTAAGGATAACTCCGTTTACCTGATCAAGATATGGGGCTCACGGTGGGTGTGACCGGTCGACAGGGGATGTTTACTCCTCCTAGGCACCTGATCCCACCTCTGGTATATCCAGGGGTCCGTGTTTGCCCAACTCTCTATTTTGTATTGCTTATAGGTTTTATGAGATTGATCACTGTTCGTTATCTTCACCTTTCATATGATTATTATCCAATGAGTTGTGCGTTTTCTATCCCGGAGTGTTGACAATAGAAATAATGATATCCGACCACAAACCATGGGAGATTCTTTTTATCGTGTATTTTATCCTTACAGACTATTCAATTTGCATTTCAAAATATTCCCTTTCGTTTACTTTAAAACTACATTAATTCATAAAGTACAACATTCATATGTATAAGTAAAAAATTCTTACTGAAATTAGCTCTCTTTAATTAATAAGCTAAAACTTATACAAGGCACTATGTGCTGATACCACACCTAAATAAAATTCAATAAATACATGTACCATCAAAATTTACATAATCAAATATTATTTACTTAAAATGCATAGGGATTTTACATTACTGGCATCCCTGATATGCATTGAAACAAGCCTTATTGCAGTCTTGGTAAGAAATGACGCGAGATAGATATTTTCTCATATATTACTCTCTATTTATGTATTCAAGAATCTAAAAATGATGGCATCAACAAATATATACAGTGTATGTGTAAAGACATCCGTATATAAAAAAAAAACTCTTAAAACACCCAATGCCAAATTTTACCACAAAGCTACCAGTAATCCAAAGCAACAAAAGGACCTAGAATATCCACTTGTACTTAGTATTATGCATATCAAATTTATCAAAAGATGGAAAATGTTATGAAAGTGTACATTTATTTTACAGTCTCTATATGCATGATTTATATATAATACTTAAAGACCCTTTAAATACTAATCAGAATTAATAGTGTATCCTTGAAAGTAATGAAGCCATCCCTAGCATTTTTTTCATAGCATAGCAGAATTATTATTTTGCCAATATTTCAATGAAAAATGTATATATATTTTTTAATACACCAGACAATTATGGAACTAGAGGAAATATGTCCCAGGTGGTAAAGAAAGAATTTATGTAATTTTTCTTAAAAGTAGGTCAAACTTCAAAGTCAAGGTTACAAGGTTAAATATCATGGCATAAAATGAAAGGTCTTGCCACAAGAAACACACATATGAGCGCCCTATCACTCACAATTCAATAGTTATGAGCAAGGGTAAATTTTCGGACAGACAGATATGGGGCAAAGATACATTATTATTACTATTTATCATCATATATATAAATATTATATATCAACTAATGCGATATTGTATTCAAAATTTATATCAGAACAGCAAATAACACGGTAGCGAATTTTTAAAGTTATCCATGGGAAGTTACTTTAGTAAGCACAAACATGAAACATAATCCACCTCTTTTCAGTGAAAATAATTTCAGTCTCATTGTCCCCTATATTTTTCAAATTTGACAGGAAGAAATGACCAACATTTAATATTCCACAACTTTCAGTGAAGCTACAGAACTTGTCACATATTTATTTTATATAGATGGGTTATGTAAAATAGATAGAAGCATAATTAGCATCAATCTCTTTATTAATCAGCTTACAATGGAAACCCGTTAAAACAGGTATTGACAGTTCCATCGCCTAACGCTCAGCATCAGGTGTGAATGCCACGGGTCCTTGGAGATGACCTTAAGAACGGATGTTCTGTGTCACAGTAGGTGTGGCACGCTAAAGAACCCTCAGTGCTCAATTGCTGTAAGCGCCGAGCATATGCCTAAATTTGAAGCCCTTCACCGGTATTGGTGACGTCCAGCTATTATTGGTTTTATAGTTACATCTTTTTCACTAACTCACAACCAATACACAGCTTGACACATGGATTCACTGGTCAAATTTGATTTGAATGTATTTTCAAAATGGCTAGAGTAGAAATATAATTATATATAAAAAAAAAAAAGAATTGACATGAAAAATTAGGGCCTTTTTAGGATTTCCCCAAGAATTCAACATGTTTTAAGGAATGTTAGAAAAACTAAAAGAATTGGGATTTTTTTTAAGGAATTTAAGGGCTGCTGGACAGCCTGCGTAATACCATATATGAGGTTGGTAATTTTGCGATTTGATCCTTAAATGGTGGCAAATTATATTCTGTGTTTCCAATTTCTGTGGTTTCACTTCACCCATACATGCCTATGATGCCTATGTGCAATTGTAATTTTTGCAGAATTTCCTATCCCCAAAAATGGACAACCGCAGAAATTACGTATTAGTAATAATGTACAAAAATTGTATGAACAATGAAATCTATAGAATTTGACTTAATATTGCAAAACTACACAATTTTTTAAAAAGATTCGATCATGTAGAGTATAAGAAAATAAAAATATATAACTGATATATAAAAAATAAATCTTGCGTTAATCATGACATTGCAAACAAGTTATTAATATAAAATTGCATGTTTTAAAAGCATAGTATGTTTAAATATAATTGAAATACTACACTACAAAGACTTCATATTCTATGGAAAGTTAAAGAAAATATATGTCATTAACAATAATTGAAAGGATTTTGTAGTACATCATTCACTTTGGGAGAGTGGATTTGGTTTTTGATGCCTCCTGTTTGTTTGCCTTAATCAATGTGTATATCAAAACCCCACAAATAACCAGTATATTTCCACACCACCACAACACAGTTTTCTCCTCCTTGTAATACAGGATAGCAATAATGGTCTGGGTAACAGACTTAGCATTGATGCTAATGTGATGAGAGACAGGGGAGGTAACCTTTATTTGCAGAGCACTAGCCCACCCTATAGCGAGGCTCATAGCTCCAGACAGCGTTAAGAGGATCCAGAAATCCAGCGAGGTTGAAAATTCTGACTGAATCACCTGACTTGCCTGCCTTGTGCTGTAGGCCAATGGGGATAGAAGCAGACAGCTGTTTATGTTGTTGTAATATGCCTGTTTTAGGCTGTTATGACTAAGAACACTCTCAGCTCGTTTGTAATACATCCCGCATATGGCAGCACTAAAGCTGGCCAATAGTCCATACATAATGCCCCACACACTTAGGGCACCTGTCTCGTTCTCTTCATCAATCCCAATCACAAACCCTGTTACGATAAACAGGCAAGCTAATATGGCCCTCAACGTGATGGGTTGTTTTAACATGGTGGCAGACAATACGATGGTGAATATCAGAGTGAAGGACCTAGCTACTTGATAGAAGGTCACACCAATATGTTTCAGCATTAAATTGTTTAGTGCTACACTCATCACAAAGGAAAGGGATAACTTTAACACATCACTGTGGAAGAGAGTATGGAAATCAACATCCGGAACTTTGAAACTTTCCCTTCCGAAAATTCGCAAGCATCCAAGAGCTTGTAGGATGGTCACTGCAGCAAAACTCTGATACCAGGCCACAAATATTGACAGGTCCATGTCACCATAGGAACCACTGAGAATATGCTTGTTGACAAACACCATAGAAATGGACACTGTCCAATATAATGTGACAATACCTGCCACATGGAGAAATGTATGCTGCTCAACCATATTCTACATCGGCTGTGTCCTAAAAAAGAAATGAAGAAATATTTTGAACAATACATGTGCATGTTTGTATGAGAGGAGTAAGAAGATAGTGTACTATCAGAATTGAGAAATATCCTTGTTAAACGATGTTTTTGTAATCAGAATTATATAGTTTGAAAATTCAAACAGATAACTGTATTACTATAAATCAATCATTCACGAGACTTTATTTTTGTCATAGTAAATTTTTGCAATACATATTTTTCGGGAATTGTCGAAATATTTAATACTATGAAAATGTTATAGGATCGACTTATCTCCCTTTTCTTGTACAATAAAATAGATTTGAATCTTTGTAAAATCCATGAAGTGTTCAGTTTGCACTCTGCTGTCAACATATCAACACTATTTATCTTAACACCAAAATTCTCATATGAATAGTGCAACCCATTTCCAAAAGCATGAAAATATGTCTGAAACTATTACTATTAGAACAACCTATATAGGTCATGCCAATCATGGAAGTTACAATAAAAGAATGCAGTGTGTGTGTGTGGGGGGGGGGGGGGGGGGGGGGTGGGGGTGAGGGGGGAGGGGGGGAGAGAAAAAGGTATCTCCAAGACTTTGGAGAAAATAGAGTCAATTTCCAAATGGAAAAGTAGAGGTGAGAATGAAATAAATTATACACTTCTGATTCCATAAAATGCTTTATTACATAAATGTATATGCGTAATCAGGGCTGAAATATCCTTGTATGCAGATCCTGTTAAAATACCCAGTCCTGTTTGAAGATTTACTGGGGTTTTTTCCAAATTTTGATTAAAATTTTCCCAAATTATCAGCTCACTATATGGTATCTGCATGTGTTGTTATATACTTACGTAAAATCTTGGGATTGTGTTATCTAATATAAAAGTATAAAGTTCGCTTATCTAACATGTCTAAATGAAATATAAACACATAAAGACATACATCAAGTCCCCCATTTTATTTAGAAATACCGTGAACTTTTATTCATATCTAACATAAAAATTGGAGCATATATGTATCTTTAATCATGATATATAAATGACTGCATTTTGTTTTTCTACCTACAATGCATTTTTTTGGGGGGGTCTAAGTAATTTTCCTAAAATAGCAATTTTTCAACATAAAATTCCCAATTGAAACAGTACCAGACTCTGTACCAAAAAGGATCAATTAAGCCAGCTGTAATACTTGGGCCATTATTGAACCCAACATTTTATGAAATAAGTGGATCTGCACTGAAATGTTTCAGATCCCTGTATAAGTTAATGTTATTGCACACTGAAATGTTCCAGATCCCTGTACAAGTTAATGTTATTGCATACTGAAAAGTTCCAGATCCCTGTACAAGTTAATGTTATTGCATACTTAAATGTTCCAGATCCCTGTACAAGTTAATGTTATTGCATACTTAAATGTTCCAGATCCCTGTACAAGTTAATGTTATTGCACACTGAAATGTTTCAGATCCCTGTACAAGTTAATGTTATTGCACACTAGCTGTAAACAAAGATGACAGACCAGCTATTCTTTGATAAGCTCTGCTAACCAATTTCAGTATCTTATCTAATAAGTAATATAAAGTATCAATTAATATTTACTATATTAAGGACCAGCAAGTATGTTATTTATTACCTGAAACATTTCACTGGATTTCACTGAAATGGTTGAAACATGATTAGCTGTGAAGCATACATTCATATAAGTGTCAATAATGCTTCACGAGTTTCTAAACTTGATGGGGGAAAAATCAATTCAACATAAAACAACTGAAATACGGTTTAGCTGTATAATAAAGAAGTATGGAACTTATACTTGTGAATACTGGCATTCATTGAGTATAAACTTTGCTCACAAATTTTCAAACCCGACCTGTGTAATATTTACCAATATAAGTGATTTCCTTATACAATCCAGTTTATTTTATGTTACAGTGTACAATTAAGGATAACATGACACTGGAAATTTCCAACTTTTACTGTAATAACCAGTCAGAATTTAGCGTTAATTTTCAGAACAGAATTATTGGAATGATTTGACTTGAGTAACAAGAGTTTCATTGATCAGTGTTGCAGCTCAACTTATGAACTCCATCTACTCATACGCGATGGTTTTAATCTGCATGCTACTAGAGCTTGATGACGGTTTTGGTTTGTTTAAAACTGTTAAAGAGAAAACAGTCATTTGTACTCATGGTATACATACCTTGACAACAGAAAATCAGTGTTTGCACTGGATACGATGCGGTAAATTGCAACCTACCTTTTTCATCGACGCAATTATCACGTTGGTACCATTCACACCTCCTTCGTCAGCTGTCACGGGCATTGTTGAAAAAAGCGCTCAATGTTGAACAGGATTTTGTGAAGTATATACTAAGAGCACTATCTGCAAAACGCACAATAGATTAAGTATGAACGTTGTATAATTTAAAACCAATACAAGAAGTGGGAAAATATTATCCGTATTCGTAAAGGGGGGGGGGGGGGGGGGGGGATTAATAATAATCAAAGGAGTATCGAATTATTTTGTAAAATATGTCAAATAATATGTCAAATAAATGAAAATGATGCGTGCAACATCTCTTCAAATAATAATCATTGCGAGCGTTAATTTTTCTGCTCTCTTCAAATATAAATTGTTTTAGAGAGAGCAACTATCTAATCAAAGATATCTTCAATTCAACATATCCCACAGTTGAATTTATTATCTTTTTAATTAAATTAATAATCTCTTTATCATTAAATCATTTATGCCGGGCCCTTAATCTATTTTTTCGAGCAATATTTCCACCACATTGATGCGCGCATCAAAATTAATTTATGAGAGCAATAATTGATTTCATGCGCGCATCAAATCAATTATTGCGCGTAATAATTAAATTGATGATACCTTAAAACAATTAAAGATATAGGCCTAATCTTCAATCGTTTGACTTTATGTTGATTTGGCGCTCCATAGTTGACGCGTTCGCTGCGTCATCTAATGTAAAATTTATATTGAAGTGGTTAGGGCAACATGGACCGCGGAAATCGGCCTGGCTAGCTCGATGTTTAAATATGGAGAGCCAAATTGACATAAACTCAAATAATTGAAGATATCTTTAATTATACATGTATGAAGATATCATCAATTCATTTGATGCGCGCAACAATGTCAATTAAAGAGAGCAATAATTGAATTAATGCACGTATTATATCAATTACTGCTAGCAATATTTGAATTATTGCCCTCTCCAATTGAATTGGAGCGCGCATCAATTCAATTAATGCACGCAATAATTAAATCATTGCTCTCTTCAATTGAATTAAAAGATATCAATGACTGTATATAGGGTTATTTTAAATTCGCCCACTGACGACAAGGGTGAAAATAAAACAGGGGTGAATATTTCCCTGTATATATAGTATTAATTCAACTGATGTCCGCAATGATATCCACAATTGAATTAATGATCTCTTTAACTGAATTATTTCTCTCAGTTGAATTAAAACACGCATCAAATCAAATGTTGCTCTCATCAATTGAAGTGATGCGCGCATCAAATCAATTATTGTTCTCAACAATTGAATTGAAGAGAGCAATAATTGATTTGATATCGATGTGCGCATCATTTCAATCATTGCGCGTAATAATTGAATTGATGATACATGTATCTTCAAATAATTTAAAGAGACTGATTCACGATTTCCCCCAAAAGAATTAAGGTGTTGCACGTCTCATTTTAATTTCCCTAAAGGTGTTGCATGAAAAATCGAAAAATTTAAGTTATTCAAATATATGATAAAACCAATTGGAACGTATCTCTTGATTCAATAATTTTTGAAAATAAGTTTTAAAAACGCGTACGTCTATTGACAAAATTAGCCAAAATATTTCGAGTTTAAATCAAACAATAAGCGATTTATATGATTTTTAGCGTTAAAATGGAGGGATATCCCCGAATTTAAAAAAAAACTGCCTCCGTGAAACAAAATATATTTAACATGAACATGTTCTTCGAGTTTTCCTCTAAAAAAACTGTCGCTTTGAAATTTTGTTTCACGAGGGCATTTTTTTGTAAATTAAAAAAAATTGAAACGACTTCACTGGTATTATTTTCAACTTCACCTGTACGTTAATTTTCCTTAGAAATTCATTGTCTACTGCGTGGTCCAGTGGTTAAGGTAGTCGAATCTGATATGTAAAGGTGTTTTCTATTTTTAAAACGACCGGGTTGGACTCTCTCACGAACACATTTTTTTTTTCATATTACGTTTTCCATCTAGATTTTTTTTTTCTTAATTGAAACACGCTTCTAGTTTTTATAAATGTTTCATGTCAAATCTCTGTTTATTACCATGTGCCGAGTTTGAAATAAGCTTCCAACCTGGACACTATTTAGTTTGTGAATAGGACTCTCAACAAATACGCCGAATATAGCATGCAATACAGTACAGGGTCTGTGTTTTAATAGTCAAGGTTGCTAACAAAAACTTGTATGTTTTTCTGAATGAAAGTTGTTAACAAAGGCATGGTGCCTTTTACGAAAAACCGTTGTGAACTTGGCAAAGCTTCGGAAGAAAAACTTTAGGGCCAAACAAGGTAAATAACTATTAAACAGTTTGAGTTTATATGTATTCTAGTAGCAAATTACTATGTTGAATCAATTTTTACAGGTTGTATGTACTTCGAATAACGTTGAACTTTATCAATGTGTATTAAACTTCCCATATTTTGTTTTGTGACCAGAGTCATGTACAGTTGCCAATTGTTGGTTGTAGAAAATAATACATACGAGTATAAGAGGTAATATAGAATATTAAATAGTTGATACACTCGTAACATGTAACCGTATACATTGTATCTGATACTCAGAAAAAAGGAAGACAATTTAATTTTCACGATTTCAAAAAGTATCTTTAGACTACATGTATAATGTATTGACACATAAAATGTTTTAGGATTGTCCCTAGTACTGGGGAATCCTTCAGGTATTTAAATGACAAATACGCAATGAGTATAAAAATGAATGAAGGTCAGTTCTACGTCACGAGTGCTGGCACAGAGCTCCGATTAGGGAAAATTCCCGCTTCGGTGCAACACCCTCTTTTCTTTTTCACTTTTAATGATCAAAATCTACTGTCTAATGTGTTTAAAAGAGTTTACATAAAAATTAAGGTTATACATTATCATAGAAGCTCATTTTAAAGAGTTTGTAAACAAAGATTGCGGTATGTTATTGTTCACGAAATTTTCAAAAGAAATGGATATCGATCTAAGTTTATTTTATTTTTCACATTTCAAGCATTTTTGGGGTAAAATGTGTCATTTAAAAGTTAAAATTTGTGACTATGCAAATTTACGATGCTTTTATATTACAAAATTAATATTTCACATATTTGTTTGTATACATGAAAAGACTCGAGTCTTTGTTTACATAACACAGATATTGCTTTTATTCTTGCATTCAGAAGGTCCAAATTTTCGATGTCAACATGAAATGAGTTATATTTTTAATGTTTACCATCAAAAACGAAAAATATTTTTATCAAAAATCGTGAACCAGTCCCTTTAAGATATCTTCATTTATTTTATTATTTTATTTATTTATTTTACGTTTTTACTATACAGTTTGCAAATGCCTGCTTCCAATTGCAAACATATGGAGAGAAAAAATCTCCCCATTTTCAACCAAATGGTCAAGATATTTAAAGTATCTTAAGTCTTGATAGCTTTATTGTGCCTTTGAGCATATGCATGACATGTTACAACATTTCATGTTTCTCCCATCCCCGATACATGGATCTGTTAGAAAATCAGTCTGGGTATGACCATAGGTATCTGAATTTTAATGAATATTAAAATAAATATGAATAGAAAAAAGAAGGAAAAAAACTCTATCTATCTATATATAAATACACCACATAGTTTTTCTTCTTCTTTTGTCTGTTTATATCTATTTACTGATTAAAATTCAAATACCTGTGGTATGACAAATACATTCAGGGTACATATGTATATGTTATCTCGATCAGTCGTTTTTACTCGATCATTTTTATAATCGATCAACAACGGGCAAATTGAATCGTTCTTAAATTGTTCGCCAGAAGTTATTACACATATAGCGTATAACTTAGAATTCGCCAAAGAAAGAATAACGACTGGAAATCTCCGAAAATCAATTAATTGAAAATGGGGATTTTATTGCATTGGTTTTAATGAGCTGTCCAGGTGACAGTGCTGGACATTGACGATGGGTTATCTGAGTCATTTATAAACCTTTTATGATGCTTCCAGTCCCTATAAAGAATTAAAGATCTATTGATAAAAGGAAATGTTAAAAATAAACATTAATTTATAAAATGCCGAGAACAGTTTCCATGTATATGGTGACTGGGGTGAGGTATTTGGAGGTGTATATCAATGGCATACATGCATAACAGTTTTTGGTCACATTTGTTTTCAGAAAAATCACTTAATCCAACCGCATTATTTAAATCCAAAATTTATTTCTTCTTCAGAAATGGCCAAGCAAGGTTCCAATTTATCTAGTTATGAAAACCGTTAAAAAACAGGAGAACGTAAGATTTTGGGGGTACGAGAGTCCGTTGTAAATTGCAGTTTTCCCTGCATTCAATTCCAGTAATTATCGACTACAATCGGGAGCTACGTAGTGCAGATACATTTTGTATCTAAGTTTAGAAATATATTAAACAAGTATTGATATAAATAGATGAACCTGTCTAGCATCTTACTTTATTAAAACTGTGTACACGTGCAGTAGTCCATTCTAGAAGATTATTCTAAAACACTACATTTTATCACAGTTATTCACGAGCTTTAACAGTGAAAGTTTTGATGAAAATTAAATTATTGGTCAGTGAGATTGACATGAAGGAAATGCAGTATAAGGGCCGAGAGTACCGCATGGTATAAACAAGAAATGGATGCATATTTTTGGCCCAGTTTGGTTATAATAAATACAAATATAAAAGATAAGGGACTTGTAAATTTTCTATGATGTTCAAAATATTATCTTCACTATATAACACTATACCCCCCCCCTCCCGTTTTGGATTTAATTGAGAAATCACGGGAATAAATTACATCCACACGGTAAATCACATTCATTAACATATAAAAAAAAAACAAAAAAACCCATAAATTTAGGTTTTATTTTCAAAATTAAAACAAAAAAGTTTGTAGCAAATGTCGTTAAGTGCAGCCTGTGAAATTTCTAATTTTTAACATATGGCGGGAGTTCAGATATTTTTCCAGTACATGAAATATCAAAATCATGCAAAAGCTGAAAACGTCAGATTCCCCGGATTAAACTATTTGAAATTAAAGATACTGTACATGTGTGTGTATTAAAAAGTTAAGCAAAACACATTGACAGATCTATCTTCGATGATAAAAAAAAAAAAACCTTCGAGATAAAATGATAAACGTTAAAAAAAAAAAACCCACTCTTACTGCAAAACGTTAACTACTTTGGCAAACCGTATCCGAAAATCAAGATACAGTCCTTTCAAAATCAGAATGACGTCTCTTTTCTAAATATATATACAATGTATACATATGTATTTGAAATTGATATATATCACAAAGCCGATAGAGTATACTCAACTAGTTTCTAGGAGTATATACATTTGAACTCCTGAAGAATTGAAAGAAACTAGTCGAGTAATTGAAGAAACTAGTCGAGTAATTGAAGAAACTAGTCGAGTAATTGAAGAAACTAGTCGAGTAATTGAAGAAACTAGTCGAGTAATTGAAGATACTAGTCGAGTAATTGAAGAAACTAGTCGAGTAATTGAAGATACTAGTCGAGTAATTGAAGAAACTAGTCGAGTAATTGAAGAAACTAGTCGAGTAATTGAAGATACTAGTCGAGTAATTGAAGAAACTAGTCGAGTAATTGAAGATACTAGTCGAGTAATTGAAGAAACTAGTCGAGTAATTGAAGAAACTAGTCGAGTATACTCTATCGGCTTTGTGATATATTTTTTTTTATTTTATTACTTCTTCTGTAAATTTTTCTATACCTATACGAAATGTATCTTTTATGATAAAAATAGCACATGATGAGCTATTTTTATCATAAAAGATACATTTCGTATAAAGTCAGAAAGAAATGTCTCTGAAAGAGATGTATGAGAATCGGCATAATCATGTTATTCGATCCGCGTACTGAACAATATCGTTATCATGGTTATATGTAGAAAGATATATAATTATAGATGGTCGGCACACGGACTAAATAGTTACTAATACTTTTATATCTTTTACTCATGTTAACTAATCATGCTATTTATTCCGTTTTTAAAAGTCACATTTACGGAATAAATATCGAATAACATGATTACCGGTATGCCAACGAATCGATTCGTATTGCACCAGCCACCGCCGCGGTGGCCGAGAAGTTAGAGCGTTCGCCCCGCATGCGGCGGCCGAGAGGTTACATGTAGAGCGTTCGCCCCGCATGCGGAAGGCCGGGGTTCGAATCCCGGCCACAGACCCAAGTCGTTAAAACAGGTAGTGACAGTTCCATCGCCAAACGCTCGACATCAGGTGTGAATGTCACGGGTCCTCGGAGATGACCTCAAATTGGATGACCCGTGTCACAGTAGGTGTGGCACGCTAAAGAACCATCACTGCTCAATGGCCGTAAGCGCCGAGCATAGGCCTAAATTTGAAGCCCTTCACCGGTCTTGGTAACATCTCCATATGAGAGAAAAATTCTCGGGCGAGACGTTAAGCAAGATACAATCAATCAATCAATATTAGATTGTACATGTTGGTCAAGGGACATATCGACTATTTATTGATTTCTATTACATTGTACGTGTTGGACGAGGAGCATGTCTACTTTTTATTGATTCATATCACATCTTACGTGTTGGACAAAGGGCATGTTACCCACCGGTATTGCTTTCCATCACATTGTACTTGTTGGATCGATTCATATTCAGTATTGATTCATACATTTTATGTGTTGGACAAGGAAGATCTTTAAAAGAGATGTCCCTTTTCCTGTGCGAAATATCTTTACATTAAGATAGATTTATTTGTTGAATAGTAGAATTCAAATATTGTTATGTCTTATAAGGTTTTTGAGATATCTCCTGTTCGATTAATCTAAATATATCCCATTTAATATGGGAAAGCAATATAGACTAAGATATATTTTTGCAAATTAAATGGACAAAAAAAAACAAAAAAAAAAGAAAAAAAAAAAGAGAGAGAGAAATCTTTACGATTTTCATATTATCTAAAAAAGAAAAGAAAAAGATACATGACCTATAAAAGAAAATGAAAAAAGAATTTAAGAAAATCTATGAAAAATACCCCTTCCACTAAGTTGAGTGAACGTTGATTTAACCTTCATTGTTCAAATTTTGCATAAGAAAAATAGTGCTCATTTCTGTTTGCTCTAAATTATGAAAATATGAAACACTATAATGAAGTCAAATAGTGCACAACCTCTGATTACCAAATTTTAAACACGCTAATTCAGAGTTGCGCGTGGTATAGATCGAAATCAAAGTTTTTAAAAATAAACTCTATTTCTTTCATCAACACTTTCAGAAGAAAATGTGTTAAAGCGATTACTAATAACAGACATCATTGGTAAAGTATAGTTCCTCAACACTTACAGTTAATTTGCAGTGACCCGACAATCGTGGAGGGAAAAGATGAAACAAATTATTCGGCAGATTAGCGACCTGACAGAGCGCGGGCTCTGTCACGAGACTTGAGTGACACCTGGTGAGTGATGCAGACATAAAACCTGTAGAAGCAATCAAAGTCATCAGCAGCTACTGTTCGAGCAGCTTTAACACCATGTATGACAACGAGGCCATCACTTGCAAGAATTCTGCAGAAGGAATTATCTTTTTTGTAAACAAACTACAGGATATTTGACTAAGGACAGACCAAGTGAAGCATCACAAAAGAGATTTAGATTTCAGTTTAGGTTGATTTGCACCTGGTTTTACTGATTAAGAGAGATGAACTTTGCAATGGGTGTACTTTCTCACACTGTTTTGTTGTAGCGACCCAGGAAAATAAATTTATTATTGGGTTTGTTTTATATCGATCGAAAGCCCAAGTCATATTAAAGCCTGTTTAACGGTTTAATTGCTCAAGTAATGACGATTTCCCCTACGAAACAGGTTAGTAACCTCAGAGTCAAAACAAGATAAAAATCTTATCCAATCGGACATAGTTTTTCCAAACCATTTCGTGCCAATAATGTTTCACTTCCTTCAGTTTCTCATATTCCTACATTATGGCACCCAGAGACTGACTTGCACACAATTATTCTTTTTTTCTTGGAAAATCGGGGAAAATGCTGACTATATTGGAGTGACGAATCTATAGGCGCCTGTTCACATGTAATTGTGCTCACTGCTTGATAAGAACCGCCATTCATTTTCTCCAGAATCCAGAAAATACGAAATTAATATCTGTAATCGGGGAAATTGATACGATATTCATCATCAGTCATAGCATTCATCTCGTAGGGAAATCGGTCCGTCAGTCAGCAATGTTCGGAAAAAGCAAGATCAAAGGTCGTTGCAGAAAGTATTGGTTCGGAGTTATCTAAAGATCACAGACAGAAGAACCATTCCAATAACATTTTTAGCCGTTTATTAAATTTCTCCAGGTTTCTCTCTCTCTCTCTCTCTCCGAGTTATGAGTAATCAAAATTGTTCATTCCACTTTTCTTACATTTGATTGATATCTGAGCGTATATTCTAGGGAAAAGCATGTCTTATCGACAATGGAAAAGATACAATACCCCCCAATTATAATGCACGTGTAGAGGACTGTGTGGGGGGGAAGTAGCGGCGCCGTCGTCCGTGCAGAAACGCAATCGTAAAAACGTCACGCAAATTACGATACTGACTTTATGTGCAATATGAAATCTTTTATCAAAAGACTCCTGGGAGAAATTAGAAATATAAATTATGAAATGATTAAGAACATCTTGGATCAGTTCGTTTTAACGACACTGCTCGGCGCTAAGTCAAGAAGAAAATGCTAAGATAGACACCTAATTAAACATACACGTATCTATGGTAATAAAATCGGAGCTATTTGATCAGTTTTTCTCTACTTACTTGTTTGCGTGAGGGTTCAGATTTTTCAACAGTATCAAGGGAGAAGTGATTTCTAAAATTTCATATGTCTGCATCTTATTTTTAAAGAAGTGTTTGATATTATCGCTTTTCGTTGTGTGGTTGAGTTAACGTTTCCTTGCCTTATCGTTAATATAGTCAGAAAAGAAACACCAGGATCTAAAAAACTCTTAAGAATTCCACACAAAACAAGCGTCAACTGACAGCATGTTGAAACATTAAAGATTTGACGGATAATTAAAGTCAAAGATTTTTTTTTTTTAATTTGACCAACTTTACACAACACGTGAAGGAATACCAAACCGTACATGAAGGGAAAAGTAAATCAAAAGAAACAGTGTTGTTGCAAAGACAGCATTTCTTTTTTGAGGATGTGTTTTAGATAAAGTCAATCCTTATCATCTTCGTTTACTTTCAGTAAATAATAATTCGAGTAAGAATTTCTGCAGTGATCCTAAGATGTGTTGAAATTCAGACATGGGATATACTTCATAAAATTCTACATATTCCGTCATGATACGGAAACGAATAAAAGGGTCAGAAATACAGTTTACACAGGGTCGATGAGATAGATTTTTTAAGGAGTTGAACATTTTAAAGGATCGATAAATTTACAGTTCATAAACAATACATAATCGGTGGCTGTCTCTTTATTCTTTACACTTACAATGAACTCCTTGGACATTGAACTTTATCAGACAAGTTCAAACAACTTTTGTTTCCATTACATTTTCTAACATTAAAGGGGAAGAAAAAGTTACTGTGGAAAGTTCTACAAAGTTTGTTGATGTGGATGTGCGGGATTTAATCGACTCATTTCCCTGGGAATTACGCTCTCTGTACTCACAGAATTACACAATCTGTGGATTACGCTCTCTGTACTCACAGAATTACACAATCTGTGGATTACGCTCTCTGTACTCACAGAATTACACAATCTGTGAATTACGCTCTCTGTACTCACAGAATTACACAATCTGTGAATTACGCTCTCTGTACTCACAGAATTACACAATCTGTGGATTACGCTCTCTGTACTCACAGAATTACACAATCTGTGAATTACGCTCTCTGTACTCACAGAATTACACAATCTGTGAATTACGCTCTCTGTACTCACAGAATTACACAATCTGTGAATTACGCTCTCTGTACTCACAGAATTACACAATCTGTGGATTACGTCACAGAATTACACAATCTGTGAATTACGTCACAGAATTACACAATCTGTGAATTACGTCACAGAATTACACAATCTGTGAATTCTTCAACAATAATTAATCACACAGACAACGCTATAACACAGAGAATTATATAAGCGTGAATGCATCAAGATGCGTCAGATTCACAATGGTGTGACTCCTTCCCATAAAACAAAAGCACAAAACAATCGCACCAGACAATCAATAGAAATATTTCCATCCTCTTCTTCATAAGATGCGCAAGAGCAGTCAACAGGAGATTATTCAATCGACTCCTTTTATAAACGGTGATTGCAATCTAAGACGATTTTTTTCCCCATTATGAACGGAAGAAACACATTTTGGATGATACCGCGGACAATGGCCGGGTTGGTACTTTCTAAATCTTAGTATTGGGATGCTACACTGTATTAAAACAGCATGACATGTTTCATACTTATTAGTCTGAGTCATCGTAGTAGATACAACTCTGAAACACCATCAATGAGTTAGCGTCGTGCTTTAGTTTTGGGAAGCAGTTCATTTTCACCCCCAAAGAACATGTCATGACCAAACGAATCAATATTTTGTCTTTTCTTTTGCCTGCTATGGAGAAATACAATACGTTTCTGATGGTAACTCCTACAATCTTCCAAAGACACATTTCTCCATTTTATGATGGTGCAACAGTCTAATACAGTCCCTTTCTCTTAAAGCATACTAATGATGCGCATGAGATGGTGAAATACTTGTAAAATATACAGCTTCAACCAAATCGACTCCAATATAGGTTCCTCAAAGTGAGATTGGGCAATTTGAAAGTTTCCCTCTGACCTTTATGTTTTAGACTTTAACCTTGAGAGTCAATTGGAATCTAGATTTTTATGCAAGGTAGCAGTCGTGCAAGTGTAATAAAAAGAACATGCAATATGGTTAAAATCTTGTACATGTATATACACTTTGAATTTTCTAAGTGTCATTGTTCTTTGACCGAGATGGGAATCCTGACCGTTGTGCATGTCTTCTCTTTGACCTATTTATGGGAACCGTGACCTTTGTGTAGAATGGGAAAACCAAATTAGAATACAGTAAAAATTATACAAGGAATTTCTCCTCCAGTGACCTTGATCTTTTATAAAAATACAATCACAGTATGGATTTAAACAAGAATATGTCAGATTCCAGGAGGCATTAAGGTTACTCCCCTATTGTCGGATACGCTTCGTTGATTACGCTTTGTTTCTTTCTCCATTACCCATTGGTCCATTCATACTAATTTTTTTCGATCTCATGAATGATGACGTAAATTTACTTTTTATTCAAATTAACCTTACAGGGACGAAACTTTTCTGTTTTTAACGGAAGTGTCACTTTAATTAAAGGGACTGGTTCACGATTTTTGATAAAAATATTTTTCATTTTTGATGTTAAACATTAAAAATATAACTCATGTAATGTTGACAGCCAAAATTTTGACCTTCTGAATGCAAGAATGAAAGCAATATTTTAGCCTTAGATATGTGTTATGTAAACAAAGACTCGAGTCTTTTTATGTAAACAAACAAATAAGTGAATTATTGATTTTGTAATATAATTCATCTTAATTTTGCATTGTCACAAATTTTAACTTTTAGATGGCACATTTTACCCCCAAAATGCTTGAAATGTGAAAGATATAATAAACTTAGATCGATATCCATTTCTTTTGAAAATTTCGTAAACAATAGCATACCGCAATCTTTGTTTACACAACAAATAGTAAACTCTCTAAAATGAGCTTCTGTGATGATGTTTAACCTTAATTTTCATTTGAAATCTTTCAAACACATCAGACGGTAGATTTTGATAATTAAAAATGAAAAAGAAAATTTTGGGTAAAATCGTGAATCAGTCCCTTTAACCGTGAATAAGACGATTTCAACAATAGATCATACGACAACCAAATGTCATTCTCTATGAATGAATACAATGAATTTACGATGAAGTATATAATCGTTCATTTATAAAAAAAAAAAAAAAAAAAAAAACAATTCTAAAATTCTAATCGTTTGAATGCATGGTTTTACTTTATAGAACCGTAACGACTAATATTCGAAATTTATGCGAAAAATAGACAGACTGCATGTCAAAAATAAACATTGTGTATGTAAATGAGTTATAAAAAATCTTTACGGTTTTTAAAGAGTGACAGTAAATTAGCGCATGCTGTCCAGATATAGAAATCCAGGGAGATCCGCCGCTTCTGTTGTACCCTTGATACACGTTTTTAAATCGAGGAAAGCTACTGACAAACAAGTTGATGGTACAGGGATTTCAACAGTCTCGATTGAAGTCAGCATTTTGCAAATTCTATGGTCGTTATAACGATATAGTTCGTCAATACAACCTATCATTGGGTCAAATGCTGTCTGATGTGTTTCATACCGATTGTTAGGTCCTTCTTGACACACTGATTTTGATTACGGATGACTCCGTTTAACGTATCAGGATATAGGGCTCACGGCGGGTGTGACTGGTCGACAGGGGATGCTTACTTCTCCTATAGGCACCTGATCCCACCTCTGGTGTGTCCAGGGGTCCGTGTTTGCCCAACTCTCTATTTTGTATTGCTTATAAGAGTTAAGAGATTGATCACTATTCGTTATCTTCACCTTTCATTTTACATGCCTATATATGAATACGTAATAGACAGCGAGGTTTAATTGTCAAATGATTTGTTGACTCTCAACTATGGGGGTTTTGCAGAGAGGAGAATTCCATTGTAGAAAGGCATATTCCTACAACCAAATTCCTATATAGGAACTGGAAAATAAAAGATATTTAGATAAAAAAAAGAAAGAAGAAGATACTTATGTGAGCAGTTGACCTTTATCTTCGGACCTAAAACCGATATCAAGGGAATTTTTAATACCAAGCTTCGAATATCTTAAAGCTATATATATGTGACCTAGTGACCTTGAACTTTAACCATAAAAACCAGCTCAAATATAGAATCAGAGATATACTGTAAGTGTACTTAATTCAGCGTCTTTAAAATTTGGTGCAGTCGGGACTGATGCTCTATTTGACGTCATGATTGATCGCTTCTCCTATGTATGATAATTGATAAAGAGAGAATTCCTTATTTTAGCGCAACTATGAATTAGCGCTCTTGCTTCACCGCAATAGCCGCTTAAATTTTAACCTGGCTAAAACAAGTCCACGGACAGTAATCGGAAAACCATTTATTCCTATAATCATGACCTTGACCTAAATCAAGAGTGGTTATTGTCATCCTTAAGTCATGCGAAATTTCCAAGCTTTTGCAAATAGCTTTTGTCAAAACATTGGACAAAACTCATTCTCCATCAACCCAGTTCTCTGACATTTGAAATTGAGAAGTAACAGGTATTTATATAAAATAACATCCCTGTAAGAGAACCTGAGACTTATGCAAAGAAATATCCTTCGAGTGGTTACCTTTGGAAACTAAAAAAGAAGAAGTCAGGTTTACCCGCAAGATAAAATCGATATTTCTGCAAGTATGATTGTAATCGAATATAAAATACACTCAAATTCATGTACACAAAGAACGTTAGAATTACATATTTCAACTTTGACCTTTACAGAATTTACTTGTGCTCAATTCCTTTATAAATTCAGTTACAATAAAATATGTTCAAACCAAACCAACATATTTTAGCATGAAAAGCAATAGTAATTCAGCAGGCATGCTATCGAAGGTTTCCAATGAATAGTCCTAAGACATGACTTGTGATATGTCTCAGAATGATTCTTAGGATGGTCCTAAGACATATGTTATAATGGACATAGTAGCTCTCTTTATTCAAAGTAGATTTACTGGACGTTTAATAAAAACCATGTAAAACTGTTAACACTTGTATACTAAAAATTCTGAAATCCCCTTTCCCCTTTCCAATAACCTTGACCTTTAACCTGGGAAGTAGAGTACCATTCTTGAAATATTGATAAAGATGGAATTAAAAAAGAAGAAGAATCCTCTACACCGAGAATGTCGGAATTTATAACCTTGATCTTGTGCATCTAAGGAAACAATACTCCTGAAAGTATTTTCCGATGATCTTTGACCTTTTAAATAAAAAAGAAAACATGTTTCTGTGTAAGGCAGTTTTCCTGTAAATGTAATTGAAATTGAGAGTAATTGAACCTAAGATCTTTATGCAATGTACATGTACCATCATGTAAAAATCAGACAAGAACTTGTACACAGTCAAACTAAAGAACACATTGAGTATATTGATGCAAATATATTTATACTACCACGGTGACATTGAAATTTCATTCGTCTCTGTTTGTATTTCACCAACAACAAAAAAATGAACATGGGTCATATAACTTTACAAATAGCTTTACTAAGACATGTTTATATTCTTGCGATGCTGCCAAAGGAACTGATATCTCCCTACAGACATTTTATTTTATTAAAGCTTGACGATCAATTCCTGTTCAACAACATTGTGTTAAATCATCTGTTTGTCAGGTCGTGTCACATTATCTAAAGTCAGTCAGAATATTTGTACTAAGATTACAGAAAAGTTGCAGATCCCCAAACCCAAGTCCAACACATTTGGTGTCTGATCTATGAAGTCTGATGTAATTTTACTCCAAATGCAATGATTGCGGTTGAAGGGTTTGCATCCCATCGACGGAGTATTTTGTACTATTGAAATATAATCCAGTTATCAAAATGAAACGACAACATAAATCAAAAGTTAAGGGGAAAAAATCAAACTAACGCTCAAAAATCAGGAGTCATCTGAGAAGGGTGCAAAATTAAACGCCATCTCCATTTTCAAACATTTTGAATAAATGACCCAGGGCATGCATGGCAAGTGGAGATTTCAGAAAAAACTGAGACTGTGCTAATTTGACACGTTCAGACAGAAAATGTAAATCAAGCCGAACATATACCATGTATATTGCATATTGTGAAAATTCAGCAAACAGGTAGTCGATATTGCTATTGCATGTTTTGATACAAATCTCGGTTTATCCTATATGGGGCTTCTAACATAAACCACAGAAATGTGATCCTTTACTTCGGCAACGATCTATTTTTAAAGGTACATTTGTACAACACTGTATTTTCTTGTATATATTCAGTAATCACTGTTTATATATATTTCAAATTATTTTTACCGGGCAAGTTATGTTTCTGCTCCTTGGAGAGGCAGTTAAAAGAGTTTTTATTTCGTTTCTTTATTGTGCAGTATCTGACCGAAACGTTACCTTATGTAAATTGAAATATATATTTATTAGTATTTATTTTACAAATATTGGTACGTTATCTCGTTGGTTTTCAAGAAACTACCGAAACTAAAACATTATGAAATTAAAGTAAAATGTTGATACGTATAGTGATATTTTTCACATGAGAAAGTTTCGAAATCTTCCTTAGAAAAAGAAGGACAGTTGAGTAGATAAACCTAAATATATTTGCACTTAAGGTAGAAAGTCGAAGTATTATTAATGTCAAGATGACCCTTACTAAGAGTCTTGTGGACAAGGGAATCAAGATGGATTGAGACATAGCATAATAAACAACAAAAAGATTCTTGTATTGTACTGATCAAGCGGGATATTAGCGGTATATTACATGGAAGATTAATGACAAATTCCAATAACCGTGACCATTCCCTGGCATTTCGCAGGTCGTGGTCCAGAATAGTCCTGTGATACGGAAGCATTTCTCACTCCGCGACAAGAGAAATTCTGATTTGTCAATACAACGGTAGCGTTTACAAAACATGTACACGGAGTTACTGACATGTAGATCCCCCACTTAGACAAGGGGAACAGACAGAAAGAACGCGTCTCACGACAGGGGCCCACCCAAATCCACTGTAAAACAAGAAAACAAGTCACGCAGGGTCATTGTGCCTATATCTCCAAGACAACGGTATCAAACGAAGGGACTCTGCAAAAAATAATAAAACCCACATCCTCCTTTCCTAAAAAAAAAAAAAAAAAAAAAAAGAGAGAGAGAAGAAAATTTACACGATATCGGAAATGACTGGTTTATAGAATCTAGCCCACGCTTGCAAAATCAGATATAAACCAAGACATTCGTATGTTTTACAGGAAACGGGGTCAAAAGACATTCATCTTTTTTGCCACTAACGATGATGTAAGCATAAATATTTAAGTTTAAAGTGAGTCGTATATTTATAAAATCTCGTCGACTTTCAGAACAACGGTAATGTCCATGTTTTGATATCCGGGAGAGAGGATTTCTGGGGGACGAGGAGGAAACAAGCTTCTTTGTTAAATATTTCGTACATCTCGCATCTCACAATAACTGGCCAACGTTCCATAAATCACCCGCTACAGTGATTAAGTGCCTCTAATGAGATTTTGATTCGAGTTGTTCAGACAAGTTGTTGGTGTGCCGATACAAATTAGGCTGCTTGTTAGCAGACCTATAAACAGAAGATATTAATTGATGATTCCAGAGTCGCCAGGCCTTGTGTATGATGGATCCATGTTTAACGATTCCTTGTCAAAAATTCGTCTGAGGGAGAAAATTTGGTCAACTCTGTGCCTAGAACGCACGATCAAACTGAGAAAACTGAAACCTCTCCGATATTAAAAATGATCATTGCTCCCTATGATAGGAAAACTAAACCGTGAATTATTATTGCCTTGCCTGAAAGTAAATACAGATCGCATAAACACTTGCAGATATGTTTCAGAATGTTTCTTATATACAAACAATCGTTATCTATACAGCTAATAGAGGACGGGATGCCAGTAAATTTGTTGATATAAAATTTACGATAAGGTGGCTTTGATAAAGACCAAAATAAAATCCCACCTATCCCTGGGGCGTGAGTTATCGGTACAGAGATCCCCAGGCCCTACAACCTCGGACCATCTGATAATCGCGTGTCTGATACGAACGCGCCTTAAGGTGAACAAATCATGCTCAGGAATGAAAACGGTGTGGTATGTCTCCAGAACCCAAGGGTCTAACGCACCGAAAACTCCACACCAGCAGTGAAAGCGCTGCTTGTGTCATTTGAAGCTATGAATTAACGAAATAACATGAAAGCTCGCCCATTATTACACGGAGGGAATAAACCGATTCTGATTAATTCAGAGAATCTGCACCATGGAGAGAAGGAAACCTTAATGAGGGGGAATGCATGTCTGCGAATTAAACAGAACCGGCACGTGCTTTTTTTAAAAATGGTAATTCGTACCATTACTACACTATCGTCAAGTAGCAGAACAAAACTTGGCGATCATTCCAATGTAACTGTTACGAAACTAGACTGAAGGATGAAGTAGACTAAGCCCCGAGACACGAAAACACTCTTATTTCTACACTCCAATATCAAAAATGAGAAATCTCGGCATTTTTTGCACATTAGATTCAATTGTTTCTACATTTTTTTTTATCGGTGCGGAAGCAAACAGGATGAAATTTTTGCGATGTAATAGGAAAATTGATCTTCTAAATACAATTGGGATACCGGCAATCAATTGAAGAACAAAGACTATATCGTATTGATTTGAAATGGAACCCATTTTCTTGCATTACTTAATTTTCTATTTTCTTGGACTAGCATTCTAGGGTTTAAGAGTTATCAGATTGTTCCTGCCGAGTCCGATAAAAATAAAACCGCTCTGAAAATTATCGCAAAAATGTCAAGATGTATAATCACTAATTCTGACGCTTAATTAGATAAACTTAAAAAAAAAACATTAGCCGTATTAGAGCGTGCAATATGGCAAAGAAGCGCTGAAGTGGGATTTTCGTCAGTTATAACTCGGCACGCCCTGCCGAGACAGGCAAGACCCCATGCACAGGTGTATTGTAAAAGATTGACGATAAGATTACAGTTGCTTTCACCATCGACACCCCTCAGGCACGCGGTGTCCGCGAATCCATGTGCGTGAAAAAACCCACTCCCGGATTCACTTCAGCGACCGACAACACAACTGTAAATTCAAAACTAAACCCCAAACAGAAGTAAATAATACTGAATTGTATGTATTTTTACATTGATTCTTTTATAAATATTTGCACAATAATTACCTATTATTTTTCAATTCTGGTTACACCATTTTTATGAAACGCGCGACTTGAATTATATAAAGATCGTAATGTCGAATAGACCGACCTCGTACTGCAGGTATATCCAAGTCAACTTATTCAGTCACAGGTAGTTTAGTTTTACATTATTTTGAAATGCACCATGGCAATCAAGTAAAACTTGAAAGTCGGTCATAATATCATCATTTTTTTCATAAAATTTACTTAATCCATGGATGGAATGTTTGGGTAATTTCTTCTCTCGATGGATTAAATCATAACTATGCAGGATTTCATATTTTTCAAATACCTAGTGATAGATTGAGCACTATGCATATCTGCATGAATACTAATATACAATGTAAACATGTATATATTCATTTAAAAATATTTCTTATTCTAGAGAATTCATAAATAAATATCTATATCTTTTAAAAAAAAAAAAAACTATTCAAGGATATATGATCCAGAAAATACCTATTTGAAATTCAAGAACCACAAGTTTGCAAATAAATAAATAAATAGAATAATAATAATTTTGCAGTGAACGTTACTTAGTATTTATGAACAGAATCCTTAAGTAATTTTTGCATTTTTAAATAACTGTACTTCGATATCAAAAGGAACTATTCCTAAATATATCAAGACAGTAAAAGAATGCTATAGAGTATATCTTTTAATGTAAAGGAAAATAAATACCAAAAAATATTTTTCTATATAACAATGGAATTGTAGAGAAGACAAGGAACAGTTTTGGAAAATGGCAAGACTCTGACGCACTATTTCGACCATCGTCTTGTTCAACGGTGTTGGAAATCAATCGTAAATGGTCGCATTTCCAGGGTGCAAACCTCAAAATGTCCGAAAGAGGGGTAGGATTTCTCATCCACGCTAAATGCTGTTGATAAGTCACAAAATACACATCATGATAATAATGTAATATAGTCAATAAAAAGTAGTTCAAGGCTTTCATGTTATGCTCCTCCCGTAACCACGAAGGGTGCATAGTGAAAAATAAGGGTGAACGAGACCCTGTATAATGGTTGTGGAAGTTGACCCAAAACAACTGGAATGCTTCCTCCATCGTCTTCGGACGACAGGAATCTGCGTAAAGACACCCACTTCCAGAGTCTCCCACCTCTAGCATCTGAACTGGAACCTCCCATAGTCCAGAGTACTTTCCGAATGGACACGGGCGAACATTGCAATCCAACTGCCACCCAAAATCCATTGTGTTTGGCCACCTTTTAGCACTAAATCCATTTTCTGTTGCAATTGTTAATGTGGAATCGTATTCAAATCCGTTTTCTTGTAGTAACGCAAACTGTGCGTCTCCGGACGGCTGTAAAAAGGGACTCCGCCAACCGGTAATGTTTCGAACGGGTATTCTAGCATTTTCTGCGATAATACTCCGCTGTTCCACAATTTCATATCGAAGCTGATCGTAAGATGCCTTTTTCCAGAATGTGGTTGGAGTTTTGTGAGTAACACTATGGACAGCAACTTCATGTCCTCTCCGGAACAGAGATTTTACAAGGTTGTAATCCGTAAAATTGTGAGAAACAAACATTGTCATAGAAATAGGACATCCGTTTGGATTCAATCGTCCACGAGAAAAAAGTTTGTCATACATTTCATGAATTTCTCCGGTGACAGCATCATCAAATGAAAACATTATCATTTGAGGAATTTCCGTCGGTTCCAGATTTCCTGGCGCGTTTTTTCCTCCACAAAAACACGAAGGCAAGAGACAGTTGCCATCCTGGTAACACGTGCCAAGTTTAACGCCAAAACCGAAATGGAATAAGTGCACTATTAATAAAATAAAATTAATCCACATTTTTCTCATCCACTAGTCGTTTACAGAATTGTATAAAGCCCACTGAATGCACACATAATAACAAATTTTGTTTTCCTAGCATGCAACGAAACAGAAAACTATGTGTTCCGCATAGTTTTGGTAATTAATATAACTGAATGAATGTTAAATTTTCACCACCCTGCCAATCATGCTGTCACGAACGATATTGCACAAAAACGTGTAACCTTTTTCCAATATATCTGGGAAATTCGGCAGCAATTCTTTCTCCCTCTGCTAATTACTTGTAATCTGTGCTTGCGTCCTATCAGCAATGTACATCTGATGCTCCGAATTTCTCTTTTAAACTGATCGGATCAGCGCGTGTTACAAAACTGGTGTCAATCATTAAAGCGGCAAGGCACAGGTGCCTGTTGATTTTCAACTGCCCGGTGTACAGGAAAACAGTGAAAGGCGCCCCCTGGTATAGCACCGTTCGCCAGAGGCTGCCTCACTCACATTAAACAGACTTGGACTCACGGGGTGATCGTCTTCTTAGTATACCACGTGGACACGCTTGTCTTAATTGTATTTTCCAATTAACGTTTTAGACAAAGTAAGTATAAGATACCAAGACACCTGATGGCACGGGAAGTCTACCAAACTTTCATTAATCGGCCACATGAGTGTATCGTCATACGTTCTGCCGGGGAAACGTGCTGCGATAAGGACAGCAGGTCTACCTCAGGTGCGCCACGACGCCTCCCGCTGGCGGAAATGAAGACGAAATGAACGGAGAGTCTTCTCTTTTGACTCGATAAGGCCGCCAACGGAGCATGTCGCTTTTTGCATCTCTATTTCTCGAATTTATCAATAGAGAGGGGAAAGGGGTGCTGATGAAACGTAAACAAGCTTTAATGGCACCTTCAAACAGAACAATTCGCTTTGTGTGATCCATGCGCATCAAATCAGATGATGGAATTGCTTTCTATGCTCGGGAAATAAAAAGGATCTAGAAGTAAATGTCATCAGCTATTTGTTCCGATCTGTGCAATCCTTACCCGTCAAGATATTGTAAGCAATGCATTTAGATATCAATTCGCTCGCACTGTATTTTGTTCGGGTTAACATTCAGTTTGATAATTTCCATTAGTATTATAGATATGATATAGATAAAAAGGTTGTCGTTTGTACGAAATTATCAAAGAGTATGGTAGTAGTATATGTATCATTCGTAGCATTCAAGTATAGATACGTTATATAAAAACAACACTGACCGTGAACGTAACAGGTGGCGACTGTTACAACTTACATGTACTATAAAACTTCATGTGGGGGAAAAGTGTTAAAAAGGATGAATGTGGAAATGTTAGAGCCACATAAATTTTCTTCTCGTGATATCAAGCAATGAAATGCCCTATCTTATCTATGGAAACCAAACGTAACACGACATTAAAACGTTGAATTCTGAATAAATCCTTATAACAGAAATGTTTCAACAGTGACTCAGAGACTTACTCAATAATAGAAATCTACGGACTGTTCGGTTTCCGCGACATCAAAATTTACACGTGCCCAAGGAACGTCCATTAAAACGATCTAATTACAGAGCAAAATTAGAGAATGGAGCTAATGAAACAAAACGTCACAATTCCCTTTATCTGCGTTCGATGGGATTCTCAGAGAGAACAATTTAATTTATAAATCAACGCTAAAGAATGTTACCATGCACAATCTTAATTACCATGGCATTGCCTTCTACTGTGTTATTGCTCGTACTGGAGGATGTTACTCAGTCTGTTTACAGAAAATAAAATTACCCACGGAATGAGATGTTGAAGAGTACAGATTTTTAACGGCTTTGAAAAAAATTCTGTTTTCAAAAAAAAAAGCGTGATTTTTCCCCCTTTGGAACAACTTTGTTCCATTCTGATAGTCCGAGAGTGATGGGTCGTAAATCGTGTATTTCACGTTATCATGTGGACACGTGCACGGTCCCGCTGGTCCATTTTTCACTAACAGCACGCTGCTGGCCCCCAAGGCGCTCGTGCAAGTGTCAATTCCCACATATCCCGTGCCATTAGATGCGCAATCACTAATGAACTATTGGATTTACTGTACACTTTATGCTGGTTTGATAAACGACTATTTAGCATATTATCTTCCAAATGACAGGGGCTTGAGTGTGCTTTGATTTGATAAACCGTGGAGTCCAGCCCAGCGTGGATCACAATAAAAACTATAATGGTAAATAATAGCTTTCGGTGTTTCATCTTCTGTACAGATTTGGTAGATTACCATACACTCAACGTCCAATAACAGGAAAAGAAAAAAATCACACAGGATATAGGAAAATATTCCATCAGAACACATTTATTTCATCAGAAATTTTTCTATCTTTCTAGAATAGGGAAAGAAATCCATTTTGATCCATCTATCAAGAAAGAAATTATAGGGTCGTTTATATAACGAGAACCAAAAAAAAAAAAAAAAAAAAAAAAATAAATCTCACTTGGAGATCATTCTGTTTTTGCCAAAGGTACATGTATTTGTTCAAAACATTTCTAAACTGTAGATTTTTTTTTCAGTGACAATTTTATGCTCGTTCGTTGTTCTACAAAACATACTTGAGTTTCAATTGACTTTCAAACAGTTAAACAAAACATGATAATAATTTAAAACGAGTTGCTTGCAAAAGCCTCTGAACGTGCTCTGAAATTTCATACACATCAAAATTCGTGATTCTGCACACATATTATTGGAATACGTGTTGATATATTCTCAAACGTGCTGACTATTGGTGCTCGACCATGCCCAAGAACATTTTAAAGTTAATTCTGTCCTACGAATACTGATAAGAGCCGGAGTGCCGGCGACAATCTCGTGAGTATTGGTGACTAAACATTATGACATGTGTTGTATGCACGTGACAGACCGTCATTAGCATTTTAAAAATATGACCACAGGCAACAGGACAATAAAATGAATATAAATTCAGTTTTATCATTTCGCATCTTTTGTATCAAATAATATGCACAACAAGTATTGACAGAAAACAGACTCGACTTTTTGAAATCAACAATAATCCCATTAAGGTAATGAATTACATTTGATGAACGGTAACATTGTCTTTAACATCATAACACAGATAAGGGCATTTATTCTCTAGATTATGAATAGGTTGCGAGTACTTACTAGTAACATTGCTTAACAGTAGTGGACAACACGACAGAAATACCTTTGTTACTTGTAACATTGCTTAACAGTAATGGACAACACGGCAGAAATACCTTTGTTACTTGTAACATTGCTTAACAGTAATGGACAACACGGCAGAAATACCTTTGTTACTTGTAACATTGCTTAACAGTAATGGACAACACGGCAGAAATACCTTTGTTACTTGTAACATTGCTTAACAGTAATGGACAACACGGCAGAAATACCTTTGTTACTTGTAACATTGCTTAACAGTAATGGACAACACGGCAGAAATACCTTTGTTACTTGTAACATTGCTTAACAGTAATGGACAACACGGCAGAAATACCTTTGTTACTTGTAACATTGCTTAACAGTAATGGACAACACGGCAGAAATACCTTTGTTACTTGTAACATTGCTTAACAGTAATGGACAACACGGCAGAAATACCTTTGTTACTTGTAACATTGCTTAACAGTAATGGACAACACGGCAGAAATACCTTTGTTACTTGTAACATTGCTTAACAGTAATGGACAACACGACAGAAATACCTTTGTTACTTGTAACGCAATAAGTAAAAGAAATCGATTAACGAAAACATCATCAGAAGATACGCAACATACTTATACAGTTTGAATACATATATATGTGTGTTATGAAGTCCTATTACTCTCTCTTACAGTTATAAATTGGTGTCTTGGGAACTTGTATTATAGGGGACCAGTCCATAGTCTTAACTGAAAAGCTAAAATTAATTCTAGATTATTAATCCTTTCCCGTGGATGACCAAATCGTTCCCACAATTCATCAAATCGTTATCACGGATTATAACGTTCCTACTGATTACCAAAGAGTTATCACAGATTATCAACTCGGTCCCACGTGTATTGTGAATTCGTTTCCTTGGTCTAATAATTTGTTTTCTTATTCTAATGCGAAGAATTATGGCGAACAATAACGGTTGTTAGATCGAATGCTGTCCAACATGTTTCATACCAATTGTTAGTTACAGATTTTGACTACGAATTACTCCCTTTACCTGATGAAGGATAGATCACGGCGGGTGTGACCGGTCAACAGGGGATGTTACTCCTTCTATACAACTTATCCCATCTCTGGTGTGTCCAGGGGTCCGTGTTTGCCCTACTCTCAATTTTGTATTCTTAATTGGATTTATGAGATAGATCATTTCATATATAACACATACATAATATTTATATATTTAAAAAAGATGTTTTTCTTATATTGTGCTATAGGAAAATAATATCCCTCCTCACATTTTCCTAATTGGAATTGATTAATTGCTACTATTTGATTTGATAACGATTTGGTAATCCGTGGAAACGAATCCGAAGGAACGATTTCTTTTTCCGTGCGAATCAATTGGTAATCGTGATAACGATAATTTTGATAATCTTTGGGAACGATTTGATAATCCGTGGGAACAATTTGGTAATCCGTGGGAACGATTTGGTAATCGTGATAACGATTTTGATAATCGATTTGGTAATCCATGGGAAAGAATTGGTAATACGTGGGAACGATTTAAATCGTTAATCCGTGGGAAAGATTCAAAACAATCCAAAGGAACGTTTAGTAAATCCGTGGGAAGGAATTGGTAATCGTGATAAAGATATTGATGCTAGTAACCCATAGGAACGATTTGATAATTCGGACTATGTAATTCGAGAGATCTGAATATGCAATTCGTGGGACCGGATTATGTGATTTGTGGGACCGGATTATGTAATTCGTGAGACCGGATTATGTAATTTGTGGGACCGGATTATGTAATTCGTGGGACCGGATTAGTGTAATTTGTGGGACCGGATTATGTGATTCGTGGGACCGGATTATGTAATTTGAGTTCGGAAATACTTTTAGCTTTCAAGCCTACAGACATGTCCCCTTGTAAAATGTAAGTATAAGATGTCGATTGATTTTTTTAAAAGGTAAATTACTTTCATTCCCAGCAGAACTAAATATATTCAAGTCTTAACTGGCAAACATAACAGAATATAGAACAAGAGGCCCACATGCCTTATCGGTCACCTGAGTACTAGTGAAAAAGTGTCACTACTCCCAAGGGCTTTGAAATCTAGAAAAAATAATAATCCTGTTATGAATATCTAAGCTAAATTCTAATGTTCAGCAATAGTATTAAACAAGATGTGTTCTTAAAACTTCATGCGCTCAAAAGTGCATACACTGATGAAAGGCTTTAATATAATAGATGTATTAACATTAAATGATATGACAAATTTGGACCCCTCCCAGAGTCAAAACCCTGGGTTGTAAAATTATCATTTTTTGTACATCCTTTTCTGCTATTCCTACGTATGCATTTAGATTTTATACAGTATCAGTAAACTTAAAGATTAATACTGTATACAAAGTTTGGCCCCATCCTGGGGTCAGAACCCCTACCCCGGGGATCATCAAATTTACAATTTTGGTAAAGGACTACCTACATTTGGCCCCAACTTGGGGTCAGAACCTCTACCCCGGGGATCATGAAATTTACAATTTTGGTAGAGGCCTTCCTGTTCTACATTACTATGCATTTAGCTTTTCTTACATATGTGCGGTTTTACAGAAGATTTTTGAAAATTTGTCAATTTTGGGCAGTTTTTGCCCCGCCTCTAAAGCCCCAGGGGTGTAGGAATCCTGAAATTTACAATTTATGTCCCCCTTCTTCCAAAGATGCTTCATACCAAATTTTGAAATAGAATTGGAATGATAGTTATCAAGAAGAAGTTAAAAATGTCTATTGTTCACACACTTAATAACTGACCATTTTGGCCCCACCCTAATACCAAAACCCCCTATCCCTGGGATCTTCAAATTTACAATTTTGGTAAAGGACTGCCTGTTCTTTCTAAATATCTATTTAGTTTTAATTTAGTATCAATAGCACTAAAGAAGATGTTAATTTAAGTGTTTTACATATAAACACTATATACCAAGTTTGGCCACGCCCTGGGGTCAGAACCCCTACCCCAGGGATCATGAAATTTACAATTTTGGTATAGCCCTTCCTGTTCTACATCACTATGCATTTAGTTTTTCTTACACCTGTGTGGTTCTTTAGAAAAAGTTTTGAAAATTAGTCAAATTTGGACAGATTTTGCCCCGTCCCTATAGCCCAGGGGTGCTGGAGTCCTGAAATTTACAATTTATGTCCCCCTTGTCCCAAAGATGCTTCATACCAAATTTGAAAAGAATATTGGACTGGTAGTAATCAAGAAGAAGTTAAAAATGTTCAATTGTTAACGCACGACAACCAATTGCAATAAAAACTACCTCAAATATCAGATTAACTACTTCTTTAGAGGCCACTTTAGATGTTCCTTTACCCCAATTCTTGTTTTAAAGTAACAAGAAGTACTGTGAGCAATGCTCACTAAGAATACCCCCCTCCGCTTACCCCACACTCCCAAAGGGTGTTGTTAATAGGTATAAATTACCTCTTTCCTGAGTGTAAAAATATGGTATGCCTTTGTAGAAGAAAATGGAAGATATAGTCCGAACACAAATCCATGGCATAAACCTATAATTTTGACCTTGAGATCAAAGGTCAAGGTCATAAAGAGGTCATGAATGTACATGACACATAGTCTCATGGTGATACACCCATGTCTTATAATATGACTATGTCAAATCCCTATAATAAATTTTGATCTTGAGGTCAAAGTTCAAGGTCATATAGAAGTCATGAAGGTACCCGACACATCGTCTCATGGTGATACACTCATGTGTCAAATATGGTATGCCTATGTCAAAGAACAAAGCAGTCATGGCCCTGACACGAATCCATTGTAAAAACCTTTAATTTTGACCTTGAGGTCAAGGTCATATGGAGGTCATGAAGGTACATGACACATCGTCTCATGGTGATACACTCATGTGTCAAATATGGTTAGCCTATGTCAAAGAACAAAGAAGTTATGGCCTGGACACGAATCCATTGTAAAAAAAAAAAAACCCTTTAATTTTGACCTTGAGGTCAAGGTCATATAGAGGTCATGAAGGTACTCGACACATCGTCTCATGGGGATTCACCTGTGTGCCAAATATGGTATGCCTAAGTCAAAGAACAAAGAAGTTATGACCCGGACACGAATCTGCACAGACAGAGTGATTCCTATATACCCCCCGGAACTTCGTTGGGGGGGGGGGGGGGGGGGGGGGGGGGTATAAAAATTGAAGAATTCTTATGTAATCCGATATTTTATTTTATGTCCATATACACTTTAATACACCAGTGTTATATGAAAAAGTCAAGAGTTTTCTAAGCCTAGAAGCATGATTGAAATCAATGTGCAACATGTTTTTATGAACATGTATCAGTGGAATTTAATTCTATCGTACGTCTCATTTTGCAAGTGGTTATTGATTACACTTTGTAAAAATACAAATATATGATCGTATAAAAATGTTTAATCACTATAACAAAATCAGTATGTAACCACTAATAGTTACAACTTAATGTCTTCTGTGACGGGATTTCGAAATGCGTGACCTTGAACTGACCAAGATACCAAAATATTAAAAATAGGTAAGAAAACACCATTACCAAAAAACCGAAATAAAAAATGAATAAAAAAATAAATACCCTCCCTCCAAAAAAACCCTAAAGATAATCAACACCCAGTTATAAGAAAAATTGCTTGCAAAAATATCACATCTCAATGCGTCCGATGGATATGAGAAGAATCCAACCAAAAGCACTGTGAATACTCAACATTTTTCATGATTTTTTTTGGCAAAATATGTGTACTACCAAACAAATGTAAATTCATACGCTATTGGTTTTTGTAACATTGTAACATCCGCAATCACTGTGAACGATGGAAGAGTGAGACAATCCAGATGAAATCTGGTGCTCCATAGATACAGCGCTGTCCCGAAGGGAAAGGGGCTAAAACTGCGGCGATAAAATGTACTAAAGAACTTCACATCTCTGAGTTAAAGAACGTGCCAATGTGCAAAACGCATCATCAGATTCTCTTGTAAGTCATCAGCAGCCGACAACAGAAGCGCGCGAACACCCGGGATTCACGTCCATCGCCAAGAGAACTTAGCATGGTTCTTTTGACATGCTACATGTGGCCTCGTACACGGAATTATTAAACCTGAAAGTGTGTATTGGCATTAATAGTCCATTAATACGTCACGACGGCTTTCCTTTGTAGAGACTCTGACCGGAGGGTAAAACGCTGAAACCCAATTACATATCTAATCTTCTGACGTGGAAGATTGTGCACTGTCCGCTCGGGGAATAAACGTCCGGATGCTTTAATAATTATCACTGATAATCTTGCGGGATCGCTAAGAGTCTATCTCAACCACACAATATCCGTCATGGGATAACAATCCACAGAGAGCCCTAACCCAATGAAAGCCTCCTCAAACAGGGTGTAAAACGTGAGGGGAACTTTACTGCCTGCGAACTCGACACTGTCCCGATCTAATCTGTACCACCTACATTGTGAGTACTCCGACAAAAAATCATTTCTGATAATATTTTTCTGTAGAAATTTAGCATCATTTCATTAATGCAGTACACTTGTATGCTGCACGAGATTCGATATCACTAGCAGGATTTCACTGCTAAACGGAGCATATATACAAATCGGAGTATCCTCCGTTTTAAAACTGAAATATATACAAATCGGATCATCCCCCGATATGAGTGTTATATATATATATATATATAATCTAAAAACATATTTAAATTTAAAAAATATAATAAATTAATTTTTGCGGAATGAAATACACGAAACAGAAAACAGATCATCCGGTGGAAGTAAAATTTACAAATGCATTCACAAAATGCAAAGTTGGTTGAACACATCTCACACCAGTTGTTTGAACAAATTTATAAAGACGTATTAAAAATAACTGAAATGTTTTAATGATATAAAATATTAAATACTGCTATTTAGTATAATTATTACAAAACAATTATATAAAGTCAAAGATATGCATAATATATTGCTTCCGTGTTTGTACTTTGTCCTCGACATCAACTAAATCACTTTAAATGCACTCAAGACGCTCTCATTCATTTCTGGTACGATGCTTGTCTATTATTAATGGCCAGTGGGTATGTTGGTCATTATTGTGAATAGTTAAAAAAACCCACAGTATGTATTATCTATCAATGTCAATAAGTACTGTCTTCTTCTAATGGTGTTGCTTAATTATTATCATAATTTATATTAATGAACCTTCCATAAAAATTCTTGCATTACGAAGTTAGACACAAAGTTCTAGGGTGTGACAGACAGACGGACAGACAAAGTACGGAGAAACAATGGACTAAGTAATCCCTATGTGTCGCTAGGTTTTACGGGAACATAACAATTGTGATCAAATTTGCAGAATCAAAATAGAGTACTATACACTCTTTACTATAAACAAATTTTCTGTAATTATAAATTAAACATCTGCATTGTATTTTATTGTATTAGGGAAATCATATTGCTGACTCATGAATTATCTCACAACCAATCAAATCCAATGCTGGTACAAAGTCATGCCACATTATATTCAAACAGAGTACGTCTCTTGGGTAACAAAAGTAAATATGATTGGATCAGTCCTTTCGTTTGTAGCAGTCCGTGAAGCATCTCTGCAGAAATCACAGCGCTGGATACACAGTAGTGGTATGCGTTGTGATGAAGTAAGTAATGGACGACCTGTCAGATGACGTAATGAGGGCACACAACTTTCGTTGTTCTTTGTTGAATTATTTGGATGCCTGCTTCACCTGTGAGCTAGCGACTGCTAATACTTTATCACCAGAGGCTGAAATATGTAAAACGTATCAGTGACCCTGCTTTGAATCATCTAAGAGACGTATATCATATGTAGTTTGAGTGCTAGACTTTGATCTTGAGAGTCGCATCACAGTAAGTGGGGGTCAAATAGGTCAAAGAAGACTCGATCAGCTTAGAGTAACTGTGATGAATTAATTATGCCTATAATATTCATGAACTAGTAAAAAATATCATGGATTGAAATATAATATTGGTACACATTATACTGTAATATATCAAAGAAAAAAATCTCCAGCATCTATATGATAAGAAAAGCTACTTACTATCAATGTTTACATACAGAATAGCATCATCTCCGATATGTTTACAATATCAAAAGGGGCAGAGGTATAATCAATCTAATTAAAATTAGATCTTTGATCCGCTCATGCAACCGCTACACAAAGTTTGTGTATAGGGATTGCATGAGCGGATCAAAGATCTAATTTTAATTAGATTGAGGTATAATATGCATGTGACAGTATAAAAATATTACATGTTTTAAACGTTCAAGGGTGACCATTTCACATGTTACTCTGCAAAACATGTAAAAATAACCGTACACGCAATCATTCTAAGCAGTTAACAAATTTTATACTGTTATCCGTCGTCATGCATACAACCGTTGCTATGTACAGTTACCCAGAGGGCGTGGTTTATGCATGAAGTGGGGTAAAAGTATTTTTTAACAAACGTTTTTAAACCAATCACATTCGTCTAATTTACATGAATGTATAACAACATCATTTGAGGAACGAAAGTCAATTTTGCCAAGATAGTATATTCTGAAAGTACTGTTTTCAAAATCAAGACTCCTATGAACCTTGAGATAATATAGAAGTAAACAAGAGGCCCCTGGGCCACATTGCTTACCTGAGTCACCATAGCCCTGCTGTTGTTCAGCTGTTGTAATATTCAAATTTTTGAAATCTTAAAACTTTTGACCCCATAACCTAGCCCCAAAGGGTCACACTATAAATTAACTTGAATTAACACAACATGGAAATGCCTCCATACCAATTACAAACATGACCATGTTCTGGAAAAGGTCAAGGTCACAAAGTAAAAGATCATAGTATAAAATGGAAGGTCTAGCCATAAAAAAAATCTATATACAAAATATGAAAGCTCTATCTTAAACAATTCAGGAGATATTGAATAGATTAGGTTTTCTTAAAAGTAGGTCAAACTCTGAAGTCATGGTTACAAGGTTAAAAACCTTGGTGCCATAAAAAACGTCTTGTCACAAGGAATGCACATATGAGATATGAGAACCCTTTCATTCATCATTCAAAAGTTATAAGCAAGATCAAAGTTTCAGACACACAAAACAAAATCAATCCCTGACTATTGTGGGGACATTTTTTTTTTTATTCACACAACTTGGGTACCTTTGTATTTCCATATGATTTAGTGTGGCCCTGCTACTCTTAAAAAGAATCCATTTTAATTAATTTCCTGTATATTTCCATATGAACTTTGATCTATTGTGGCCCCACCCTATCCCCGAGGCCCCTGATGTGAACAAACTTGAATCTGAACTATCTGTAGATGTTTACATATGAACAGGACTAATCATGGTTCTGTCATTGTTGAGATGAAAATCTTGTTTCCATATAAATTCTTATGTAAATCTCAAATCTCTGATCCCTTATTGTGACCCCATCCTACTCCGGGGGGGGGGGGGGGCACACAATTTGAACATACATGATTCAGCATGGACCTACTGTTCTGAGAAGACCTTTCCTATATATTCCCATATTGTGGTCCCACCCTACTTCTGGGAGAAATTGTCCCCAATTTGAACAAACTTGAATCTACACTACCTAGGGATGTTTGCATATCAATATGATTAATTATGGTCCTGTTGTTCTTGAGAAGAAGATATTCAAAGATTGTTCTTATAAATCCTTATGCAAAACTTTGATCCCCTATTGTGGCCCCACCTTACACCCCCCCCCCCCCCCAACGACCATCATTTGAACAAATTTGAATCTACACTATTTCAGGAAGTTTTCATGTAAATTTCAAATTTTTTGGCCCAGTGGTTCTTGGGAAGATTTTTTAAAAGATGCCACACAATTATCACTAAATCTAGATTTTCTCCACTTCAAAAGAGGTGTGCCACTTCATTTGAACAAACTTGAACCCTCTTTGCCCAAGCATGCTTTGTGGCAAGTTTAGCTGAAATTAGCCTTGTGGTTTTGGAGAAGAGGTAAAAAATGTGAATAGTTAACGGACGGACTGACACCCGACAAAAGGTAATAAGAAAATCTCACTTGAGCTTTCAGCTTAGGTGAGCTAATAAAACTGGAAAAAAATTAGAAACATTTGCTTTTAACATCAAAAAGACACAGAAGCTTTTCTCAAAGATCAAAACTTCTTAAACATGTACAAATGGTACAGCAGGTATGTTTTTAAATTCAGCATCTGACAGTTATTAGCTGTAGAATTGAAGCTTCCATATCTGAAAAATTTCGATGGTCTTGGAATTTTTTCAGACTACAGATATACTGTTTGGCAGCTTTCAGTTATTAGATAAAAAAAACTATTCATCAACCAACCCAAGTCCCCTGAGACTTGTTCAAACTGTTTTAGACTGGCACTAGAGTTGTTTTGTAAGTAAGCCTCTTCCTCGGGGGAAAGGGCCTCGCCTAGCTTTTTCAGGGCTGTCAGGATTTCTACAGACTGCTGAATGGCAACATCTTTGGAAAGTTTTCCCACCTTTTCATCCCTTCTTATCTATAATCAAAGAAAAAGAATTCTAAAGTCTTTATTTTTCTTTGATGTTGAATAACTTCAACAGAGTTGTCTCTCTTTGCATACCTCGGCTAACCTTTGTCTCAGCTGTCCTGGTTGTTTCTTCGCAAACATTCGGATGACCTCGGGAGTTTTGAATGCTTTGCTAATAGCTGCCTGGATGGCCTGTCAAGAAGAACACATTGAAACTAGATGTGCACTATACAGACATATCAAGGACACCGAGAACCCCTCAATATTCAACACGTTTACTGTATCAAAATATGATGAAGCTTTAGTTGGTCTCAATTCACCATGAAATATTGATAACCATGTAGCTGAGGTATTCTGATTTCCCTGGACAGTAGCAAAATGTTGCAAAAGTAACAGTGAGGGAAGGAAAGGAGTAATCCATTAACAGCAATATGTTTGTACTGAATTAACCTGCTCCCCTTCCTTCTACTTTTACATGTAGTGGTGGTATATTGGACAAAAGGATTATAAGAGAATTAAGAACATCATATATGTGTAAAACCAAAATGTGCAAATAACAGACTTAAGTTTACATTGACTAGTAACAGGAAGGGAGAAAATGCAATGGACCAGACCGGGATTTGAACACGGGCCCTCCGAATCTCTAGTCAGGTGCTCTTCCAACTGAACTGCCTGGCCACTGACTGTTGAATTTGTCTGACCACTACATTCCTCCCTCCTTAAAGAAGATGGGTGACTTTATCGAGCCGAGAACCCACAGAAGGACAAATATCAAAGTTAAAATTAAAACTCTCCAGAAAAAGAAAAATTTGCATTCTAGTTACAACAATCAATCCATATTTTTCAAAAATGCTTTTTCAATATGCCCATTTCAAAGGAACATTGAAAAAATCCTATTTAAAATCACGTATACGCGAAAAATGCACAAAATAACAATAAATTTGACTTTTCCAAGCAGATTTTCATATGGAGTGGGCCAAGTCTCCACTGTGAAACTGAGTAAAATATGTTAGAACATGTTCAGGTGTAAAATGTTTGTAAATAAAAGTATGGAGACTTGACCCACTCAATGGAAAAAACCTACTTCTTGTATATAACCTTTGTCGTATTATCAAGAAAATTTCTATGTCCACGACGGGTTACTTTACATAGCCTGAAATTCGAAATTTTCTCATGAGATGGATAGCCGAGGTGGTATAGTGGACGTCTCACTGAAAGTTTTGGACAGGCCCAGATTGCATATATGTGGTTCGAATACCAATTTTTCCTACCTATTATTTTTTCTTATGAATTATCAGACTTCCCATAATTATTTGTCTCTGGCATTTTATGCAAAGTTTTACTCATAGCAGGCAGTCTTAATGACAATCACAAGTAATTGATTCCAACATGCATCAAGTGAATAAATGTAAACAAGTATGGGGCCTTCTGTGAAGTATGGATGTTGTAAATGCAATTTAAAGGAAAGGTAATGAGTACAATTTCAACAATGGTTAAGAAGTTACTTGAAGAGATCATGACAAAACCAAATATGCAACCAGTGTAGACTATCTAAAAGGCACAGTGAACTACAGTTCAGTACAAAAACAAAAGCAAATCAAGTCTCTGTTTCTGTCCCATTTGTATTTGCTGGGAAATCTAACAGCAAAGGTGCGTTCTGTAACTGTAAAACCTGATGCCTTTATTATATTCGGTATATTAGTAGCAGTAGGTTGTAAATGCTATTCAAAACATTAGTTGGGGAAAAACTGAATCCAAATCAAAGCATTAATACTGCACCATATAGAAAACGCTATTCCACATTTGATTTAATTTACACCACAAAACGTGAAGTTTCTCATTCACATCAGTTCATATGTCAATGGAAATGCGGAACTCGTACTGTTGGATGTTGCGAGCATATATGCAGTGTTATTGGGTACCTTAGGTACTCCAGGCATCAGTGTAATTATGTGTGTGTGTTAAAAACCGCTTAATGTCTTATATACATGTACATGATGCTGCCTGTGAAACAAATTCTGATAATGATTTTGATTAAATATCCTTCTTTGATGTATGATCTATATAGTTGTTTTTAATTCTGAATATTTTGGACATCGTTTTGGTATGGTACTGTATCTATTGTAACTACAGGTACAATCAATGCGGACTTTACACTCCCGATTCGCGACCGGTGTCCAATCATGAATAGGCTTATTGTTCGGCAAGTTCACCCATCTTCTTTACTTAGCCCTCGAAGACACACAACCCAGATTCTTTTTGCCCCAAACTAGACTTTAACCTGCAAGTCCAGGGGTCAACACCATTAAATGTAACAGGACGGGAGAAAATACAACGGACCAGACCGGGATTTGATCGAAGCCGTCTGACCACTACAATGGTAAAGACAGTCTTTCTGGGCTACCACGAAACTCAAAATTTTAAAGCCATAAAAACAAATAAATCATCATTTAGTAAATAAAAAGATCATGTCCATTACAATTTTGTATAATTTGTCCCTAACATTTACAGTATTAGCATCATAATGACACAATTCTAACTTTACTCGAATTTGGTTAAAGCTGATACTTTACGTTAACATTTTTCGTTTCAGAAAACATAGAGCAGAGCTTTGAACAAAGAAAATTTTCTATCACTTATGTGTACTGAAAAAGATATATCTGTGACATAAATGTGCTAGATGTTTTTATGATGACATAATTCCTATTCTACATCAAACTGATCAAATTGGAAATAACAACCGAGTTGCATAGTGATTCTTGCAAAATATACACTTACTTTTGACACAAAAGCACAACTGCGATTTTACTGGGAAAGTAAAGCCCTTCTTATATATACTACATAGAGTCCTTATTTTATGTGAGAACTTAATATCATGAATTAACTTGTAGACTTCAAATCGTGAGAACATGAATTCATGGTCCGTTAATCAACAGTTTTAGAATTCATGGTCCGTTAATCAACAGTTTTAGAATTCATGGTCCGTTAATCAACAGTTTTAGAATTCATGGTCCGTTAATCAACAGTTTTAGAATTCATGGTCCGTTAATCAACAGTTTTAGAATTCATGGTCCGTTAATCAACAGTTTTAGAATTCATGGTCTGTTAATCAACAGTTTTACATGTATTTAAGTAACAGAAAAATAAAAGTGAGTTTTTATTTAGCAGATGATACTTCTCATGAAGTTACGAGAAAATAAATTCTTCGCATATATTTAGGAATCTGCAGTAATCCTTTGTCATATCAACCTTTGTCACATCTTGCATCATGAAGTCAATAAATGGCATGACTGCACACCAACACATATTCCATTAAAAATGTTCATCAAGCTAAACACAAATTTGATAAGTTTGAATTTTTACTATAAACATATTACATTTGGCAGCTAGTGTATTTTTTTCAGCACCTTTGGCAGAAGAGACCTTAGAACTGCTAAATCAAGTACACTGCAAAATGTTTATTCTTATGGGTTGACTTGTGCATATTTGCAAAATACTTTATATCAAACCCAAGCTAAACAGGCAAAAATTTAATTTCCGCTAAAAATGGTACACGCCAAATAAAAATACATTTACAGTAATTTCTCTCCTATCTAATAATGTACAAATCTATATATACCAGTGAACAAATGGTGGGTTATTTTGTGACATACCAGCTGCATGCCACTGAGTTGATCGACTAGACTGAGGTTGCCGCCCACCATATTGTCCAGAGACTCCTTGAATTCAGTCAACTGGTCCATCGTCTCCTGCTTTGTTTCTTCATATTCATCTGCATCTAGGTCTTCTCTATTGATAATGGCAGAACAACATTACATTCAAAGATTAAAAACAAATTTACCATGCAAAGAATGAAAAACAAGAGGCCCAGGACCACATCGCTCACCTGAGTCACTTTTGCCTATAGTTAAAGATTTTCCCTACATATTTGCATGTAAAACTCTGATCCCTATTGTGGCCCCAACCTACCCCCACGGGGCATGATATTTACACACTTGAATCTGCACTATGTCAGAAAGATTTCATGTACATATAAACTTTTCTGGCCCAGTGGTTCTTGAGAAGATTTTTAAAGATTTTCCCTAAATATTTCTATATAAAACTTTGATCCCCTATTGTGGCCCCATCCTAACCTCGGGGGCCATGATCTGAACATTTTGAATCTACTCTATATTAGGAAACTTTCACTTAAATATCCACTTTTATGGCCTGGTGGTTTTTGAGAAGAAGATTTTTAATTGACCCCCACCCTATTTCTGCATTTTTGTAATTACTGTATAGCAAGAAATTAACTTGCGGAGTTAATTTTCGCTATATTCGCTGAAACAAAAATTTCTGCAAATTTAACGTTCAGTGAATTAATCTTTCATATTGATAAGAAATAAATTGAAGGATATTAAGATTTGTTTTTCCGCGTATTAAACCGGCCACGATTTGTTGCTAAATGAAAAAATCGTGATTTTTTCCTGATGGCGATATTAACCTGCTATACAGTATATCCCCTTTGAAAGGGGAACGGTCTTTCATTTGAACAAACTTGAATCCCCTTCACCAAAAAATGATTTATTCCAAGTTTGATTGAAATTGGCCCAGTGGTTCTTGAGAAGATTTACCTATATATCTGCATGTAAAACTTTGATCTCCTATTGTGGCCCCACCCTACTCCCGGGGGCCATGGTCTGAAAAAAAATTGAATCTACTCTATATCAGGAAGTTGTCAGGTTCTTGAGAAGATTTTTAAATATTTTCTGTATATTCACAATTTCACATGCATAACTTTGATCCCCTAATGTGATACCTTCGGTGGTTATGATTTTAACAAACTTGAATCTCCACTATGTCAGGAAACTTTCATGTAAATTTAAGCTTTTCTGGCTCAGTGGTTCTTGAGAAGAAGATTTTTAAATGACCCCACCCCAATTTTGCATTTTTGTGATTATCTCCCCTTTGAAGGGAACAACAAAAGTTAATCCCCTTCACCCAAGGATGCTTGTGCCTAGTTTGGTTAAATTGGGCCCCATGGTTCTGGAGAAGATGAAAATGTGAAAAGTTTATGACGCCAACGTGAGGAGACAAGGAACAAATTTCAATCAGAAAATCTCACTTGAGCCTTGGGATCAGGTGAGCTAAGAGAGAGAGAGAGAGAGAGAGAGAGAGAGAGAGAGAGAGAGAGAGAGAGAATAGTAACTTTCATTTGTAAATATTTACATTTCCAATATTTCTGTCTTTGATATCTCAAATTGTAATGATAGTTATTTTCTCATGAATGTGTTTTAGTTGTGAGGAATAAATCTTGATAAATATAGTATGTCTATTAATCTAATGACTGGAAATTCTGACAGAAATGAAAGTAGAATGAAAATATTAAAAATAAATTCCTATTTGGAAATATATGAGGGTATGAACTGCAATGCTTCACCCCGGCATATTTTTCATGAAGCACATACTTTTCACAGTTCATACCCTTATGTACTCTCTAAAATGAAACTAAATTCCTTAAATAAAAATGTTTACTTTGCCTCCTCTAGGTCGGCCAGTTGTTGAACAAGACGATCCAGTTGCTCCTCTAGATTACTTCTTAACTTCTCTGTTTCTTCCTGACCCCGAGTGCTTTCTGTTTAAAGCAATTTGGAAGACATCTAAGAAATGAAGTTAATAGCAAAACATGTTACTGGGTATAAAAATGTTTAGAGTAGTTTACGCTTCATGAACTGTAAAGATGGTAATGAATGTACGTAAACTTCCCTAAACTATTTATTCCCAATACAGGGTTTAACTATCAAATTCATTCCTTAAGCATGTAATCTATTTTAACTTTAAAATATTTAACACAATCAAGGCATAAATTTTACATCTGCCATGTCATGTCGTTGCAAAGTTTATACAAGCAAATCATTTTATTGAAAAATAATAAATTTTTTCAACAAATAAAATATTGGAATTACAAATGAAATTATTCAATCTAATTACGTTAAATCAGATCCTTTAATCCGCTCTCTTAGATGACTCATAATCTAAGTGAGCGAACCAAAAGATCTAATTTTAATGAGATCAATTTTTTCCTCCAACACACACTACTAGGGTAATTTTTCTTTTGCAGAAAACTTCAGTTAAATTTTTAATCAAATTTTAGTGCACTGTCATCAGAAAGAAAACCTCCACCCATCGAGCTGACTTGTGAAGACATTTTCTAGCACGATAGGTATGCAAGATGTATTTAATCAAATGCTGCTGACTCTTGTTCATATTGTAATGAAGTAAGTCCATCTGAAAGCCATTTTTCATTAATTTTACAGTATCTAGGGTTGTACCGATGGGGGTGTAATGGATGCAAAGTCCAAGGAGTAACTGATGAAATGAGTCAATTGAACAAAACCTACGCTTTGTTTGTATCTCAGCAACATACAAATATACACTGAAAATCAATTTAAAAAATGTTAGCAAAGTGGGGAAAAAGGAGCTGGAAAATGTTGAATTCTTTAAGGTTCTTACACAGTAACTGTATTTTTACTCCAAAATAATATCAAAGTGATCGATGGTAGAAATATCAAAATGAAAAGGAGCTATTAAATCAGTGCATTTCCAGCAAAATACTAAATTTACCATTTCTAAAATTATTATGTCATTTATATGTCAATTACAACGTTATTTGATAAAATTGACAAAAAGCAGGTCTTGGTAGAGCAGTAAAAAGATATTTACCAGTACATAATTTGAATATAATAACATAAGCTTATACCAAATATCAATTTGATGTTGCTCGATGCCTGCACTCTCCCTATTCTAAAAGGAAACAATTTTACAAGTGCTGACATACATTGCTCGTTTCCTAACGTTTTTAAAATATCAAATTCAATGAGAATTATGACATCAAAGATCATATACATAAAAATTATCCACATCACAGTGGAATATTAATTGACAATACCCTTTTTAGGCTTTAAAAATTTTCATGTAGACCTCTTTATCAAATTTTAGAGCAACACCTCACACTGGCAATAGCAGACACTGCTACATCACCCGTGTCCAGATACCTCAATTGGTGGAGCACTAATCTCAGCGAGATTCGTCAAGGCAGGATATTTGGACTGACGCCTCTTCCGAGCGAGATTCGTCAAGGCGGGATATTTGGACTGACGCCTCTTCTGAAGAGGCGTCAGTCCAAATATCCAGCCTCGACGAATCTCGCTGAGATTAGTGGAGCACCTGACTAGAGATTCAGGGCTGCCCAATTTGAATGCCGGTCTGGTTTGTTGTGTTTTTCCTCCCAGTTACATATTGTTAAAATTAATTGCTAGTTAAACTGTACATGGCCCCCTCCTCCGACAGCCCTTCATTGGTGAATAAACATATCTGTATATATTAGAAGCCAAGCGTCTGGTAATATGCAACATCCAAGTCAAGGCGGAGGAAATTCTAGATAAGTAGAGCCCCTCCCACTTTCTTTTCACCAATAGCATAATACAGATACAATGCATCCATGCCCAATAAAGGCGTTATACCATACATACTGTGGTGTGATGAACTCATTTTTCATTTAGCACAATATTTTTTGGTCTTTGGAAAATCACAAGACTGTTCGTCAAAATCGGAAGTCAACAGTTCACGTTTATACCAGAAACGCGAACACTGTTGTTCCGGATTGGTCAGCAAATGACTTCTCCTATCAGTATGTTGTCGAGATATTAGTCACGTTTAAACTCTCAGGATGTTTAACGTGTTCCTCCCTTTATTTACATCGTTACATCGTGGGTGTACCTCAGAATAAAGTCGAAGGTCTCTGTTTAGGAAAATTCTTCAAGTATTCATGATTGGGGTCTTTGTTTCTCATTGTTTTCTTTCGTTTAAGACAACTCCATACTCGCAGTTTTATCTGATACAAGTTTAAAAAGTGTATTTATTTCCATTCATTAGAGTTAAAACTAACAAATGATCAAATAAAATATATAGGTCATCACACTTTTTAAGATGTGAGACATACATATATCAGTGGCGCTGCCAGCGCCTCCCCCCCCCCCCCCTCCCCTAAATTTTTTTAAATTTAAGGTAAATCGTGGCATCTTGTTTAGAAAAATGTACTAAATGATAAAAGAAGCAATAATTTCTTCCGCTCTCGGAGAAATAAATGACAAAATCCTTTGATTTCTAGAATTACTTTATTGGGAGAACTTAATTTTTTCCAGAAATCCTTAGAATTTGCGTTATTTTACTAATTTCACCTTATTAAAAATGATAGAAAACAGTACAAATGACTTTAAAAGGAGACATATTTCAAGCCCTATAAAATCTGTAAAATCTAGGAGCTTCCGACTACCAGACCCCCAGCCTCATAAAGTGGCGCCCCCCGTAACCGCAATTCCTGTATCCGCCCCTGTATATGTACAGAATCATATATCGCTGTCAGAAAATTGCAATTTTCCTTAAACAGTGTTATCAAAATTTCATAAAAACTGGTTATGAAAATATAGTAGCATTCATAACAATTTCATAAAACTGTTTCTTCACAAAAGTATACAAAATTTCTGTAAAAAAAATAGAGGAAATCTATCGCGTAATAGACTTGATAAAGAAAACAATAAAAACAGAGTTATTGCCCTTGGGTTCAATATTTTGAAACATATCACTGATTATTTACCTATAACTTAGACTTTTAAAGTAGTTTAATTTTAACAAGATTTTTTACAGTAACTATCAGAAAAGACTCCAACAAAATTTATGTTCCTATCATGCATAAATCTAAATAAATCACAGAATTTTGCAAAAATCTAATGACATCATAGGAGGGTGGAATTACTTTGATAAACTGTGTCGCCCTTAACTTGACTTAATTTGATGTTGATCGCACGCAACCTACTATTCACATTATCATAACATTTAAAATTTCAACCAATCAAGAATTTTTCCAAGCAGGGCCTAGAGTTGAGGATGGAGTTGCAAACTCAACACGGTATCAGCTCCTGACCAACATGATAACTTATAAATCTACCTTCTTGGTAAAAATATTCTATCCGAGGGAAGAAATCAATTTAATATGAGGTCCTCGTTTTGAGAAATTTTTACATATATATATATATATATATATATATATATATATATATATATATATATATATATATATATATCGTTCTAGTACGTAGTGCCATAAATGAGTCAAGTTTCACATTTTACGCTATAAATTTCATTAAAAATATCTTTTGTTTGAACAATCATCCTGAACTAATTTTTGCTCGAATTTTTATGAAATCTAAAACATTTATCAAGAAACATCTGGATATAAATTCTATTCATGATTTGTAAATTTTTTACCAATAATTGCAGAAATGCATGTGGTCTTTTAGTATTCCATTTCCTTACATATGATCCTTTGTAACCTCTAGTGAGTTGTGCTTACAGTCATGTGCATGGCTGTACTGGGAAAACCCCCACTGAGACCAGAAACTGCAAATATTGGTGCTGTTAATGGTACAAAGGTCACTATAATTTGAATGTTGATAAACTTGAGAAATCGATTTAGAAAAGTGGTTGTTTTCAATGAATCATAATAATAAGATAAATAAAAGTTTATGACATTTATGACACTACGCTGTATGTCCAATATCACCGGACACTCGTTATTTTTGGAATGAACTTGTAAGTAAGATGTTGATTGTTTCTCGAACACAGTATGTTCATCCTAAGGTAAAGAACCATTCCTAGTCGCATGTCGGACGTGCAGTCGCAATCTTAAAAACTATTGAATTTGTTTGGATTCGAATGGTCAATAGAGTCTTTGTCATTTCCAAGACATGAAAATTTACATGTAACATCTACTGTATTTTCATGTATTACTGAAATTGTTAAACCAATATACAAGATTTTTAAATGGCCGATGGAGTCTTTTGTCATTTCAACGACATGAGATAATTGAAAATTTAAACATTCTTTCATATCTTTCTAAAAATATACAAGTATTTTAAATGTCACTCCGAAAGATGCTGAGTACCCAATGTCCTATACTGCCGTTCCCAGACTTGCAATCTATATCTTTTTCACATTAATTTCAAGCTGCCTTCAGGAGGGCTATACGTGAATGAACCGAAGACCTCAGTTCTCAGCATGGATTGGAATGTTACATCGTAAATGTGGAGACTGCGGATTGTTGTTATTTACATATGAAATCTAATTACAAACGTGCTGAAGTGATAAGTAGTGAGAGTATTTACTTAGCTGACTGGAAGTCATTTATATAACTTTGTGGAAAAAGCCCGGGAAATTTCACGATAACAGGTTCAAAACTGAAGACGTCAAATGTGGCTGCATCCGCTTAAAGCGCTTTGTCTTTGGAATTGCAGTTACGTAATTATTGCCACCTCCTTCAAGTTTGCTGCCGTCCTTTACTAATATGGAATTAAACAAATCTAAATTTGTACACAATTTTAAATTTTAATTAATAAAGGGCATTGCCCTTGGTTATGGTAAACTGTATATACAAGGTAAATTCCTGCCTCACCATGAAGCACACAACTATTAAAGGTGTCCGTCAAACACCCTGATAATTAACAAATAATTTGATTTAAGAAGTCAATCTTTTATTTAATCACATACCAAAGGCTCGTCTACCTTTCTTTATCTCATGTAATCAATTATTAATTCCACCCAAAACATCATGTACGTGGACCATACAAACAGGGGCGCGGAAAACGTAATATATGACGACAATGCCGGGCCGTTCCAGGCCTCATGATAAGACATGGAATCTGTATTTAAAGACTGGAACCAGAAAAAGGACCAAAGGATTTATTGCTGCTGGAATTGTTCATTCCGAAGTAATTTACTGCAGACTGGTTCTATAAATTAGCTAATTTCTGCTCTCTCTCGTGAAGGACTACTTTAGACGTTGTACAATATGGTTTTGTTGTTTCTCTTAGTTCCACTATCATGCATAAGTTTTGTCCTTGCAGCTCCATTAACGGTAAGTGAACGAGTTTGATCATCTAAAATCATCCCCTATTATGATAATAAAAAAATGTTCTTGTTAATTAATACACAGAGATGTGAGGACTGTCTTTTATATCTAATGATAGGGAGCCGGGATTGGCCTGCATAACTTTTTCAACGTCTATGTCGGAATGAGTCCGTCGAAGTATGTTCACAGCAACACTTTGACCAACCAACCAAAAGCACGGGTTCAGCGACACCAACCTGACGATGAACTTTATCCCAAACCCTGGACCTTCGAGTCGGACATGACCTTGACGCCAGCTCAGAAGATCGCTATAAATAGAGACGTTTTACGTCGGCGAATGGGGGTTCCATTGAAGTTGAGAAAAATTGTCGCTGACGCGAGATATTACTGGCCCAATGGTGTTGTTCCTTATGAAACCGGAAATCTTGGTATGAAGTTTACTAAAGCCTTGTATTACAAATCAAGCAAAAACAAATGAACTTATTTTGCTTATTTGTATTTATTTTATTTGTGTGTTTTACATCATTTCGAAAGCCATTTCACGTTATTGCGGTGACACCGGCTTTATTGTTTAGATTTACGGGGGAAAAAAACTGACCTACACAGAAACATTTGAACCATGGTACTTCGGTGTGTTCGGTTACATCTGAGGAACCGGTTTCTATGTCCCACAGCGGGATTCGATTCCGTGGCCGAAGATGTACCTTATGAACAACTCGGAAAACCAAAATCTTCAGTGGAAATTACGACCAGTGGCAAATTCTTTTGCATTTGGTCTCTAATTATACCCTTTAGTCATATTTTGGTCCAAATGAAACACTTCGAGAAAATCTTTGGATGTGTAATGGCGAGAATAGCAAGTAAACTGGTTATTCTTTGCAGAATTCACCATTGCCTCCAATTTGAACTCTGCGATCAAGATGTGGGAGAAATTGACGTGCATTAGGTTTGTCGCCAGGACCGCATCAAACCAAAACCAATATAGTGATTACGTCACAATTCAACAGACTTATGACGGGTATGTTATTGTATGTTTTCAAACCCTCAAATTAAAAAAACACAAAACAACTGTTTTCCTTCGGCGATTCATTACTTTGATATATAGGGAAAATATGTTATTTTTGGTCAATAAACGATAGACTTTATAGAAACACTGAACAAAGTTTGTAGTTCAAAATCAACTATCCAAAACAGGAAGTCAGACGTAGTTCCTGTAAATTTCCCAAAAGATATCACATCGAATGAAGTGGAACTTCTTATCAAAATTTTATAAAGAAAAAAAAAACCCATTTTTTTAAAGCACAAAAGATATTATGATTACGAAAATGCTATATAAATATCCATTCGTGAGCTTTTGCGAAAAAAAAAAAATTCTACTTGGGAATATAAAACATGTGCTGGTATACACCTTAAAATATTTAAACCATTATCATTTCTTTTCTATTTTATGAAATTAATTATGTAAATCATTCATTGAAATTTTACTTAAAATCAAGTTCATAACTTGATGTGTCAGCAGTACTTTCTATTTTGATTCCTTTGCAAATATGTAAATTTTAATCACTCAGATTATAAATGTATCATTCAGAAAATCAATGCAGCTAAGTTCGTTCTTTGAGTTTGTCTTTAAAAAGTTTTAATGTTTCAGATGTGAATCCAATGTTGGACGAATTGGAGGACAACAGGTTGTAAACGTTTCCAATGGATGCGGGGTATGTAAAATGATTAAGTTGAATATGTGAAAATATCACTCTGCAATGAAATTATGTCGTTCTAAAAGCTCCTTGGAGCTACAGTTCCATTATTTATGACAACCTATTTTAAAACTCATTGCAAATTTTGCAGGGTTTCGTTAACAACTGCATTTTATTCTTTTCTTTAAGGCTGGGAGCATTGCGCATGAGCTTGGGCATAGCTTTGGGTTTGTACATGAACAATCTCGGTCCGACCGAGATCAGCACATCCTCATTGTCGATGGCAACATCAGCCCTGGGAACGAAAAGAACTTTGAGAAATACTCCAACAAGAAGGTCTACACGTATAACCTCTCCTATGACATCGGATCCATCATGCATTATAGCGACAAGGTAATAAATCTACCATTCAATTAATACAATTGTTCTTGGTCAGATAATCAAACAAACGGCGGCCGTAAGGGTGGGCGTATTTACATGTTACCATTTTACTGCAGGCATTTTCAAGAGATGGGGAATCGAAGACAATTGTTGCACGCGACACTCTGGTTCAGTCGTGGATGGGGCAAAGGGACGGCCCAAGCTTTCTAGATATCAAGCTCGCTAATCAGGCTTACCAGTGCGACAGTACGTAATGAATCCATATTTAATCTATAGAGCAGAACATGTGCTTACAAAATCGTTCAATTTAGCACCCATTCTCTCTCAACAGACGGAAACCTGAATTTCATGTCATGTGTATAAAATGAAGTGCACATTTTAAAATGTTTTGACTACTTGAAAGATAAATTTTCATAGGGCATTGCAAAACCAACTTTGTCTGTCAAAATGGTGGATTTATCGGACCCAACTGCCACTGCATTTGTCCCTACGGAGTCAGTGGGTTCACGTGTGACGACGTGGCGCCCTCTACACCGAGTGAGTAGTATTCAGCGAATCACCAACTGTTCTCTGCAAAATGCTTTCATCGGTTGATTTTGTTTTACTAAATTGTTTATTTTAATACTTTAAGATTGTGGAGGAACCTTCCTGGGCGAAAATGGCACGATTCTCTCTCCCAATTACCCCAACGAATATAACAGTAACGCGGAATGTCACTGGCTAATTGAAGTGAGTTCTCAAGACATTTCTTTTAAATTGCAACGAGTATCTTTTTCAAATATTTCTGTCGAATATTGCTTTGTACTTTGATGAGTAAACCTACAAAATTGTCCACATTGATAGGGTCCATTTGAATTCTTAAAACTGACGTTCCGTGACTTTCATTCGGAATACGAGTATGATGTCCTTGACGTCCGAGTATACGGACCAGAAAGGGTGGGGCAAATGTAAGTTGAATCATTCTTCCTCTTTTCATTCATTTATCTATTAAATTCACTGTAAAAACCTATATTTGGTTCTGTATTTCTAAGCTAAAACAATATTTAAGATTATTTTTAATTTCAGGATTTCTGGAAATAATTTTGGAGACAAGATCATCTATTTTAGCAGCAATAAACTTCTTCTGCACTTTACTTCCGACAAGAACACAAACTTCCGAGGATTCCGAATCGATTATTCTAGCATTCACAGAATTGACACCGATTCTCATTGATGTTCAGCTTAGTCCAGTGAAATAGCGGACTTCGACCTTTGATGCATTGTATTTGATGCGCTATAAATGTGATCCATTCTAATGTGTAGTCATGATCTATTATAAGATGATCATAATTTCATATAATGTTTGTATTTTCCAATGAATCTCAAAGGCATGTGCATTTTGTTAACTTGTTTATTTTTTTTCTATACATTATTCTTTGTTGCAATAAAATTACTCACTTAAACCTTGTTTTACCTTAATTATAATAAGTCCCACATATTGTGATCCAGGACACGAAAAAAAAAAAGATAAAATGTGAAAATATGGTGAGGAAAACTAATCAGTTTTTTTGAAAATGCATATAATGTCGATTATACTACATGTACATGTATCAAATCTAATTAAAGCAAACCAGATTTTCTGTCTACAAAATAGCTGTCTGGTGTCAATATCAATCTTCAAAGGAATAAATTTTCATTACAATATAACAAAACATGAATGTGTCCGAAAAAGATTTTATTTGCTATAAAGTGTTTGAAAACTTTCATCTTGTTTCCAATATATTTAAAACACAAGTAAGTCACTGTCTTCTACAGGCTTGTCAAATTATTCAAAATTTGTGTGGGATTCATGAACAGAATGCAATATGTTGTTTCAAACTAAAAAAAAAGAAATAAACAATAAAGAACCCAAATAACAGCAACAAAATACAGCGATTCTGAGGGGAAAAAAGAAGAAAGATTTGATTTATTTGGAATACAGACACAAATACAACTGTTGCTGTGAGGTAACCTAGACAACCTACATGTGCTTCTTTGATTGATTTCTGGTAAAACAGCAAATAGTTGAAGAGGAAGTGTGAACAAAATAAAAAAAGTTTTAAAATTTAGGTATTTTAGATAGCCAATCTAATTAAAATTAGAAGTTGGATCAGCTTGCATACTCGCATATGTAATGCGAGCGAATCTAACATATAATTTTAATTAGATTGTTTAGATAGCAACAGTGAGATGAGATGAAAAAATTATGATGAGTGGTGAACAGATCAATTAACAGGAAATTCCAGCCACATCCTGTTTTTATCCTTGCGCTCAAGTCTGCAAGCTTAATGTGGCAACAGTAGATTAAGAATGCATTGCCTTTAGTTCATCTAAGTATCTCAGAATTTACCTTTTTTCATTATGTAGTGCAGATCATTTGTTACAATTTTGTCTGTTTGATAACAAAAGCACATTATTTAGTACATATGAAGTGGTTAAATTATTACTAACTTCAACTTTGTTTTCTACATATTTAATGTCTGTTTTTTTTGTTGTTGAAAAATTCTATGCTTAAACAATACCAAACTGACTACCTCCAATAGTTTCTCTGATTGTGGAGGAAATCAGGTACATTGTAAGCCTTGATCGATAGTCCAAGGTCTAATTTCTCCCAAGGTTGAAATAAGGAGATTTATAAACGTTACATAAATGAAAGACAAACACCCTCCAGGAAGGCATTGTGAAACAACCTTGACAGCTAAGGTCAGACAACATTCCATTTTTCTTCAAACGCTGAACAGATCTTTGCACAGGTTAAGGCTGCAGACAGGGGGTAACTGCTAATGGAGATTTCGTCCTCTGTGTAGTCAACGTCCACCTGTACAGGATGTGAAGAAATAAATCTGATTTGGCTATCTGTTACAATGTCACTGTGTCAGACCAATAAACTTCCTTAACATGTGGGCCACAGGCACAAAAACGGTGACCGAACTTTGATAGAGTAAGAAATTAAATAGACCAGGAATGAAATGTCAAGAACAGTTTTAAACTTATCACATTCCTGATAAGTTAAGAAAAAGCAATGAAAGTATAATCAGAGACATGTACAGAAACGCTCTGTGGGTATAGCTTATATTACTTACACTGCCATGTGAAAGAGCTCCTACGACAACAACAACAGGTTCCTTTTCTGGCACAATTTCACGAGGATCTGTCACTTTTTCAACATGAAATGAAGTCCCATATTTCTTACAACCCAGAGGAAAATGGTCACTGACAGGGTTTTTTATCACCTAAAAACCAAAACTGTAGTATGTCTCATATGGCTTTTACAGTAAAAAGCATTCTAGTGTTTGCATTTGCTCCTTGAACACATAAAACAACTAAAGAGCAAATGCCCAAATGTTTTTGTTAAAGCATGTTTACAACTAAAAGCCTCTGTAATATAATAGACTTGAACAAGAGGCCAATGGGCTGCATTGCTCACCTGAGTCACTTGACCCATATTTAAAGATTTCCCTATATATATTCACATGTAAAACTTTGATCCCCTATTGTGGCCCCAACCTACCCCCAATGGGCCATGATGTTAACAAAGTTGAATCTGCACCATGTGAGTAAGCTTTCATGAAAATTTCTCTGGCCTAGTGGTTCTTCAGAAGAAGATTTTTAAAGATTTTCCCTATACAGTGCTCCCTCGATATATTGCCACCCCCGCTTAATGCCTTAAGATTTCTCCCCATGTTAACGCCCCAGTCATAATGCCAACCCTGCACTAATTTTCACAAACATATGGTCAAATTTTATAGGGTTTTAACTTTTAATACCTTTGATGATAATGCCAAGTACCTAACACCTTTGTACTTTGAGAGCAGTGAAGTGAGGCGTGACTGTTTGGACAAGGTATTCAGGTTAATTACAAATAATTGCTGAATTAAACTCAAGATTCAAGATTATATAAATGTTTATATGGAATGGAGCCCAAATAAATTTACAAAATTAAATTTCTTTTGATTGCTCAGTAAATCATCTGTAATGGTGAATTTGTTATATTGCCTCCCCCGCTTTATTGCCAAAATTGGTCTTGAACAAAAGTTGGCAATATATCGAGGGAGCACTGTATGTTCGCATGTAAAACTTTGATCCCCTATTGTGGCCCCAAACCTACCCTTGGGGGGTAATAGTTTTTACAAACTTGAATCTGCACTGTTTCAGGAAGCTTTCATGTAAATTTCAGCTCTTCTGTCCTAGTGGTTCTTGAAGAGAAGATTTTTAAATGACCCCAGTCCATTTTTGTGATTATCTCCCATTTGAATGGGGCATGACCCTTCATTTGAACAAACTTGAAAGCCCTTCACCCAAGGATGCTTTTTGCTTAGTTGGGTTGAAATTGGTCCCGTGGTTCTGGAGAAGAAGTAGAAAATGTGAAAAGTTTACAGACAGATAGGTGGACGATGTTCAACGGGTGTTCAGAAAAGCTCACTTGAGCTTTCAGCTCAGGTGAGCTAAAAACTGTAACTGCACAAAATTGCGGTATGCCAATCTGCATAGATGTATATATACAAATGTACATACGTCTGCACATACATACTACTGTAACAGTATTTTTGCCTTTAGATACTTACTTTTAAAAGTTTCTGTGGTCCGTCTGCTGCATGAATACTGTACTTATGTAATAGCTGTACTGTAAATAAAATCATGAGAATATACTGGTGTTATTTAACCATAAACACTTACAAATCAAGTCCCTCTGACATTTAGTTTAATAGTATGTTTTGATGAATTTCTTACCCATAAGACCACAGAATCTATCAAATGTTCGGGGAATTCTTGTTTGAGGGTTGATTTCTATCAGGACATTCTTTTCTGTATGAATATATACTTGAAGAAGTCCTGCTCTATTCAGTGGGCTGTCCATCAACATTAGCAAACACTGAAAACGAAATTGTAACATAAACATCCTTTCTGGGTTTTTTTCCAGTTCAGTCTTGAAAAATTCTTTCATATATTACCATAACTGAAACCTTGAATACGCTGCAGTGTTTGACACTAACTTTTTCACCACAGCAGTCCAAAGAGGGTCATGACCAGATTTTTACATGTGGAGGTTGGCAAGTATGACACACAGGGATATGTATTAATTATAAATTTTAATTCATCAAAACACAATTTCAGGAGGATAGGAACCAGCAGATCATAGTACCTACAAGTTCTATGAACAGGAATCAGTATAGCACAATACATATTAATTACCACTTACAACACGGGTATCTACTTTTAACTTTCTTAATGATAAAATACCTGATGTGTTATGTCTGGACGACATAGTGATATATCCCGTTTGAATTTCTTGGCTAAACCTTTGTGCTTATCGCAGTTTAGCAACTCAAACTGCTTCCCCACCTAAAACCAAGATAAATCATTGTAATTCACGTTTTATTCAGATGAAAAGTAAATTCTTAACTAGTTTCTGAGATAATTCGAACTAATTTACCATTTATTTCAGAGGTAAATGTGCATTCATGCAAACCAAAAGTTATAAAACACGAAATACAAACCTTTACTGATTCTAACGATGCCTTTTCTAGAACAACTATCAACCTTTTTTCATTGCTTTGCCTTGAAACACTTTTAATGACTTTGTTTGCGTTTTTCTCGTGATCAGTGGGCGCCGCCATCTTCAACTATACCAAATAACTCGTACTTAAAATATTCCATTAGACTTTTCCGCTTTCTTGGATATAGAATAGAATAGCCTGGTTCCCGAGGCCTTCCGATGTGCTTGCACCAGGCTAAGAATAGAATAGAATAGAATATGATTTATTTCCAAATTAGGGCCCTCTCGGGCATACAGCATACATGATTGTTAACATTTCAATGTGCAATGTTTATAAAAAAAATGATGATAAAAAGAAAAGAACAAAACAAGAGCAAAATATGCACTATTAGTATGAGCAATGTTCATACATGAGACATTTTGAACATGGTAATACTTATTTGTATTACATGTAAGTATCACCGTATCCTAATGTAAAACAGTCAGAAATACACACGGAAAAAAATATATACATGAACATAACAACACTACATGTAATAATAGTAAAGGTATTATTTAAGTACATATGATTAATACTCCACTGTAATGCAAAAGATGGATATTTAACATAAAAGGCTTCAAATCATACTCCAAAAACTTTTGCACGACACAGTCACATTATCAAGTCGATAATACTAATATCAACGTCATAAAAACAACAACAAATTAAACAACCGTTATGTTCCTAATATTACGTGCCATTTCTGAAAGAGGGGGCTGGAAAGGGGGTGGGTGGTTAGGGTTAAATCTGAACACTTAAAATAGAATGAAGACATTGAACAAATATGTATGACAGGTATCACCAGTTTGCAGTAAATAACTTCTTCAAGATCGAAGGCAGAAAATGGAAAATATTCGGCACCGCCAGTTTCCTCTAGCTGTTAGGTCCAGGGGAAAATTGTCATACATGGTGCATACTAGAGTACATTATTTCTTTATCTAGCTTCCATTCATACCCCTAATTACTGTGTGTAATTACACTACCATATATAATACTATATGTTGTGCAAACGACCTCTGGCAGAAGTTTGGTAGGTAGCTAGCATTGCAGAAAAAATGCAAAATTTTTATGCAATGATTACTACCTTCATCATACAATGAAACAACAAAGAAAGACATTTTATTGTTTATATTTTTATGTATTTAAAAAAAATTATAAACTAGAATTAAGATCTAAAATGTCATATGGTTGACCGATTGTCGTTAGAACAGCCAATGTACACTTTGACCTTGATGACACTCCATATTTGGTCATGATTTTGCAGACAGGAGGATCTAGAAAACCGGACTGAACTAGTTTGCAACAAAAATGTATTCAAGGTATGGTGAAAGCAGTGTCAATTTCAAAAGAAGTACAAGAGAAAAGATTCAGTGAATGTAGATATATTGGTATATACAACAATAATTTCACTAGACCTACATGTACTCTGACTACATGTATACAGCGGAGATTCCAAACCTTTGCAAAGACTGGTATGACTTACTGGACTTATGCCTTTTGATTCCTGGAGGAACACAAGGCAGCAATAACACTCCTCCAACGCACACGGTTCTGGCTGATCCTATTCAGCTCGACCCAAGTCATTCCGGCGGCCTTCACCTCGGTGTCAACAGTTCTGTGTCATGTCCGCCTTGGTCGACCCACGTTCCGTTTCCTTTGTGGGTTCCAATCCAGGGCATGCCTTGTGATGATTGATGCAGGCTTTCGTAGAGTGTGGTCAATCTATACCCATTTCCGTTTCTTGATCTCAGTTTCAATTGGGGCTAGTTTCATCCTGTCCCACAGTTGTCCATTGGCGATGACTTCCAGCCACCTGATGTTGAGGATATTTCTGAGACATCTATTTATAACTGTCTATAGTCTGTTAGTGTTGATCTTTGTAACTCGCCAGTTTCTGAACCATATAGTAGGACATACTTCACATTTTTGTTGAATATTCGAATCTTGTGGAGTGAGATAGCAGTTGATCTCCAGATTAGTCGCAACGTGTTGAAAGCATGTCTTGTTTTGCGGCATTTGGCGTCTTCATCTTTGCTGATCATACTGCCCAGGTAGACGAACTTGTCAACTTGGTGGAGTCGCACTGAAGCTTGCTGTTTGTTGTTCACTTTCATGACCTCTGTCTTCCCGATGTTGATTTGGAACCCAGTCTTCCCTGTTTCTTCTGCAACCTGACACCACAGACACTCGATCTTTTAAACATCTATAATAAAAAAAAAATTGTCTTCCTGTAAACATAATATTCACAAGGTATATCACGCCGCCATCTTGGTTTTTTTTTTTACCAGCTGCATCGCTTGAAAATTTCGGAGAAAAGTTCGATATAATATGATAATTAGACCCCTACCGTTAGAAGCAACTCTGTCAAGGTCTTACCTCTCGCATCGTCATGGTGAACTGGAAATAAAGTCCATTTATCGGCTAAAATCAACCGTCAAACATCGTTAATATTATGTTTACAGGAAGACTATTTTTTATTATAGATGTTTAAAACGTCGAGTGCCTGTGGTCTCTAAATGACATCTCTGTCGACGCTGTCAATTTAGGCCTTTTGAAAGTCGACGAAGACTGTGTAGAGGGGGATTACCTCTCTGGGGACTGCTCGATTATGATCCACATTGTTGCATCATCTTATCATTTCCGAAGATATCATGTCTATCAATTACGATTCTAAAGTTATACTATTTTTATGTTAAAGGTCAGAGGTTAAGGTCAATGGAGTCAATTGACCTTGATAAAAATTAGTAGATACCATAATCCTTTCTGAAAATCCAATGTTTCTATCAGACCTGGTTCTGAAGTAATACCAATTCTACGTTCCAAAATCAGATGTCAAGGTCACTTGACCTTGATACTAGTTTGTAAGCACTGTCATTCTCTTCTCATTTCATACCCCTACGACTCTATCTATTATATTTGTCAAATTACATCTGTTAAAGTTTGGAATTAATCCCCCCCCCCCATAGAAATCTATGGTAGACCCGACCCCATTTGCCCCCCCCCCCCCCCCCCCCCATGTACGCCAACCCTCCTCCATTTGCCAATAAAATCATTTCTGTACAGCCAAATACATTGGCCTATCATATCCATGAATATCTAATACTTTCATCAACGGGTTACAGAGCTACTGCGAACATTCTTAGGTGCGAGAAAGAAGAAGATTGATTGTTTATGGTTCTACGCCGTTTTGATAATATTTCAGCCATTTTCGGCGGCAAGAAGAAGAAGCGGAAAAATAATAAGAATGGTCAGAACGGAGCAAACACAATAAGTCTCCAAACTTTGTTTGGGAGACTTAATGAAAGGCGAAGATAACGAACAGTGATCAATCTCATAACTCCTATAAGCAATACAAAACAGAGAGTATTATAGCAATATTCCATTATCACCTGCATATGGTGTTTATCTCTCTCAACTGATTCGATACGCAAGAGCTTGTTCTGCTTATGGTCAGTTTTTAAATTGAAGCAGGCTACTGACAAACAAGTTGATGGTGCATGGGTTCCAACAGTCTCGTTTGAAGTCAGCATTTCGCAAATTCTATGGTCGTTATAACGATCTAGTTTGCCAATACAACCTATCATTGGGTCAAATGCTGTCTGACGTGTTTCATACCGATTGTTAGGCCGTTCTTGGCACACTGATTTTGACTACGGATAACTGTTTACCTGATCAAGATATAGGGCTCACGGCGGGTGTGACCGGTCGACAGGGGATGCTTACTCCTCTAGGCTCACGAATCCACCTCTGATATATCCAGGAGTCCGTGTTTGCACAACTATCTATTTTGTATTGCTTATAGAAGTTATGGGATTGATCACTGTTCGTTATCTTCACCTTTCATGAGGATGTAAAAGTTGAAAATAAACAAATCTCAAGGACTCGACGAATTACACATAAAGCTTCTAAAATGACATCAATAACCATCAATATGCTACTGGAAATATTCTGTTTAACCAGCCAATGAATGATTGATTGATTGAATATTGTTTTACGTCCCTCTCGAGAATATTTCACTCATATTGAGACGTCACCACTGCCGGTTAAGGGCTGCAAAATTTAGGCCTATGCTCGGCGCTTATGGCCATCGAGCAGGGAGGGATCTTTATCGTGCCACACCTGCTGTGACACGGGACCCCGGTTTTTGTGGTCTCATCCGAAGGACCGCCCCATTTAGTCGCCTCTTATGACAAGCAAAGGGGTACTGAGGACCTATTCTAACCAGGATGCCCACGGGATGTCAATGAATGAATGGATATATGTACTAGACACAGACAATTATATCGTTTGGGTTCAAATTTACTATTAAAGAGTAAAGGTATAGAACTCTAAATATAGGATACCCAAGTTCGCCGATGTAAAAACAATAAACCAAATAGTATAAAATTCTACACTGTATTCTAATATATTCATACATAACCAATCTACATTACTACTAAAGTTCATTCCGAAATTCCATATACTTCTCAAGATATGCATAAATGAATGCGGAAAAATGCCTATCAATTTTGGTCGAATTTTAGCTGGGTCCTGACACTATACGACTAAATAGAATGTTTGAGCATTGCAACAAGCTATTACATAGAATGTGTAGCATTATATATCATTTCTAAGTTGAATTTCTTACCCCAGTTCATAAACTGACGTCAGTTATCGCTCCAAGTGACTGAAAATTGTAAAACCGTCTGCCCTTTGACTTATCAAAGCCATTTTGACTGGTGCAACTAACTACCCCAATTAAAATCATTTTTGTAAATCGTCAAACTCCTGTGTTAATGTGGTTTGGATAAAAATCTGGTCACACACTACTAAGAGATTTGGTTCCACAAGTTGCGTTCAACCCCGAGTAGGACGTAAGTGGGATTCTTGTGCTATATATTATAACTATTTCTTCACGTAGAGTAGTTATCTTTGTTAGAGAGTTCATTTCAATCTCAATACTACTTCATGACAATTTGTACTATGATTGAAAATACAGAACTTACTGGTTGACAATTACTTTGTACAAAGCATTTAAGCATAAAAATTAAAAGCAATAAAAAGAAAACTGTGTAATATTTAATCAATCTATTAGAAGGCGTCCTAAACTATCGGAACTCTTCAGTGTTGAGAAGGTAAAATATGAAATGGTGGCCGTTTGCAACGGCTTCGAAAATAGCCAACTTGAATTACTGTGGGATTTACACCTTGTAAAGGTAAGAAATGCATGTTTCATTGTGATAGGGAGTTAATAGGATGTCTGAGGCGAAAAGTTGAAGCGGGCAAGAAATTCAATTTAACCCATTTTAATCGCAACAAGCGGCCGAAGTTCAGGCAAGATTTCCCGAATCACTTTATGTGACACTGGTCTGAGATTCGGAAGAGGCGTCAGTCCAAATATCCAGCCTCGACGAATCTCGCTGAGATTAACTCATCATCTGTTAGGAGCTCTAAGCATCTTTTAACATTGGCCCACAGGGGCTAAGCCCGTTTTGGGCCCGAACTCTGTGATACCATAAATATAGAAAGGGTTCTAACTCTTGACACATAAAAAAACTAACCACTCGCTTCAAATGCCTAAAAAATCTTAAACTAGGTAAGCTATGCGTAGTTTGTCGTTTTCCGTGCATAGATTAATGTTTTAACTACTTGCATGCCAAATTTCAAGTCACTGGTTCTTAAAATAACAAAGATATACGTCATCGTTCTCTCGATTTCACTTGTTTATTTTTACTAGGACATTTACCGGTCCAGGTCACGGAGTCGTTTCTCGCCTATGACAGCAGCGAAATTCAGACTAGTATGGAAGATTTCGGACCTGTCAATTAAAATTTCACATCAATTATACGCTACTTACTTCCTCATATTTTAATAATGTTCTTCGTGTAGACGTTACACGACTTATTTTTCCTCAGCAGCACCAACTGTTGGACACAGACTACCAATTATTTTCCTATACATTCCTTTATAACATAAAAATTAATATAAAAAATTCCACCGCCTCAACTTACCTGAAATTTGGCACAGACTTAGAGCAATTCAAGTCCAAAAATATTTGTGAATCTCAGGAAAATCCACCGCACACAAGTTCTGTTATGACACCGCAAGTAACCCCTACCCTGCATATTTCCCTTTCCCTTTGAGAAGCGGGTAAACAATGGCCTATTTACACCCTTCCTACTACACACTTAAGAGCAGAATTTCCCATTATTATATTTTAAAAAAAAAAAAAATCAGACCCTCTCCTTTCCATCTATGCCCTATAATAACACAATTCCACCCCACAGACATCCTCAATAATTTTTAAGAAAAAACCTCTATTTATAAATTGGCACTACTTGCGTCAATGAAATAGGGGTAAAATTAGTAGTCTGTAACCTAATAAAGACACAAACCTTCTTTGATTTTCATGAAACTTGGCACAACAACTTCTACAGCCATACTACACATCCCTATGAAGTCACATTGTATTTGTCATCTGAACGGCAGAGTGAAGGCCCTTTGAAGTGATGAGCTGAATCTCCTGAAACAGAGGATGAAATAAGCATCAGACATACAATACACAATTTTGAAATGCTCACATATGACATATGCTGCAATAAATTTCTTACCAATTATTTTTATATATTGTATACACATCCCCTTTACCTAAATAGGATAACAAATTTGCTCAATAATGTAAATAGATAATCTTAAGATTTTTTTTTTATAAAAGCTACCCCCAAATATGGTGAAGTTTCTTAAAGAATGTCTAAAATAAAATATTAACAATAGAATTTCACATAAGAAAAAATATTTCCAAATTCTACATTATATTGGCTGTAAGAAACAACAACAGAAGTCAATGAAAATAGATTAATCTCTCTGTTGTCAGCAGATAAGCAGACAGGACCACAGCAGCCACTATCAGGATGTGGCACTTACTGGTCATGCTGGATTATCCCTGGTCACATTAAAACTGTTATTAGAGATGTGAAAGATGCCATTCTAAAGTTAACCAAACATTAGGCACTATAAATATGGGTGAGCTAAGAGAATTCAACATATCAATGCCTGAATCTGCCAGAAGATGCACTACTTTACTCACCAACATGTTTAAGAAAAATATGGTTCCATGGAACAAAGGGAAGGAACTCTGCAAGAAGAAGCTCCCAAGGCAGGGCAGATTTCATCGAGGTCATTCCCCTGGCCGCAAGACTAAGACTGATGTACAGAGAAATTTTAGTCGACGATCATTTGTCAGGCTGAATTCAACAGATCATGCCCTGGTCACCAAGCCAAGTCTGGACAGCCAGTCCTACCAAACTCCTAACTGTGATGGTGAGAGTGGACCATCCTGCATTCTGCACCCACTTCCTTCCGACTTTCCAAATCAAACACCAAAGAGAAGAGAATACTTAGGCGGGCGACGTATAGTGGACGAAGAGAAGATGATGGAGATGATTAATCAAACGATACAACTTCATCAGTCTACCACCTGTACCGCTCCGAACATCACTGTGCTGCACTCGACAAAAGCAGGAATATCATGGAAATACATTCTGACTTGTGTAAATTGCCAGTTCAACTCACCTGAATTTGCCTTATTCCAAGAGATCCGTCAAGAGGGTCCTGGTCACAATGCATCGGCATCAAACATGGCCCTGGCATATGCCCTTCAGGACACTTCACTGGGGGCAGAGAAGGCTATAGAATTCCTGAGCTGCGGGGCATATGTGTTTTACAAACATCTCTTGTATCATGTGAAGCCTTTCATCAGTGCATGCACTTATGAGGGCATTGAAGTTGTAAGAACACATCTTGTTTTATACTTTTGCTGAATGTTAAAATTTAGATTAGATTTCAGAACAGGAAATTATTTCTAGATTCCATAGCCCTTGGGAGTAGTGATAATTTTTCACTAGTACTCAGGTGACCTGGGTATGTTGAATATGTCTAGAGATTCACTGTGCAATTATAATAGATTTTTTTTCTATTTTAGCTGCTTCACAATACTTCTATGCAGTTCAACAAAATACAGTGCCTCATTTACAGAGACTTGTATTTAAACAATTTCCAAGATATTGATGACGATTTTACATTTGTGGCAACATCTATTTTGCATCAGCATGATCTGCCTTTGCCTGACACCTTGAGAGACTGGACCTCTGCTCGTCATCTCTGCATATATCTGAGGGAGTGCATGATGCATTTGATGATTCTTTAACATCATGAGATGTTGTAGAATATACCTTTGTTTCAATGACTTTGTATACTTGCTTTTATTGTCAGCCGATTTCTGTTCAATAGTTTTATGTATTTAACTAATCAGATACATTTACATGTATTCACATTTTCTGGGGATGTTTTTATGCCCCCGAGATCGAAGATCGGGGGGGGGGGGGCATATTGTTTTTGTCCTGTCTGTCATTCTGTCATTTTGTAATTCTGTCATTCTGTCTGAAACTTTAACCTTGCTAATAACCTTTGAACAGTAAGTGATAGAGCTTTGATATTTCACATGAGTATTCCTTGTGACAAGACCTTTCCGTGGATACCAACATTTCTGACCCTTGACCTTGGAATTTTGCCTACTTCTTGAAAACTTTAACCTTGCCAATACCTCTTGAACAGTAAGTGATAGAGCTTTGATATTTCACATGAGTATTCCTTGTGACAAGACCTTTCCGTGGGTACCAACATTTCTGACTCTGTGACCTTGACCTTGGAGTTTGACCTACTTTTTGAAAACTTAAACCTTGATAATAACTTTTGAACAGTAAGAGATAGAGCTTTGATATTTCACATGAGTATTCCTTGTTACAAGATCTTTCCGTTGGTATTGAACCTTTTGACCTTGATATTTGACCTACTTTAATTTTTTTTTTACATTGGTCATAACTTCTAAATGTTAAATATTAGAGCTTTCATATTGTACATGAGCATTTCTTTTGACAAGATCTTTCTACTGGTACCAAGATATTTGCCCTTGTGACCTTGGCCATCTTCGGAATTGGCCATTATCGGGGGCATTTGTGTTTCACAAACACATCTTGTTATCATTGAAATATTTTAGATGTGGAGCTTTACAGAATTTCATTTGATATGAATGCTAAAGGCTATTCATGAACAGAATTTGTTGTTTGAACACTCCCATCCCCCTCCACCACCCCCACAAAAACACCCATGAATTTTGTCCAAGCCATACCTTTGTACTGTTAAACTGGCTAACCACAGGAGAAGTTTACAGAAAAACAAATTTATTTACTATACATACATATTTTCAAAATGTTTAGCACCTTCTGATATGTATTTTTCATGTCAGATATATATGATTGTGTAATAAATAATATACATGTAATTATTGATTTGTCTTTGACACTTAAAGTGCTTGTGCTTTCATTGACTATGGTTGTCCAAGCAAGGTTCTGATCTAAACTAGTCATGTTGGTTGCTATAATGTAATTTACAGTATGCATCCACATACTTGTATATATATGTTTTAGACACTATGCCATGTGACATTGTTTAAATAATCTTATATATTTTAGGGCTAATGTAATTAAGGCAATATAACTCTTTGAACCATGATTGGTGTTGATTTCTCCTAAAACCCTCATTATAACAATTATTTGATAGTATTGTGGAATTGATTCTCAGTTCAATGAAATATCTTTCTTGTGTATGTACTACCGGTACGTCTCAATGAAAAAAAATAATTGTTTAACTTTCTTATACGGATGGTTTTCTGGTAGTCATTCTTTGTTAAGAAACACTGGACCACTTGAATATGGCAGATGCTTTAACATGTTTTGGTTTTTATTATATTTCATGAATTGATATAAGGTCCATTTCCCTTTTGGGGGTGGCATGGAACCTGAAATGAACAAACTTAAAAGTTCTTTACTCAAAGATACTTTATACTAAGTTTCATTGAAATGCCAAATGAAAAATTGAAAGAGGACTTGCAAGAATGACATTCTGATCAGACAAGCTTATTGAGGTCTTTGGCTCAGTTGTATGGAGTGCCAAATCAATATAAACTCAAATAATTTAAGGCATCTTTAATTATTTTGAAGATACTATCAATTCATTTGAAGCATGCAACAAGTCAATGATCTCTTCAAATAATTTTAACATATTTTCATTTCAGAATTTTTGCATACATTAATTGAATTGGTGATAGCAGTAATTATTCTGCTGAATTGATGTGCGCTATGATTGAGTTGCATCATTATCAGAGTTTACCGAAACAGTGGACTCTCTAGCCAGTCTGGGGGCTGAGCTAGTTGCATCAGAATTGACAGAAGCAGAATTCTCTGGCCAGTCGGGGGGCTGAGTGGTATCAGAGTCTATTATTTATTTATTTTTATTTTTTCAAAATTCAGAAATTTAAAAACTGCATGATCAGATTTTTTTGTAACACTAATAATTAATGTCACTTTATTGCGATGACTCTTCAAGTACAAACCATGATATTAAAAAAAAAATGAAATGAAATGATAGATAAATAAATAAATAAAATATTTGTAAGTTACTTTATTTATCCAGGGACCTATATACTAACTATAGTATAAAGGTCCCTGATTTATCTGTAAGTAAGTCACTAATTAAGAAAATTGCATCATCGGTAGCTTATGACCCCTTTTGCCTTGCCTTGTAATTGATATTGTTGAAAATTTGGCAAATAGCATTTTTAACCACCCAGTCCATACCCTACTTTTCTTTAAACGCTGAAAATCCAGCTAATTCAGTGAGGAAGAAATGTCGCTACCATATTTCGAATTTCCTCTAGACTATAACAAATTAAATACCGCATTGCTATCAGTCACAGATTGACACTGGTAGGGGTATGGGGACCTGGTCTGTGAGTGTGATGGAAAATATTCTGATGAAAATAAAGATTCACTCATCATTCAAAAATGTATAAACATTGTGTTAATGTATACCACCGGTACGTTGTGAGTACGTTAATAATGGGAGTTATCTTTCCCTGGATATTTAAATCAATCAAATACTATATGAACACGGGCAATTATCGTCAATGTTTGACCTCAGTATAATTTATTCATGCATAAAATGTATTAATATGTCACTCTTTGTTGCGTATTTCACCGTTAAGTAAATGTTTACATATACTCGCTCTGCTTAATCGCTTCAATCTCAAAGGGATTTTCTGGAATGTGCCTAATTACGTGAGATACGCTAAATATAGCTATTTTAGATCCGAACGATCAACTTCGCATCATTCGTAGGCTCTAGGTTTATCCATACTAGCCCGTAAAAAATGGGGTGGAACCTCGTCCCACTTTTCCTGTAGAAATAAAAATAGAACATGACGCGCCACCTAGCGAGCGTGGTTGTTGCTACAGTCAGTTTGCTAACCTACTGAGCTACTTAGCTAGGTAGTTAAATCCAAAAGGAATAGATAAATGTTGCTAATACTGATTTTTTTCATCCATGTTTTAAAAGGAAGTCAGTCATTATGACGATGTAAGGTAACTCCTTAATTATACATTGTATGCACCCTTAGATGGTTGTGTGAATAGCTGGGAAACAATTAACTGCATGACGTATGTGTACTTAGTACCACCTTTGTGAATTATCTAAGCAGAAGGATGGTCATGTATACAAAATGATGTGGGATTTAGCGGTGGAGGTGCTACTTAGTACTGACACGCCCACTCCCCGGATAAGGTTGTTCCTGTACCAGAAATGGACACATCATGCGATGACACCCTATTCAGTACATTAAAAAAATCAACATAAAACACAGATTAAAGAGATCCATGAAAGGTGAAGACAACGAACAGTGATCAATCTCGTAACTCCTATAAGCAATACAAAATAGAAAGTTGGGCAAACACGGACCCCTGGATATACCAGAGGTGGGACCAGATGCCTATGAGGAATAAGCATCCCCTGTCGACCGGTCACACCCGCCGTGAGCCCTATATCATTTAATGCGTAATTAAGCCCTGGGGTGGCCTGTGTTACGAAAAAAAAACAACTGCCTGTGTAGCTGGCCAGTGTGTTTGATAAAATTCCCTTTCTATCTATCATGTCACAAAGATATAAAATGTTATACACCGGTTCCAACAAAGATTTATTCATTGAATTATTCACATTTATCATCCTCCAAAAGAAACACATACCAGGATACCTTTTCAAAGTGAAACTACGTCACGTGATTTCCCTCTCGACCAACCACTTGCACAGTCACGCATGAAATAATATCTGCCTTCACGCTTCATATAATATCTGTCATTCTGTAGTCGGAGATTATTATTGTGAATCCGATTCAGACAAACGTTTTCTGTTTCAAGCGTCCAAATCTTTTCCACCAACAATAATAATCTTGTCTTTTTGGCTGGTCCAGAATTATTATTGTCAGTACAGATTATATTCTGTAGCGTTCAAATAAAAAAGATAATTATTGTTGGCGATCTTCAGTAATTATTATTGTGGTGGAAAGATTATATTTATAAAGATAATGTGTGACTTTAAATCGGGTCGGTTTATAATTATTGCGGCAGTATTTATAATTATAATAAATAAATGTCATAAATGAAGAATATTTTTCTTTTGGGGATGAAATTATAATTTGGTATCTGAGAATCGGGACAGATTATTATTATCGCTTCGATATAATAATAATATCGGCAAATAGGGGGTAATTTTTATTTTTGGAAGAGATTATAATTTTGGTATTTTATATAGGGAAAAATAATAATAATGTGGGGGTACCCTACGGCTTTCCATACCTCTGGTATGTCTAAGGGTCCATTTTGTTTGCCCTAATCTTAATGCTATCAACATCGCTTTTTCATACAGAATTCTTTTTTATATGAGTAAAATAATGTCAAAATAAAAATTAAAAAAAACCCCAAATATTTACCACTAAATCTACAAACGTAGTTACCCTGCCAATAACATGTTTATTGTTTTTGGCTTTCTAATCAATATAATATTATTTTCTAGGGAGCGAATTAGGACATATCCTATTCTTCCAATGGACTGATCCGTAAAGGGATAATGGATGACGTAATTATGCTCAAGGGAGGATGAGTTGATGAATCAACTGGTACCCGGTAAGATTCCCTATTCAGCACTGCGAAAAAAAAATACATAATCAAAAAGACAAAGAAAGTAAACAAAGTAGACCAACTTATGAAGTAAAGTATTATCAGCCTAAGAAGGTAAATAATTATCAGGCATCCCCACATTGGTCATGTCTTCTACAGTATAAGGATATAGAATCATAAGAAAACATAATTCATCAAAGAGTTTCATTTTTTTTCTGATCATGGCACATAGGTCGAACGTTTCCTAACTGGAAGAAACCAAAGAGTGTCAATTAAAGGAGTACATTAAGTTACATCAGGTATTCCTCAAGGTTCGGTTCTCGGACTGATGCTTCTCCAGAATTGTCCCCTCGGAAATATATCTATTCGTCGATAACAATTTTCTCTCTCAAAAGAATATCCCAAGAAAAAGGCTACGAAATACTGCAAGTAGCCCTGGACTGCAGTGTATGAATCCGATTTAAGCGACACATGGCTACAAAGGTTTAACTCAGATCAATGTAAGCATATGTATATCAGTGAGAAAAAAAAATCACACATTACAATAAAGATACAAACTTAAGAGAAAAACCCTCTACAAATAGCAGATAACAATCAAAGTACTGAAAGTACTTAAAAGCGCTAAGCTGACTTCATGAATTCTGTATGTAATGTTAATGAGCAGGAACAACATTAAAAAAAGGTTTATGCATTGTTCTTTATTTTCGCATAACTAAGTAGTACATTTTCTGTAAGAAAATAACAAATATGGATAGGAAGCAATGTCCTGAAACTTTTCAACACGTTGAAATATAAATTTTATATGATGTTGTTAAAACAATGGCCACTATGATAATTTTGATCCCACACTAAACTAAAATCCTATCCTTGGATCATGAAATTTACAATTTTGGTAAAGGACACCTGTTCTTATCAAATATCTATAATCAGAATTTAGTATCAATAGCATTACCACCGCTGCGGTGGTCCAGAGGTAAAGTGTTCGCTCTGTATGCGGGCGGTCGGGGTTCGAATCCCGGCCGCGACAGACCTAGTTCGTTAAACAGGTAGTGACAGTTCCATCACCAAACTCTCGGCATCAGGTGTGAATGTCACGGGTCCTCGGAGATGGCCTTTAAAACGGATATCCCGTGTCACAGTAGGTGTGGCACGCTAAAAAACCCTCACTGCTCAATGGCCGTAAGCGCCGAGCATAGGCCTAAATTTGAAGCCCTTCACCGGTCTTGGTGACGTCTCCATATGAATTAAAAATTATTGAGAAGAACGTTAAACAAGATACAATCAATCAATAGCATTTAAGGCTATGTTATTCAAATATTTGACAAATGAACACTTTATACCCTATTTAGCTCCCACCACCTTCCCTAGGCAAGGGTTTCTGATCCGCTCTGCTCCGGTCCCTGGATCATTAAATGCTCTACATGACTATGCATTTTTTTCTCTTACAGATGTGATGTTATAGAGAAGAACATTTTTGGTAGAAAATGTGAAAACAGTTGTAATGGTAGTTTTCGGTATAAAGTGTTCAATTGTTATTGCGCAACTAACGTACTGTTGTGTTCCAGTTAAATAGTGTATGAAATATTTTTAGAATACAACTGAAATGAAACAAATCAATAGTTTGATACATATATGTAAGTCACTTATAATAGAAAGGAACAAATAAACTGGACAAAAAAGAAAATTACACATAACCACATACACTAACAAATGCCACATGTCAAAACACACCAATAATGCAGGATTATGAAACGCTTGACATCCATTTCATTACCTTACCAGAAATAATTTAAATACACACATAAACATGCATCTGTATGACTTGTACTACAGAATCCAGTGCATACTGTAATTATCTGTAAATAGCAATCAAACCATGAAAGTGGAATTATTTTTTGTAATCAATAATGAAGTTATTTTCAATTCAAAATCAGGTTGGAGAGAATCTGAATCCAAATAAGTCCGATAAATACATGTATAACTGAAAACAAAATTTAGGAAGTTATTTAGAAAAGATGTTCATCATACATGTGCAATATTACTTTGAAACGGAATACTGCGTCATCAACAAGAGCGGAGATAGCTCATTTTTAACATGAAAGTTAGTGCAAGAGGATATACTAATTCAAATATGATGATGAATTAGACTAACATATAAGCATGGATTTACATTTAGCAATTGTAGTGATTGTTTGTTATACGTAAATCTAAAAAAAAAAAAACAAAAAAAAAAACACAAAAAACCAAACAACCCCCCCCCCCCCCCAAAAAAACCCCAAGAGTTTGTACACAGGTACATTAAACGCTGTACTCATCAACTTGTGTGTATTACACTTCTTGTGTAAAAGCTCATATTCATATTGCAAAGGAGACTCATCCGTTTGTCTGAATGAGACATAATACACATTGCTATTGTTTTAATTTTATAAAACAGTTCTTTATATGAAAATGCTAATAACCTTAGCAAAAAACCATAAGATTCGAAGCTTGTGTAGGAGTTCTAATATGAAAAAACCCCCAACGCAACAGAAGTGACTCGCAATAAATATGCAAGATTTACAACATGTAAATGTAGCTAAATGAAAATCCCAAACTAGGTACTGAAAAGTTACAAAAGTAATTTTCAAACGGTAATGTTCAAACCGCTGTTAGAAATAATGAAGAGGCATCTCACCAAAAAACTAAATGCATCTTTTTTATATGAAAAGATCGTTCAGCGAAAACAAAATGTGGGGACAGGGAACAACGACAGTACATCCATGCCCCTCCCCCTTCTTCATCAATTGTACGTTCGGAAATACATGTAGCATATGCATATGCATGTCATTGTCAATTGTTTGTTTGAAGTACAAAGAAATTGAAAACACGATTACTTTTCGTTGTATGTAGCGTGCTGTGGACCGCAAACCATTTCACATTCATGCTTGACACAGTGGCAATGTTTATCTAACACTTGTTCTAAACATATGTATTTCAGTATACAGCCCTCGTAAAATTCCACGCAGTGTTTTGAATACTTGAAACCGGAGTATTGTCTTCCATAATATAATATGATATAATATAATGTTGTACCTTTTATCTTTTCCTTGCCCCAAAACTATTATTTTTAGTCTCATTTTTGAAACTAAATCACGAAATCAAATTTGATTGTATTGACGATGATTCTGAAGAATATCTTGGTCGTTTAGAAATAATAAAGTAAGCTTAAGTTACACCGTTGCATCCTCTAAATTTCTGCATGACCGACTTACATATATGATCGGGGAAGGTGTAAGCAGTTACGCAATATCATCCTTCTGAGACACCGATCTCTGTCCTTCGCTGTCAAAGCATAATCGTGCACAAATTCTTTCTCGTTCACAATGGACGCGGATCAGTTAATTTTTTACTGTGTTGCACACATTTTTGCTGCGTCGGACAAAAATTTTACTGAGTCGGAACAGCAGCCAAAACACAAGTGGAAAACCCTCCTGACTCGTGTATAGCTTAATGACGTGGCTTCTAATTATAGATTGCACCATGCAAATTGATCTTCCTGGCTTCTAAGCGCCATGCGAAGGTAACAATGCAAAGGCACCCTAGCTAGAAAGGTTTCATATACATATTCTTATTCAATTTTAGATTTTGAATCACTTTAATTATTACAGACGCAGATTCAAATGGGAATTTTAACTGAAGAATGACCTGCATCTGTGTCTCACTTTCCCCAAGAATGAGGACAAAAATATCACCCTTTTTATACATATTTTATTCACTGTTCAACGAACTGTATTTCCGGGGAAAAAATGCAAATGCAGATATGAATGTTATCCCCTTGCTAGATCAGTTGCAAAATTACGACTACTTTAAACACGACTTGTTGACTACAGCGATGCATAAATTCGCCTATAGGTGGCGATAAACATGATGACGAAAGCAAAAACCAACTGGCAGCAATAAGCGCTTAAGCTACGCTTAGCGCTTAAAAATATACACAGGAGAAATAATAGACAACAACTTTTAAAACATTTGAAGATCACATATGCGATAAGATAAATCAATCCATGTTTGCGATGATAAGAGGAGCATTTCAAAATTTAGACGCATACCTCTTTATTCCATTTTATAAGAGCATAGTAAGGATGCATCTTGATTTTGCAAGCCAAGCCTGGTCTCCCTATGAAATAAAATACACAGAAAAAAGAAGTATACATATAAATATTCCAGGTCTAAAAGGTTTGAACTACCCGAAGAGACTAAAAAAAGTTATGATAAACATAACACCTGTTGAAGGTTCGTGACTGATACAATTTATTCAGACACATTGACATAAGTTAATATACGACTTACATGCGCAATAAGCCCTGAAATATGTAAAGAACAATAAATTTTTACTCAGTGTCTCTGTGTACATCTTAACGATTTCTATCTAATACATTTAACTTTACAATGAAAGGTGAAGATATCGAACAGTGATCAATCTCAGAAATCCTATACGCAATACAAAATAGAGTTGGGCAAACACGGACCCCTGGATATACCAGAGGTGAGATCAGGTGCCTAGGAGGAGGAAGCATCCCTTATCGACCGGTCCCATCCAATATTATTGCAATATCATAATTCATATCATGTACAAAAATTGCATTTAAAGGGAGTTAAATCTTAAAATTACAATCCATATGAAATAGTACATACACACTTCTCCCTAAATAATCATAAAATAATTTACTGATTTTAAGTAATACAGATGCAGTCATTACTAAGCTCACGACTCTATAGTAATAAGCTTACACTGTACAGCTTAGTGTAATTACACTTCATGTAACGATGAGTCGATGACCATGTTAATATGATTTTATACCGGCCCAACGGACCTATGTATCCTTTAAGAAATTAAACAGTCTCCTCATGTACTACGGGACGCCAAATGTGATTATTGTGATTTTGTACTCGAAATCCAATTTTGTGAGGACAAAAGCGAGGTTTGTTCAACAAAATGAGTTCTGCTCAGATTAACAAAAGTTATTACAAATCACGAAAATAGATTTTGCCATACAAAATTATCTTTCAGTAGAAAAAAGTTACTTTTGTCATGACAAAATTTATTTTTGTAGACAAAATTCACTTTGTATCAAAAGCTAATGTTGTATGCAGACTCGTTTAAATTCGATTCTGTAAATTAATCTGTAAACAAAACTGAGATATATCTGACAAAAGTCAGTTTTTTGAGACGAAATTGAATTCTGTGAATTGTTTTTAATGGTAACTTCAATTTCATAATGACAAAAATAAATTTTGTTATACAAAATTATCTTTCAATGAACAAAAATGATTTTCTTTTGTCATGACAAAATTTTTGTATACAAAAGTCATTTTTGTCATGACAGAATTCATTTTGTCACTTATACATACTGTACATGTATGCAAATAATTCCATTCTAGACCTTTATATGTAAGCGGCTCGCCGATTGGTTGATATGCTCACACTTAGCTCATCCTTTGGTTCAATATACAAGTAAATATTAAGCTGATGATAATGTCTTCGTTAGACAAGCTACATGTTGAGGCCATCATGGTGTTTAGTACTTTCTTCGCTTCTACTGCAATGAGAGACCTTACAAAATCGTGATGAGAGTTTTTATTTACATGAAAGGTGAAGATAACGAACAGTCAGTGGCGAATTTAAGGGGGAGGGGCGCAGCCGGCGCGCGCCCCCTAAAATTTTCAAATTTAAGGTAAATCGTGGTATCTTGGTTAGAAAAATGTACTAAACGATAAGATAAGCAATAATTCCTTCCACATTGTTCGTTATCTTCGCCTTGCATTGGAGAAATAAATGACAAAATCTTTTGATTTCCTGAATTACTTTATTGGGAAAACTTTTTTTTGTTCCAAAAATCATTAAAATTTGCGTCATTTTATTAATTTCACCTTATTAAAATGATAGAAAATAGTACAAACGACTCAATAGGAAACATAATTATGCAAGGTGAAGATAACGAACAGTGATCAATCTCATAACTCCTACATGCAATACAAAATAGATAGTTGGGCAAACACAGACCCCTGGACACACCAGATGTGCCATATAAAATTTGTAAAATCCAGGAGTTTTCAGGGGTTTCGCTCCTTGGGCCCCTACCAGCGCTTTGCCCTTGACCCACTGGGGGCCTCAAAGTGGCCCCAGACCCCCTGCCGCATAAAGTGGCGCCCCCGTAACCGCAATTCCTGGATCCGCCCCTGACATTTATCAATCTCATAACTCCTATTAGCAATTAAATATGGAGAGTTGGACAAACACGGACCCCTCGATATACCAGAGGTAGGATCAGGAGCTAGGAGGAGTAAGCATCCTCTGTCAACCGGTCACACCCGCCATGAGCCCTATGTCTTGATCAGGGAAACTGAGTAATCTGTAGTCAAAATCAGTGTGCTAAGAATGGTCTAACAATCGGTATGAAACACGTCAGACAGCATTTGACCCAATGATAGGTTGTATTGGCAAACTAGTTCATCATAACGACCATGGAATTAGCAAAATACTGAATTGAAATGAGACTGTTGAAACTCCTGTAACATCAACTTGTTTGTCAGTAGCCGGGCTCGATTAAAAAAAACCCCTGATGATACACAGAACAAGCTCTTGCATATTAAATCATTTTAGAGATATAAACACCATATGCAGGTGATAATGGAATATTGCTACATAAATATGGGAAGTTGACGATGGAGAACCTGAAATCATCCCGTTTGTCATAACGTTGAATTGTTAGTTTTCCGTTCATATCCATTTTCAATAAAATATTTAAATACGAAACAGATGTGGAAGACTCTATGGTGTCTTTTATCTCGAGTTCACAGGGATATATCGAATCGACATATGAATAAAAATGATTATTGTTAATAGATAAAACGTCTTCGATATATCTAAATGTCAAATTAAAGGCCACAGCAAGATATTGTTTCTTCACTTTTGAATAATCTGCTTCATGAAAGGTGAATATAACGAAGAGATCATCTCCTAACTCTTATAAGCAAGACAAAATAATTAGTTGGGCAAACACGGACCCCTGGATATAACAGAGGTGGTATCAGGTGTCTAGGAGGAGTAGGCATTCCCTGTCGACCGGTCACACCCGCCGTGAGTCCTATATCGTGATCATAAGAATATAAAAACGGGTCAGCTAACAAAGGAGCACAATTCGTGCCCTTGGGAATTCCAACAGACTGTTGGAAGACCTGATCACCAAAGACTTCGAATATATTGTCAATGAGGAACTCGAGCATATCTTTTTAGGTCACCTGAGTAAACTCAGGTGACCTATTGCAATTGGTTTTCGTCCGTCGTAGTCCGTCGTCCGTCATGCGTTAACAATTGAACATTTTTTAAATTCTTCTTGATAACTCCCAGTCCAATTCTTTTCAAATTTGGTATGAAACATATTTGGAACAAAGGGAACATAAATTGTAAATTTCAGGATTCTTGCACCCCTGGGGCCTTAGGGGCAGGGCAAAACCTGCCCCAAAATGACAAATTTTCAAAAATCTTCTTCTAAAGAACCACACACATGTAAGAAGAACTAAATGCATAGTGATGTACAGCGGGAAAGCCTCTACCAAAATTGTAAATTTCATGATCCCCGCGGTAGGGGTTCTGACCCCAGTGCGGGGCCAAACTTGTTATATAGTGTTTATGTGTAAAACACTTAAATTACATCTTCTTCAATGCTATTAATACTAAATTGAAAGTAAATAGATATTTAGAAAGAAGAGGTACACTGTGGTCCTTTACCAAAATTGTAAATTTGATTATTCCAGGGGTAGGGGTTTTGGTATCAGGGTGGTGCCAAAATGGCCAGTTATTAAATGTGGGAACAATATACATTTTTAACTTCTTCTTGATAACTATCATTCCAATTCTTTTCAAATTGGGTATGAAACATATTTGGAACAAATGGAACATAAATTGTAGATTTCAGGATTCCTGCACCCCTGAGGCCTTAGGGGCAGCACATGTAAGAAAAACCAAATGCTTAGTGATGTAGAGCGGGAAAGCTTCTACCAAAATTGTAAATTTCATGATCCCCGGGGTAGGGGTTCTGACCCCAGGGTGGGGCAAAATTGTTATATAATGTTTGTGTAAAACACTTAAATAACATTTTCTTTAGTGCTTTTGATACTAAATTGAAACTAAATGGATACAGCAGGTAGTCTTTCACCAAAATTGTAAATTTGATTTTCCCCAGAGTAAGGGTTTTGACCCCAGGGTGGGGCCAAACTTAATATATAGTATTTATGTCTAAGTTTGCTGATACTGTATAAAATCTAAATGCATGCTTAGGAATAGCAGAAAAGGAGGTACAAAAAGTGGTGAATTTCATAACCCAGAGATATGACTTTATGATGAGTCCAAATTAGTCGAATCTTTTGATGTTTTAATGTTAATACACATATTATTTATAGCCTTTCATCAGTGTATGCACTTTTGAGGGCAGTGAAGTTTTAAGAACACATCTTCTTTTATAGTTATACCGTTGCTGAACATTAGCATATAGCTTAGATATTCAGAACAGGATTTTTTTTTCTAGATTTCATAGCCCATGGAAGTAGTGATATTTTTGCACTAGTATTCAGGTGACCGATAAGGCCTGTGAGCCTCTTGTTTTTCAACTTCAGAGTACTTGTGCGTGAAATGAGAGTGGTGTTTAACTAAGTAATTTTTTGAATGACTGATAACTAGATATGAACATTTCCTTTTTCGATTTTTGTTGAAGAAGCAACTGTGTATGATGTCATGAATCTATAATTCATCGCGTGGAATGGTTGTGTAAAGTGTTGAAAAGTCATACGTTTTGATGTTGTTGATTTGAGAAAACATTTGCGATTTCAAATTTACTAAAACGTCTTTAGATTTATTTAGAATCCACATTTGATTTACTACTTCTGGCATATGTTGTGGCACATTACGTTTGAAGTTTCTATTCCACAGCTGTTAATATTTTCGTGAGGAGCAAAGATAGGGGCTTCGTAGAACACTTATTAGATCCAGCAATGTATCTTTCTTTGTAAGGATTTTCATCATCGGAAACCCACGGTGGATTACGCTTCGTTCCGCTCTCCATCACCTGTGGGCCATTCATTCCCACTCACTCGTTCTCAGGAATTAATGAGGCAATTTGATTGGGCGCTCATCGTACACCCTGAGCAAATTTATCTAATCAACAAGACGCTTTCAGCCAAATTTCGGTATACAATTGTTGTGATAGCAAAGTTAAATTAATGATACCTTTAAAAACAGAAGATCCGGGTTAGAATAGGTCCTCGGTACCCCTTGCTTGTCATAAAAGGCGATTGATGGGGCGGTCTTTCAGATGATACCGCAAAAACCGAGGTCCTTTTAATCCATTCTAACAAGGTATCAAGTTCTTTTTCATGAAGGTGATGATAAGGAACAGTGATCAATCACATAACTCATATCGCTGTTCGTTATCTTCACCTTTCATAAGCAATACAAAATAGAGAGTTGGGCAAACACGGACCCCTGGATATACCAGAGGTGGGATCAGGTACCTAGGAGGAGTAAGCATTACCTGTTGACCGGTCACACCCGCCGTGAGCCCTATATCTTGATCAGGCAAACGGAGTCATCCGCAGACAAACTCAGTGTACCAAGGACGGCCTAACAATAAGTATGAAACATGTCAGTCAGCAATTGACCCAATGATAGGTTGTATTGGCAAACTAGATCCTATTTTCATGTGCCAATCCATTTGAAATCATATTGCTTCAAAAATCTTTTCTGTAAATTAGCTCACCTGAAGAGTGATAACCATTGCTTTGTAACAGAAGAAACAACAAAGAAAATCTTTTGAGCAAGTGGTGTAAGGAAGCAGGGTTAAATAATGAAACAAACACTTTCTCTGTAATATCAGGTGAATACATAGTAATGCCTCCATCCGGTGACTGTCATCAAAAATTGTGCATTAGCTCACCTGATTTTGACATCGCGCATAACCTACTAAAAAGTAAAACAGTAACACGAGTTTATGACTGCTTTTAGAGCTGTTAATCTGTGAAGACAAGGCAGAAAGAACATCAAGGCAAGGTAAAGGACCCCTAAAGCTATTATTCACCACCTTCAGTTTGGGGCTGTAGTGGTACCACCCGGTGGCTCTTGGGGGTCGGGACAGATTTCGAGTCCCTATTTCTACTAATTAACGGGTGACAAGGACAATGTATGCATTAATTGAAGTAGAGAGTACTAAGGGGTACTCGAAGCCATGTAAAAAAGAGCTCTGGGATAGGCAGAAGTATTGTTTAGCTCACCTGAACTTTGACTTTTTTCGTTTCTCGTAGAGAATAAAGGGGTTTTATGACTGCTTTTCCAGCATTAATCTTTGAAGACAAGGCGGAAGGAACATCAAGGCAAGGTAGAGGACCCCTAGGACTATCATTTACCACTTTCATTTTGGGGCTGTAGTGGTACCAGTCGGTGGCTCCCGGGAGTCGGGACAGATTTCGAGTCCCTATTTGTACTAATTGAGAGGAGACAAGGACAATCTATCCATTGATGGAGGGAGAGAGTACTAAGGGGTACTCGATGCCATGTAAGAATGAACTCTGGGATACCCAAAAGTATTGTTTAACCCCCCTAAAGAAGAGGTTTGTGATACCAGAAAGTATTGTTTAGGTCGTCTGATTTTTTCCCTACATATATATCTCATGTATAAAAACTGCTCGGTATAATGCATTTCGTCTTTCCATCGTAAAGATTCTCCATTTCTAGACTTATCAATCCACGCATTCTGTTTGAAGCCGTAGAGGTACCACGTGGTGGCCCTAGTGGGTCGAGACAGATTGATTGTCTTTACGACTAGTCTTTCGTATACTCAGGAAGGGTCAAAGAGACGTGAGGTGACAAGTCTTTGAGGAACAAGCAAATTATTAATAAAAATGCGATGAGTTTTCTTAGAAAATTGTGCGTAGTACAAAGTATCCCTAGTATTGTGAACGAACATCGGTAGGTACTATGGATATAGATTTAGCTAACGACCGCCATTTAAATGTGCTGGCGACCGCCATTTAATTTAAGTGGTGACTGCCATTCATTATCTGGGGGCGCAACTTAATTTAAGTGGCGGAAGCCACTTCTTGTATGGCAACCGCCACTTTTTATCTGGCGGTAATCACTAAGCTGAATGGCGTCCACCACATAATTCCCCTGTTGTCTAACTGCCGGAGGTCACTTAATTTAATTGCGAATTGATGGAGGTTTTTACTTAATTTATGTGACGACCACCACTTCAGTTACTGTAAACCAACTTTTATTCGCAGCTACTTTTATTTCGCGATTTACCTGCGGTAAACTGGTTCGTGGCGAGTAATTTTCGCGATCGACCCTTTTTCGGTCCTGTGACAGACGTTCAAGGACTGGTTCACGACTAGAGATATTCACGATATATCGAATAATAGTTGGTTTACTGTATCTAGCTTTCTCTAATTTAAAGAAATTTATAATTAACTTTGTACTGTTGTATTGAGCGCCAATTTAACATAAACTCAAATAATAGAAGATATCTTTAATTATTTGAAGATATCATCAATTCATTTGATGCGAGCAACAACTTCCTTAAATATCTTCGGAAATAATTAATATCTTCAATTCTGAATTATTGCTCACATTAATTGAATTGTTGGTAGCATTAATCATTCCGCTGAATTGATGAGCGCGCATTAATTGAATTGATGCGCGCTACAATTCAGTTGAAGAGAGCAATAATTCAATTATTGCAAGCATTAAATGAAATATTACTGTCTTCAATTGAATTGTTAAGCGCATTCAATTCAATTATTGATATTATATTAATGCGTGACGCCTCCATATGAGTGAAGTATTCTCGTGAGGGATGTTAAACAATATACAATCAATCAATCATATTAATTCGCGCAATAATATTGAATTGATGCTCTCCTCAATCGAATTAATGATATCATTGATTCAGTTGATGCGCGCAATAATTCTTTTAGAGAGAGAGAGAGCGACTACATGAATATAATTAGAGACATCTTCAATTCAACAAATCCACAGTAATATTGAATTGTTGCTCGCATTAATTCCTTATATGAAAGCGTTATAATTAGTTAAAGATATCTTCAATTAGAGAGATCATCAAATCATTTACATCGATCTCCAAATGTAAAGTTGCGAGCAATAATTCCACCACTTTGATGCGCCCATCACTGGAATCGATGATAGTAATAAACTGAATTGATGTGCGCATCAAATCAATCATTGCTCTCATCAGTTGAAGTAATGCATGTATCAATATGGTGGATTTATTTCTTCAGCCTACACTATCTTTTGATGCTTGCATATTGATACATGTATGACTAAGCATGGCAGGCACTGTATGAGAAAAAAGTTTTCCTTGTATATTCACTTTGTTCCATACTGCGGTCCCACCCAAAGTGAGGGAATGATTTGAACAAACTTGAATCTACACTTCGTGTAGATGTTTGCAAATTAACATTATTAATCCTGGTCGGTCGCGGTAACTCAGTGGTAGGGCCTTCGCTTCTTAACCGGAAAGTCGTGAATTATAGCCCCGCTTTTGCCATGGCCACGTCAAACCTAAGACCTAAACATTGCTCCTTCGCCAAACACTCGGCATTTAGAAGTGGGATCTTTCTTATATGACCTTTAAACGGAGGTTCCCTCTCGTAGCAGGCATAGGTAAATGAAAGAACTCTCATTGCTGCGGGCCTGGGCGCTAAGCAATGGTCTAAAGAACAAGGTACGATTGTAAACATAAAAAGGTCCAAAAATTTTCTCTCTTTAAAAGGTGTCTGGAATTAACCTTAATCAGCATTTTAAGAAAGTAAAATATATACCAGGTATAATATGTCAACAACATCAGAATGATATTCCTAATTGGATAGCATTATGACATCATGAATAAGACATTTCCCGCCTTTTTTTCAAAATAAACATGAAAACTGTCAAATGTCATACAGATTATTGCTCAGGAAAAAATGTGCGCATTTGTCGAGCAAAATGAAAACGATATATATTGTGTATTATTTTAGATTTGAAAAACATACTTGAATATGAATTTGCTCGACGCATGCGCTGTATGTTTTCTGAAAGGAAATTCTCCTGAATTTATGGATATTTTCATTGAAAATGGCATTTGTACAGTTTTATGCCAACTTCTAGCTCTCGTCATATGACACAAATCATTTTTCTGATTAAACTGAGCGGATTTTGGGTATGATAATCCATTCCTTATTTGAATGCCAGGGTTTGAGCTCCAAGTGAAATCATCGATATTTTGGGCCAAATGACTTTAGAAACTGTACCTACTTCTTTGTGGTACGTTGTTCGTGAAAAAGATTTTTAAAAAATGTCCAATATATCCCAATCCCTTATTGTGGTTCCGGGACTGTTGTTTTTGCATTTCATTAAGGAACCTTTCACATAAGTTTTGTATTTTCTAGTGCAGTGGTTCTTCAGATTGGAGATCAGGTCTTCCAACAGTCTGTTGGAATTCCCATGAGCACGAGTAGTGCTCTTTTTTTTTTTTTTTTTAGCTTAGCTGTTTTTATATTCTTATGAAGCACGGTTTATTCAAAAGCTTCTACATGAGAAGAAAAAAATATCCTGTTGTGGCCTTCAACTGGATGTTTAGATAAATCGACGTTTTATCTATTTACAATAATCCTTTGCATTCATGAAAAGTGAAGATAATGAACAGTGATCAATCTCATAACTCCTTTAAGCAATACAAAATAGATACCGGTAGTTAAGAAAACACGGACCCCTGGATATATCGTCGCTGTAGAGGCAGACGGTCGTATGTGTATGCAAAGTTTGAGTTCAAATAAGAGAGAAAAAAAACGAAGAAAAATCAGAAACCTGATCCAAAACTCTTTGATATGGTACGAAGTGTCTAAATCGATTTAGAAACATATAAAAATACTTTAAATGTTGCTTTATATCTGTTTTAAAACCTATTTTAACATATACGTCCTTTTGATTTGGTAGTATTCAATCATTGTTTACTTTACTTAAAGTCATAACTTCCACTTACCGCCTTTTTAAATTATCCAGAATGGGAATGAAACAGATACTACGTAAGCGAATCATGTTCAAAAACTCATTTATTCATTCCATTTATAAAATGTGTACTTCACAGGATGTACTATTTCAAAACAAAAATATTTGAATTTGTCATTCAACAAAACACACACCCATGAATAGTGTGAAAAATACTTTCATTATTTCATCCCTCAAATCAACATTAAGAATATCAGTTCACCTTGCTAATCTACTAACATTCACAAATATTCGTCAATGGGTAGCTACATTTTTATCAGAAATCTTCGAAAATGTGATCTACAAAAACCAGATAGATTAATAGAACACGCATCAACTTCGGATTACGCATCAACATCAGAAAAACGAGACAAACCTGTTTTGTGGGTTTGTTCAAATGGAATCATGTGAATAAAAATGAATTCTTGGAACGCTACTTAGCAAAACTGACAAACAAAAGCCACACAGTGCACAGATTATTAGATGCTCTACCATAATCTTGAGTCAATCTGAACTGTCTTCTTCATCGGGTTCTTCCAGAACGTTGCACACATTCCCCTTGTAAGGAAGCTGTGAGTAGAAACTCTGAGGAATAATGTTTTTGTTTCATAGATTCATTAGATCTTTGAACTTGGCATCTGATATTGGGATAAGGCTGAATAAAGTGGTTTTAGATGTAATTTTTCATGTTTCTCAGCTTTTCTACACTGCTTCTTCCCTGAATATCAACTGATGTATATTCTGGCTAACTGATTTAGTATTTGAAAAATATCTTGGTAGGGTCTTCTTTTCGATACTGAAATGAATGGATATTGTTCCATTTTACTCTTGATCCATCTACTGCAAAAACCCTGTTGCCTGTATATCTGTAAGACTTTTGAAATCTAATACATCTGTGTGTTCCAACTCCTTCACTACAAACTTGGGTAGGTTTACTTTAGCATTGCGAACACCAAGCATCCAATCACTGGGAGAAAACATACCTGCATGTTTTGTGGATCGTTCAATAGTAGCGTGAACAGAATCTCCCTCCATGTGTGAGTGCCCTCTTTCAAAATAAGTGCGTGTTATCTTTTAAATTGGAAGATTAACAACCGAGTAGAGAAATATCCCACTAAATGGTAAATTTCTTTGTTGTCCGGTGCAACTGTCTGAATAGTACACCAGTTCATCGACTGACCCCACACTTTTATTGTAGTCAAGAAGACATGAAGCGCCACAGTTTCCTCGTTTGGTTTCTACCACATGTTGCTAACAGTTTCTTTTGTAACAACATCAAATATAGTGTAGTATAAGTCATTTACTTGAGTTTTAAGAGTGACAAGTACCTTTTGCAAATCAAAGTTGATAGTTTTGATCATCACATTTTCAGTTGATCTCTGTTTATCTTCTTGCTTTTCCATCCTTGCTTCCTGCTTTAATTTTTCAAAATGCATTAGAAAATGCGCATATATCATTCTTTGGCTTATGAGACCATACACTGAACTCGGTACCAAATATTTTATCATACAGCCAATATTTCTGTGCCTCATTGCAGTCCTTTTTATACTTCTCAGTGTACAAATTGTACATTTTTCTTATGGATAGAGAACTGTCCAAATATTCTCTCAGTTGATTTTCTACAGTAGTGAGATTCTGTTCTTGGGAATGAACGGATGTGGTGTCTGATACAATTTTTGTCATCCTCTGAAATTTTGTTCTTTGGAATATGTTTTCCTCTATTGTATGTTGAAGAGAAAGGGTCCTTTTTCTTCTTTAATGCGTACGTAACTGTTTTCTCACCAATATCCAATGTTCCTAAGTGTCTTCTTGCATACCTCTACCTTGCTCTCATCTATAGGCAAATAATAATGAATAGTGTGGTTCTTTCTTGATTCTTCTTCTGGATTTTTGGTTTTTTCCACGCTTTTCTGTCATTATTGCATGACACCTTATGAAATCTCTTTGGTGATCGTATGATAGATTCCAGTAAATTTGAAATATATCCGACCTCTGGGTGTTACTGATTTTGTCTTGACATTTGTACATGCATTTGCAAGTTGTTTCTTTCTATGTTCTCTTAGAGATTTTACTGCCCTTGCAGTTTGTGTATGCCTTTCCTTTATTGCAAAGCTGTTTGGCTTTCTGTTATGTTTCTTTGCTTTCGTCTACATCTCAATGTACTAGTCGTACAAGTAGATGGTTCATTAAGACTGCTGTTGCAACTGTCTTCACATTCATTTTCATTAATACAGACATTTTTTGTATTTCTAAATGTACGTTTCATTTTTTTCTTCCCCAGAGAACTTGAACTATTAAGCCATTTTCTCTTACCTCCACTTGGAAGTACATATTCATCTGAAGAATCTTCAATCAGATCGAAACTGCTTTCATATGTTGTACATTTTGCATCTTGTGAATCGTTACCTAACATATGATTAGATTATGTCAATCTTGATATGTTGTTTCTTTCATCTGTAGTGGTAAGCTTAACTATCACTTCGTCGCAAGGGATGTCACCAATAGCACTAAGTATTTGATCTAATTGCTCCACCGTGAGAGAAGTATTCATGCTCTCTTTGGGTACATGCACCTCACAGTCTTGTGACCTCTGTTAGAACATTAGAATCTACGTTCTGCTCTGTTTCAACTGCTGATTCTGTGTTGTCCATGATGTCTCTCGCTGATTCTATGTTGCCTATGGTGTCTTTCCCTGATTCTATGTTGCCTATAATGTATTTCGTTGATTATGTGCTGTCTTTTGGTGACTCTGTGTTGTACATGATGTCTTGCGCTGATTCTGGGTTGTTTGTGGTGTCTTGCGCTGATACTGGGTTGTTTGTGGTGTCTTGCGCCGATTCTGGGTTGCCCAGGGTGTTTTTCGCTGATTCTGGGTTGCCAATGATATCTTTCGCTGATTCTGGGTTGCCTGTGGTGTCTTTCGCTGATTCGATGTTGCCTATGATGTATTTCGCTGATTCTTTGTTGTCTATAGTGTCTTTTGTTGATTCTGTGTTGTTCATGATGTCTTGCGCTGATTCTGTGCTGTCTATGATGTCTTTCGCTGATTCTGTGTTCTCCATTGTGCCGTTCGCTAATTCTGTTCGTTTGTTCATGATGTTGATTCTGTGTCCTCGGTGTCTTTTGCTGATTTTATATTGGTATTCACGTCGTCTGTGTTGTCGGGTGTTCCGTTATGTCTATTGTTCTGTGTGAGAACTTGCTTTCTTACAGTTTTTCTGTATTTTGCTAGGCGTATATTATCGTCACTACTATCAGAATAATAATTTCCCCCTTCGTGAACCCGGCATAATATAATATCTTCATCACCGTCAAAGTATTTTTCAGTTTCCGTCATATTTAGGCTAAATGTTGCGCAAAGTGACCAGTTTCTAGATGCTCTTTATACGCTTTGTTATAGTATTTTATGTTATCAGACAGTATACCAATTCTTATTTTAACCTTCAGTACAAGACTTTACTACATGCATTTTAATTCAACTGGCACCGAAGGATGAGATACATGGTCTTTAAAGGTTGTACAGGATAAATTATAATTGTTCAAACTAATTTCCTGCTGAATATGTCGATTCGATATATCCTTATGACAAACGGGATGAGCATTTCCATCGTCAACTTCCGATATTTATGTACCAATATTCCATTATCACCTCATATGGTGTTTATATATCTCAACCGATTTGATGCGCAAGAACTTGTTATACGTACGATCAGTTTGCAAATTGAGACACGTTACTTGCAAACATATTGATGTTACAGGGGTTTAAACAATCTCGTGCAAAGTCAGCATTTAGCAAATTCTTTGGTCGTTATAATGATCTAGTTTGCCAATACAACCTATCATTGGGTCAAATGCTGTCAGACGTGTTTCATAACAATTGTTAGGCAGTTCTTGACACACTGATTTGACTACGGATTACACCGTTTACCTGATCAAGAGATAGGGTTCACTGGTGGTGTGACCGGTCAACAGGGTATACTCCGTCCTCCTAGACACATGATTCCACCTCTGGTATATCCAGGGGTCTGTGTTTGCCCAACTCTATTTTGAATTATCTTCACCTTTCATTACCTTCCCCATTTTCCCTTTTCTTGAATGTCTCCCTTTGGAAACGAAGGCGCTCCTTCGTTTGTACAAACTTGAAAATCCTATACATAGGGATAGCGTGTGCTAAGGTTCGTTGAAATTAAACCAATGGTGCTAGAGAATATGAAATTGTGAAAAATTTGACGCAAAGAAGACGTGACAAACAAAACACATCTATCTGTCGATAGTTGATATCAAGAAAAATTGTATGTAAAGCAGTGATTACATGTATTAATGTGCGCGAGTTTTATAATTAAGAGCATTGTTGTCTGTGACACTTTTGGTTAATTTACAAAGTAGACCCCAACCCCCGCACCTTTGTAAATGTTTCCACGTTGTATAGATTCAAGATTTTTGTATCCTCGCGACTATAGTAAGGGTATATATATTGTTTTTCCTGTCGCTCTGTCAGAAATTTTTAATCTGGCTCATAACGTATGAATGGTGAGTGATAGGGGTCACATATCTCATATACAAGTTCCTTATTTTCGTACCAAGTTTTTTGACCAGGTGAGCTTGGTATTTAACCTACGAGTACATTTAAGAAAACCTATTTAAAACATCCTGGACCATTTCAAGTAATGTTTTCATAATTGTATATATATTCCTTGTGGTAAGCCCTTAGCATTTCATGCATAAATGGTTTACAAGGTCATAGATCATGCATGAAATGTTAAGGGCTTACCACAGGAGACGATGAAGGTAGAAATGACATAGATCATGGTATTGCATGAAAGTTATTGCCATAAGGAATTTATTTACAAAGTATGGAAGCTCTACCTTAAATGGTTAATAAGATATTTAATCGTTTACGCTTTCTTAGAAGTAGGAGGAACTTGACCTTCACCTCCAGAAAAAACAAAGTTATGTTAGCCAGAATGGTGTTCAGGCATGTTCTGAGAATTCAAGTGCAATTATGACGTGATTATTTTTAGCCGAAGTTGTGGCCACAATATGTGAGCAAAATTAAAATTACATCAGGTGAAAATCAACAGAGTCAAGGTGACTCAGATGAGCGATGTGACCCACAAACCTCTTGTTTTATAGTAGTAGTGAATGGTAGGAATGTGAGCTTGAACTAAAGAACTGAACGCATGCTATGAAGGACGAACCACAAACCAAGCCTAATCAATGATATAGAAGTTTGGGCAAAAGAGAAATGTTTAGATAGTATTATGTTACATCTGACGAGAATTTTAAACAATTTTGAAGACAACATCTGTAGCTGCCACACCCCCCTTGAAGTATGAGCCAAGCAAAAATATGTGGCCTGTAGAATGTCTGCAAGCTTTTTTCTATGTAACATTGACCTTTTGACCCAAAAAGCAGCAAAACTAAAGCTACATATTCAATTAGTGATAACTACCAGTTAAACTGAGTGGAGGCCACCATATATTAAATAGCGGTTGCAAGTTAAATTAAGTGGCGACCACCATATGCAAGGTGAAGATAACGAACGGTGATCAATCTCATAACTCCTAGAAGCAATGCAAAATAGATAGTTGGGCAAACACGGACCCCTGGACACACCAGAGGTGGGATCAGGTGCCTAGGAGGAGTAAGCATTCCCTGTTGACCGGTCACACCCGCCGTGAGCTCTATATCCTGATCAGGTAAACGGAGTTATCCGCAGTCAAAATCAGTGTGCCAAGAACGGCTTAACAATCGGTATGAAACACGTCAGACAGCATTTGACCCTATGCGAGGTTGTATTGACGAACTAGATCGTTATAACGACCATAGAATTTGCGAAATGCTGACTTCAATCGAGACTGTTGAAATCCCTGTACCATCAACTTGTTTGTCAGTAGCTTACCTCGATTTAAAAACTGACTATACCCAGAAGAACAAGCTCTTACATATCGAATCAGTTGAGATATATAAACACCATATGCAGGTGATAATGGAATATTGCTACATAAATGTGGGAAGTTGACGATGGAGAAGCTGAAATCATCCCGTTTGTCATACAGCTGAGTTGTCAGTTTGCCGTTAATGTCTACTTTCAATAAAATATCTAAGTATGAAGCAGAAGTGGACGACTCTGTGGTGTCCTTTATTTCGAGCTCACAGGGATATATCAAATCGACATATGAATGAAAGCTCTCATTGTTAATAGACAAAACGTCATCGATATATCTAAAAGTCGAATTGAAGGTCACCGCGAGAGATTTTTTCTTCTCACGTAGAAGTTTTTGAATAAATTCTGCTTCATATGAATATAAAAACAGGTCAGCCAACAAAGGAGCACAATTCGTGCCCATGGAAATTCCAACAGACTGTTGGAAGACCTGATCACCAAAGACCACGAAGATATTGTCAATGAGGAACTCTAGCATAATGTATCAAGTTCTTCTTTTTCATATTTAGCCCATCGTCTGGCATAATCTTTGACAGAACTCATAATAGAGATGAAGTTCTGTCGCCAATTAAAAGACCGAGGTTCTCTGTATTTAGGACCTCTAAGAATAAGTGATTTGAGGTCCTCATTTTCAACTATATCAACATCACCAGTAATGACATGTCCAGCTGGACTATAGTTGAAAGAAGATGAAGAACAAGAACATGTTGGTGGATTACGTATAAGATGGTCTATATCTAAGCACTGCAAAGTTTGTTTATAATTAAAAAGTTTGGATGCAATAGTAGAAGTATAGCTGTAGGAAATACAGGGTGTAGACTTGAACTTGAAATAAGTTGGAATACACGACTGAACCCTTTTATGACGAAGAATGTTGCCTTATGTTGACGGCATCTATTCCTTTGTTTGTAACTTTGAGCTTAAGAAACTGGCGGCATGATTTGGAAGGAATATCATCCATGGTCCGTGCTGGTTTATAGAGCCTGTGGTAGGCAACATCCATAATCATAGAGTTCAGTCTATATTCAGGTGTTGAAAAATCCAAGCATAGACTAGCCATAGCTTCTTCAAATAACGTGTGTAAAACCCTCAATGGAATAGAGTAAAGTTTTGTACGAATACGATGTGGACCTAATTGTCTGTTGACGTGAGGCAAAAGTGAATCAAACGTAACATCATTTAAATATAAATCAATATCAATTATCTATCCTTTCACTTGCCGCCTTTCATACAAAACGCACAGTGTAGTTAGAACTACAAATCCTCTAACAGAATATGTTGCATACCAAACTTATAAAACCATTATCTTTTCTATGAGACACAAAAAATGGCATAGTTCAGGCGAGGTAAGCAACACTATCAGGTATAACGGACCCTTTGTCTGTCTGGGATCAAGTAATGAATAGAATCTCCAGCAGTACTCCAACCAATTGAAACCTTCACCCTTAGTAGAGTAGAAAAATGGAACTCAAGATCTCTCCCGAACCCCAGGGGACACCGGGTGGTACCACTATACAACTCAAAACTGAAAGCGGCAAATGATAGCTCTCTACGAGATACAAAAAATATCAATGTTCAGGTGAACTAAACAATACTTCCAGGCATCACAGAGCTCTTCTTTACATGGCATCAAGTACTCCTTATCATGCTTTACTTACATCAATGGATACATTGTCCCTGTCACCCCTGATAGAATAGAAGTCGGAAGTCGAAATCTGTCCCGACGTCCGGGAGCCACAAGGTGGTACAACCACAGCCCCAAATTGAAAGTGGTAAATGATAGTCCTAGGGGTCCTCTACCTACCTTGCCTTGATGTTCCTTTCGCCTTGTCTTCAAAGATTAATGTTGGAAAAGGAGTCATAAAACCCCCTCTTTCATTAGAAGAAACGAAAAATGTCAAAGGTCAGGTGAACTAAACAATACTTCCGGGTATCCCAGAGCTCTATTTTACATGGCATCGAGTACCCCTTAGTACCCTTTACCTCAATCAATGGATACATTGTCCTTGTCATCCCTCTTAGAGTAGAAATGGGGACACGAAATTTGTCCCGACCCCCGTGGAGCCACCGGGTGGTACCTCTACAGCCCCAAATGAAAGTGGTAAGTGATAGTCCTAGGGGTCCTCTACCTTGCCTTGATGTTCCATCCACCTTGTCTTCCAAGATTAATGGTGGAAAACCAGTCATAAAACCCCCTCTTTCATTACGAGAAACGAAAAATGTCAAAGTTCAGGTGAGCTAAACAATACTTCCGGGTATCCCAGAACTCTTCTTTACATGGCATCGAATACTTTTTAGTACTCTCTACCTCAATCAATGGATACTTTGTCCTTGTCTCCCCTCAATTAGTAGAAATAGGGACTCGAAATCTCTCCCGACCCCCGGGCCTCCCAGGTGGTACCACTACAGCCCCAAACTGAAAGTGGTAAATGATAGTCCTAGGGGTTCTCTACCTTGCCTTGATGTTCCTTCTGCCTTGTCGTCTTAGATTAAAACCCCTTCAATCTTTACGAAAAATGAAAAATATCTAATTTCAGGTGAGATAAACAATACTTTCGGGCATCCCAGAACTCTTCTTTACATGGCTTCGAGTACCCCTTAGTTCCCTCTACCTCAATCAATGGATACATTGACCTTGTCACCCCTCTTAGAGTAGAAATGGGGACTCGAATTTGCCCCGACCCCCGGGAGCCACTTGGTGGTACCACTACAGCCCCAAAATCAAAGTGGTAAATGATAGTCCTAGGGGTCCTTTACCTTGCCTTGATGTTCCTTCCGCCTTGTCTTCCAAGATTAATCATGGAAAAGCAGTCATAAAACCCCCTCTTTCATTACGAGAAACGAAAATTGTCAAAGTTCAGGTGAGCTAAACAATACTTCCGGGTATCCCAGAGCTCTTCTTTACATGGCATAGAATACTTCTTAGTACTCTCTACCTCAGTCAATGGATACATTGTCCTTCTCATCCCTCCTAGAGTAGAAATGGGGACTTACCTTGCCTTGATGTTCCTTCCGCCTTGTCTTCCAAGATTAATCATGGAAAACCAGTCATAAAACCCTTTCATTCTCTACGAAAACGAAAAAAAAACAACAACAAAAAACCCCTCTTTCATTACGAGAAACGAAAACTATCAAAGTTCAGGTGAGCTAAACAATACTTCCGGGTATCCCAGAGCTCTAATTTACATGGTACCGAGTACTCCTTAGTAACCTCTACCTCAATCAATGGATACGTTGTCGTTGTTACCCCTCTTAGAGTAGAAATGGGGACTCGAAATTTGTCCCGACCCCCGGGGAGCCACCGGGTGGTACCTCTACAACCCCAAAATGAAAGTGGTAAGTGATAGTCCTAGGGGTCCTTTACCTTGCCTTGATGTTCCATCCACCTTGTCTTCCAAGATTAATGCTGGAAAACCAGTCATAAAACCCTTTCATTCTCTATGAAAAACGAAAATTTTCAAAGTTCAGGTGAGGCAAACAATACTTCCGGGTATCCCAGAGCTCTTCTTTACATGGCATCGAGTACTCCATAGTACTCTCTACCTCAATCAATGGATACATTGTCCTTCTCATCCCTCCTAGAGTAGAAATGGGGACTCGAAATCTGTCCCGATCCCCGAGAGCCACCGGATGGTACCGCTACAGCCCCAAACTGAAAGTGGTGAATGATAGTTCTAGGGGTCCTTTGCCTAGCCTTGATGTTCCTTCTGCCTTGTTTTCACAGATTACAGCTCTAAAAGCAGTCATAAAACTCGTGTTACTGTTTTTAATAGGCTATGCACGATGTCAAAATCAGGTGAGCTAATGCACAATTTTTGATGACAGTCACCGGATGGAGGCATTACTATGTATTCACCTGATATTACAGAGAAAGTGTTTGTTTCATTATTTAACCCTGCTTCCTTACACCACTTGCTCCAAAGATTTCCTTTGTTGATTTCTTTTGTTACAAAACAATGGTTATCACTCTTCAGGTGAGCTAATTTACAGAAAAGATTTTTGAAGCAATATGATTTCAAATGGATTGCCATATGAAAATAGGATCAGTCTTGAGATAATAAAGCACCCCATATCATATATTTTTCCCTATCATATCAATCTATTCATAGGTACTTAATGACTAAGATTGTAATATTCTGGTGAGCTGAATTATCAATGTGCATTTACTTTCGTGCATATAAGCTGAGAAATTATTTGTTCAAAAAGATCAGAAAATGAAATGTTTGGTCAATTTTATTTCCTTCCATCCTTTCATTACAAATTACTGATTAAATAAATTTCACCATTGATGGACAATCTCTCATGTGAGCTAAGTTGCCCATGAGTGTTGCGATTGACATTTATTAATTCAAAACATTGATTAAATTAAAAATTTTCTTTAAAATGGGTTTCAAATTAAATATGTTTCTATGAGTACTCTCATTCCTTTGATGATTTTCCTTAGTGGCTGCTAGCTTCTACGTGCTTATTGGCTGCTGGTTAGTGGCTGCTAGCTTCAGCCTGGTCAGAGATGCAGTTCTGTCGCCAAATGAAAGACCTAGTTCTCTGAATTTAGGACCTTATTGCAACCAGAGTGACAAATACCAATCAGTCCGAGATCTATGTTTTTTTAAAACCATTAAATGAAAACCAAACACTGGTACATATATTTCCAGTATAAGAAATATGAATACTCGAATGCCAACTACCTGTAGCTTGAACGTCTCTTCTCTTCAAGGGCAGCGCCGAATTCAAAATAAGTGATTACAGATCCTCATTTTAACTATATCAACATCACCAGTAACGACATGTCCAGCTGGACTATAGTCGAAAGAAGAAAAAAGCACATCTAGGCACTGCAAAGAGTGTTTGTAATCAAAAAGTTTGGATGCAATAGTAGAAATATATTTGTAGGAAATACAGGGTGTAGAATTGAACTTGAAATATGTTGGAATACAAGGCTGGTCCTTATATGACGAAGAATTTGCTGATGTATATGGCATATATTCCTTTGATAGTAAAGGAATTGGTTGTATGATTCGGAAGGAATATTATCCATAACCCGCGGTGGTTTAAAGAGCTTGTGATAGACAGCATCCATAATCATAGAGTTCATTCTATTTTCTAGTGTTGAAAAATCTAAGTATGTATCATCTTCGCTAGCCAAGGATTTTCGGTCCACTCCGCTCCCCATATTATATGGACCGGAGTGGACCAAAAGCCCTTGGTTAGCGAAGATGAGTATGGACTAGCTTTGGCTTCTTCAAATAGCGTATTTAAAACTCTCAATGGAATAAAGTTTATAGAGAAGTTGGTGACCACCATTACTTATTAGAAATCTGTGTCCTGATATATATATTTTTTTATTAAGAGAACCCTTAGTTTCCCTGACGAGAGAGGTTACACACAACAACGTAGAGAGCATTAGAAGGTTTACAGGTCAAATGATCAAAGTACAGAAAGTACGTCCGGTGAGATTACTAGTAAATGAATTTCTAGTGATCAATATATTACAAGTTTTACAATAAAACATATATAACATATTTTTGAAAGACAAAAATTATTTTGTTATGACTGATATCAATTTTCTGTACACAAAATTGATTTTTATTACAAAAAGATCCCAATTGGCGCCCCATATGTGCAATCATTTGAATTTATATTATCATGTATCACTACCCCCTTGGGAATATATAGGTGAATAAATATATGGCGATGTGCAGGGGTAGGTTGGTTGTATATTGTTTAACTTGCCACTCAAGAATCTTTCACTCATATAGAGACGTCATCATTGCCGGTGAAGAGCTACAAAATTTAGACCTATGCTCGGCGCTTACGGCATTTGAAGAAGGAGGAATCTGTATCGTGTCACACCTGCTGTGACACGAGGCTTCGGTTTTTGCGGTCTCATCCGAAGGACCGCCCCATTATATCGCCTCTTACGATAAGCAATGGGTACTGAGGACCTATTCTAACCCGGATCCCCTCGGGATGATATGCAGGGGCTATGTTGTATGTATTTAAAATTTGTTTAAATATCTCAGACTTGGTTGAATATTTTATTCACATACTCATTTACCGGTATTCAATATTCACATTAACAACACTTGCTTACCTAAGAATAAGGTAGGATGACGAATGGGAATGCAATTCAGTAGATTAGGCTGTTCAAAATTAATTCTACGTTTAACGTCATCTCAAAACTTCAAAACCTACGAGGGAGGGAGTAAAAAAATAAACAAACACAATTTTTAAACAAATGTGTATTTATTGAAAATTACCTATTCAGTGACCCCAAAATCAACAATTTCAAATAATTGACATTGTAGAGTTTTATTTATATTCAAGTCCATGTCGATTAAAATCACCCAATTTAGTGACCGAAAAAGTAATATGTCAAATTAAACATATTGTAGGATTTGATTTTCAAGTCCATGTCAATTTTTGCGTTTTCCCAGCAAAAACTTTTCCCTTAATCTGGGTTTGTATCCGTTCTGCGAACACACCATGCAGATTAGGTGAGCAGAGGAGTGGCTTGCGATAACATCAGGTGGTACATCCAATGGATTGTCATCACCACAAACATAGCAAACTAAAGGAAAACATTTCCTTTTTGTGGAAATAGTTGCTAGACGCATGTGATTCAGTTACAATTAAAATTATGATGACAATATTTCATACATTTTTGTAATAACACATCTTAAGAGTTTAAAATATGCTTTACTTTTTTTGTGTTGATTTTTTTTGTTATACAATTTTCTATGTACTATTAATCAGTTTTGAAAGGAAGATGCTAATTTGGTGTACCACAACTAAAAGATCAGGATTGTACCTTCACTTATACAAATACAAGGCAGGGTTCCGATAGTTTAGGACGCCTTCAAATAAATTGATTAAATAATTACACAGTTTTCTTTTTAGTGCTTTAAATTTTTATGATTAAATGCTTTGTACAAAGTAATTATCAATCAGTAAGTTCTGTATTTCCAATCATAGTACAAACTGTCATGAAATAGTATATCAGAACTCTTCAGTGTTGAGAAGGTTAATGTGAAATGGTGGCCGTTTGCAACGGCTTCGAAAATAGCTATCTTTATTTACTGTGGGATGTATATTTAATTGCTGTTATAAAATTTAGAAATTCATTTCAAAATTAAGGATTATCTCCCTCATGCATAGCTCTTATCCTTGGACGAATTTGTCTTCACTTTTTTGGCACGCTGTTTTTGGCTAAATTTAGCTCTAATACTTCATAGTTATTTCGGATTTCAAACATTTCGGTTGAGCATCACTGAAGAGACATTATTTGTCGAAATGCGCATCTGGTGCAACAAAATTGGTACCGTATAAGTTTTACATTTACACTATGTAAAGGTAAGAAATGCATGTTTCATTGTGATAGGGAGTTAATAGGATGTCTAAGGCGAAAAGTTAAAGCGGTCAAGGAATTCAGTTTAACCCATTTTAATCGCAAAAAGCGGCTGAAGTTCAGGCATGATTTCCCGAATCACTTTGTGTGACACTGGTCTGACATTCGGAAGAGGTGTCAGTCCAAATATCCAGCCTCGACGAATCTCGCTGAGATTAGTTCGGTTCAAACCATCTTTGTACGTTTTCTTTACTTTAATAGTGGCATATACTTTCATTTTCTTCATGTAAGGACCTTTGATCAAATATTTCAGTGCGTTTTCCTCTTACGCGGGATGTAGAATTAAGTCGCTAAAGGAAAAATCAAACTTGAACGACTACTTCAAATCCGGATTTGTTTGTTTTTTCAAAACGGCAATTTCGCCGAAACCTACACGTTCAGGTGACGTTAAACGTAGAATTAACTTTAGGCAGCATTATCTGAGATACTCAGGTGCCCTAGAAATATAAATCAAGGTCTTTATCTAACATATCATTTATTCAACGAGACGCACCAATATTCAATACATTTTCTAAAAGTATAAGAATATATATGCTGATGTTCACACATAGAGAGAGTTTTTAATACAGAAACATTTTATTTATAACATAGCTAAAGAAAACATAGCTAAGGAACTTGATGATCAAAAACGAAAAATGTCGGAAGATCCTACGGAAGAAAATGTAAATAAATATAATGAAATTAAAGAAAAGTTGGAATTGATAAATGAAAATAAAACAAGAGGTATTATTCTTCGATCAAAAGCAAAGTGGTGTGAAGAAGGAGAAAAGTGTACTAAATATTTTCTCTCCTTAGAAAAAAGAAACTATAAAAATAAATACATATCTACAATAACGTCAAATAAAGGGGTTTTGGAAGGAAGAGAGAAAATATTAAAAGAAGAACAATCATTTTTTGAAAAGTTATACACATCAGATTTAGATTATTGTGACTATAAGAATTATATTGATCAATTTACTTACAATATGAATATTCAAAAACTTGAAAAAGAGGATTCCTTGTCTTGTGAAGGACCTATTACAGTTCATGAATGTGAAGCTATACTAAACACTTTTAAATGCAATAAATCGCCTGGCACTGATGGTTTCCAAATGGAATTTTATAAGTATTTTTGGAAAGAAATTTCAGAATTAATAATTGACAGCCTGAATGAAAGTATCCAAAAACACAAACTTTCCATAGATCAAAGAAAAAGCATCATAACTCTTGTACCTAAAAAAGATAAAGATAGGACTGTACTTAAAAACTGGAGACCAATATCACTTCTTAACTTTGACTACAAAATTTTATCAAAAGTACTTGCTAGAAGAATTAAAAAGTTTTTACCTCAAATTGTAGACACTGATCAAACTGGATATATAGAGAACAGATTTATTGGAGAAAACATTAGAACTATTTCTGATCTTATACACTATACAAGTCTAAAAAACATTCCTGGTTTAATTCTTTTAGTTGATTTTGAGAAGGCATTCGACACTGTAGAATGGAATTTCTTGGATAAAGTATTAGATACATTTGGGTTTGGAGAAAGTTTTAGACTCTGGGTTAAGATACTATACACAGATATCTCAAGCTGTGTTATAAACAACGGATTCTCAACCCCTTTTTTCAAAATAAGTAGAGGAGTCAGGCAAGGTTGTCCCCTTTCTCCATATCTTTTCATTCTTTGTGTTGAGTTGCTTGCAATAAGAATAAGAGAAAACAAAAATGTTCATGGAATCAGAATTGGTGAAACAGAATTTAAGATAAGTCAACTAGCAGATGACACTACCTGCTTTTTAAGTGATGAGAAATCTGGAATTGAATTACTAAACATCATTCAAAATTTTAAACATTGTTCTGGACTCAAAATTAATTTAGATAAAACAGAAGCAGTTTGGATTGGAAGTTGTAAAAATTTCAGACCAGGAATCTTACCTGTTAAGTGGTCAAAAGGTCAATTTTTTACATTAGGAATATGGTTTAGTTCAAAAGGTGAAGAAGAAATGTTAAGAAAGAATTTTAATACAAAACTAGAAGAATTGAAATTAACATTAAATTTATGGAAAATGAGGAATCTAACTCTTATTGGTAAAATCCTAATAACAAAAACACTGGCAATCCCTAAACTCATTTATCAAGCGCAAGTTCTCCCTTTCTCGTCAGAATTAATTAAAGAAGTAGAAAAAGAAATAAATGCCTTTATTTGGAATAATGAAAAGCCAAAAGTAAAAAGTACAGTAAGCAGTCAAACAATTAGTAAAGGGGGTTTGAAAGTACCTAAATTTGATATACAGGTCAAATCATTAAGATTAGGCTGGGTAAAAAGAATTTTCTCTAATATAAAATCAAAATTAAGAAGCATAATTCAATTTTACTTGCAAGATATTGAATTAAATGACTTTATTATCTCTAGAGGATGCATGAATCATTTAGACATTGATACTTTTTTGCCAAAGTTTTACAGTGATATTTTTAGTACATGGAGAGAATTCAGACATATTGTAAATGTTGAACCAGTCGTTTTTAAAGAAAGTTTATGGTTTAATGACAATATTAAAATTGACAATAAAGAGGTTTTTTGGAAGAAGTGGTATGAAAGGGGTATTTTATATATTGGAGATATTGTAGATAGAGATAAAGACTTCCTTAGCCATGAAAAATTAAGTGAAACACACAATTTAAACATATCTTTTTTTGAATACTATTGTTTAAGAAATGCAATACCCTACAGTTGGAGAAAGCATATTCGACAAAATGATAATTCTTTTATAAATAGAAATACGTTTATACTGAGTTTCAATGGTAATAGGAGTCCCATATCAAACATGACTTGTAAAGATTTTTACTGGATTTTGATGGAAAGTATAGCAGAATTACCAACATGTATACCAAAATGGGAAAATATTTTTGATTCAAAATTAACACAGCAAGAGTTAGAGAGTATTTACAAGTTACCTTTCACAATATCAATGGAAACATCATTACAATCTTTTCAATAAAAATTAATTCACATATTTTTAGCACACAACAAATTGCTGTATGCAATGAAAATTAAAACATCACCTTCTTGTATATTATGTGGAAATTTAGATACAATAGAGCACAGGTTTTACTTTTGTGAATATGTTGGTACTTATTGGAAGCATTTCCAAACTTGGTGGAATAGATTAAACATTACTTATATAAATGATATCTCTTATCAAGACATAATATTTGGATTTTATGAAGAAAAGTGTGAAAGTCTGAATTATTGTATACTGCTTTCTAAATATTATATACAGTTTGTGTTTAATTCAGATACAGGGCTCAGTGGTCCTTCTTTATATATTTTTTTGCAATTTTTGAGAAGAAAACTGTTTGTTAAAAAATCAATTTATTGTGGCAGAAGAAATCTTGATTATTATAACCAAGTATGGAAAAAGATAGAAGACAAAATAATTTCAATGTAAGATGTATCTTCCTTAAATGAATTAGTTATGCATATTTCATATACTAGTCTCTCTTTATCTTCAAAGTAATTGTACAATATTGCTATTAATTTTCACACAGTGTTTAACATGTTTGTTGAAATATTGAAGTTGCATGTAACATCCTGTTTATATGATAATATATGTCCAAAAAGAGCCAATAAAAAAAAAAACAACAAAAAAAACAACATTTTATTTACATTCAAAACAGTAAAAGGATATATGAACACCCTCTACTGCATATAATTTAAGAGTTGATGCGTGTTCAGTACATCTACATGTAAGCATGGCCAGCACCATTAACAGATATACATAACAATTATCTCACAACTAAATGTAAAACCAAACAAACAGTTTAAATGTAGTCTTCTATGCATCTGTACATGGCATGGGCTGCAAATCGATGGTGTGGTTTTCTTGGTCTCCTAATACTTAAAGAGAGAGAAATGAATATTAAAATATAAAGACATTGGAGAGGTCATGTATTAATCAAGCCTTTGATAAACTTGGATTACGACAAGACGATATGCAACAATGGAATAATATCTCTTACCTTTCTCTTTCAAACCTTTACCAAAATTTCTAAAGGTTTTAACAAAATATATGACCACAGATACTCGGGTGATGACAGCCAGTACCGCACACGTGAGTGTGGTTCCAGAAAGGGCGTTTGGTTGTTGTGATGTGCCCGACGTGCTGGTGGTTGAGTTTTGCCCATTTGTATGCACCAAATGATCAACAGACTGCATTACAAAATTTAAAAGATTGATTGATTGAATATTGTTTAACGTCCCTCTCGAGAATATTTCACTAATATGGAGGCGTCACCACTGCCGGTGAAGGGCTGTAAAATTTAGGCCTATGCTCGGCGCTTATGGCCATTGAGCAGGGAGGGATCTTTATCATGCCACACTTGCTGTGACACAGGGCCTCGGTTTTTGTGGTCTCATCCGAAGGACCGCCCCATTTAATCGCCTCTTACGACAAGCAAGGGGTACTGAGATCCTATTCTAACCCGGATCCCCACGGGATCAAATTTTAAAAGAAAGTTGTTTTTCAAATTCTAGTTTTTCATGTACAGTTGTAGATAAACTATAGCTCTGTCTTCATGTTACTATTTCGAAATAATTTTCCGCTATCTAAGTATACCTGAAGCAAAGAAAATTGTTGTAAAATGCTTTTATATCAATTGACGTATAAGAAGATATTGGCACTGATCTGTTTTACCTGATACACTTTGAATATTATATAGGCTGATGCCAACAACAGCAAGGTTACATACAAATAGCCCACTCTTTTCTTCTCCTTTAGAGCCTAAATGAAATGTAATTCTAAGAAATAAAGTAGGAAATTTAATGAAATATCTTATAAACTCAGAACTGTCTACGCTGAAGTAGGTACTTACACTGATACATCCAAGTACAAAATAGGTGATTGTCACCGGAATACCCACTGATAAAATGACAATGCCCTCCGTGTCCACATTTGACCCGGAACGAAGGATCAAAATCACCATCGTTATCTTAGAAAAGAAATATCGTACTAAGTGGAAAAAGATGAATACATGATTGGGAAAGGGCAAGATATGCAGAAAAGCAAGTAGTGGATTTGCAACAATGCAACGAGAGGGGTAGATTTCCACACATCTACGAGGGATGTATTTGTAAACGCATTACTCTCACTAAGAACTTGGTATGATTGATTGATTGATGTTTTCCGCCACACTCAACAATTTTTCGTATGACTTCATTTGAAATACATGTATATAATCGATAGGGAATACCATAGACACATTCTTTATTAGCCTAAATCTACATAGGGAGAATAATCTAAAAAAAACCACACTGTATTTCAATTTTCAATATTCAAAGTCGACTTACGTTCAATTGTAGATCAAATGTCTGCAGACCCAGAAATATGAAGAGGTTTTCACATTGTTCCTGCATTGCAGAATAGGCGCCGACAGTCCTGCATATCAGTTTACGTGATGTGTAGTATTTGTGTGCAAGCATCAATCCCAAAAAAATGATGACAATACTCACAACTACGGTAGTTATTAAACGAGCCTATGCAATGAGAAATATGGATTTAATTGAAATATACATTCATATGAACTACCCTCATTAACATCATACATATACTTAGTTATTTCAGTGAGTTTCTAAATTCGCCTAATTCGATTTAAATATTTATCATTTGACGTTTATTGTGTTGCTAGTACGCAACAGTGTTTAGAAGAAAAAACCCCGAATGATTTTGAAAATTTGTCTGCACACCGTTGCAATTACCCGCAGAATAGTTGTAAAAGACAAAAAAAAAAAAAAAAATGTTTATATTCACATTGTAATATTTCATTTCTTATTACTTCCATTCAAGCAGTCAGCAAGTTGTAGCAGCCATAGGATGACCGAGACTGCTTGCTTCAATGTATTGGTTTAATATGCATTGTGACGTAAATGTTATTGGTTGGTGGTGTTATACATGAACTAGGGATGATAACGAGAACTCGATTACTCGACTATTGCTCGATTAAACCGATCATCGACTAAGTTTTTCATATTCGAGTACTCTATAAAATAGCTGATTTAGTAGTGTTCATAAATTTTAAACGCTTCAGTATTTTTGTGAGTCAAATAATCATGTAAGAGTCAAGTCAAATTGTTCATCTGCTGGACAATGGTGACTAAACTTAGAACTTATACATTTTATTATCAAAATAAAGATGACCATTTATTTACTTCTCTAGCTGCCACGAGTTAGTGATTCAGTTGGGACTACGCCCCAGTTGATATATTAATTATGGGTAGTGTATATCCCAGCCTCTTGTATAACACACAAACTCAAAGTTGGGTTAATTTGCTTGGGAAAAATGCGCACCTTCAAAATGTTCTCAGAAAAAAACATGCCCTATATTTATTTTGCATAAAAAGATAATGAAATAAAATAAAAATTCATAAACATAAATGATAAATAAAACGAATTTCTGTCTTATATTGCATGTTGATGTACTTTTCATACTAGCTTACTTGAATAGAAATAAACCAGAGTCTGTGTGTCGTAATATTGTATCACATTGTTCTAGCTATGTGTAATTAATGCAATGTATTTAATTCAATTGAACACATTTTAGAACGGCTATCCAGATAAATAGTCGTTATCGGTAGCCTAAATTGGCTATCCGTGTGAATAATGACTTAGGTACACTAGTACCCTGTCAGTCCGGGTTGTTTTTTCTACAGAATACTCGACTATCGATCGACTAAAGCGTCCGAGTATTCGACGAGGCTCTCCGAGTAAAATTGTTAGTACATGTAGTTATGAAAAAGTAGTCCTGAATGGTGAATCAAATCTCTGTTGAACAAATGTGTCATTGTTCTTGACAAATGAACTGATTAGTTTAAGTTTTTTATAAGAATATTATTAGTTACAAAGTCAGTTTCGTCTCGCCTAATACAGATTTTCATTTTCCATTTTACACCCTTGATGACTTTATATTAGCATGCAAAACTTTGATCCCATATTCTGGCCCCATCCTGACCCCGGGGGTCATGATCTGAAGAAACTTGAATCTACTTTGTACCAGGAAGCTTTCAAGTAAATCTGAACTCTTATGGCCCAGTGGTTCTAGAGAAGATTTTTAAAGGTATATTTTCTTATTTATTCGCATGTAAAACTTTGATACCCTGATGTGGTTCAACCCTACCGCTCGACGTCATGATTTTAACAAAATTAAATTTCCACTATGTCAGAAAGCTTTCATGTTAATTCTAGCTTTTCTGGACGAGTTATTCTTGAGAAAAAGATTTTTAAATAACCCCACCCTATTTTTGCATTTTTGTGATCATCACTGTTTTGAAGTGAACATGGTTCTTCATTTGAAATAGCATGAATTCCCTTTATTCAAGGATAATGTTTGCCAAGCTTAATTGAAATTTGTCTAGTTGTTCTGGAGAAGTACGCAACGAGGATAAGGGTTTCCATAGTAAAATCCACAATAATAATGGGGTGAAATTGCACCTCAAATTCACAGGTATCACAGTCTTCACGAAAACATTTAAAACTTGCTGGCCAGTCGGACCAGTGAACTGTCTGAATTTACTGGCCCACAGTGAAATTTACTGGCCCCCAAAATTTCCATAGTACATGTTTATCACATACATTATGGAATGCATTGTAAAACTGTACAATAAATTTACTGAAACTATGCTTATTACTCATAGTCATATCCACCCTAAGACATCCTTTCTGTCGATACCAGAAAAACAACACCGTGCATGGTATTTTCTCTCTTTCTTCACCCGCAAACAACAAATTCACGCATTTTTCACAAACATGAAAACAGCCCGAGTGCACCTTAGGAAGTAGCCTTCTCTACCAACATCAAATGTAAACGATTGGTTAATTCTATAAACTATAGAAATTGCATAAAATCAGAGATAACTGCAATTGACGAAGTTTATTTTAATTTGACAATGCAATAAAGCAGCAGTTACTGGTGTGCAGTGCGATACAGAACGCGGCCATTTTTGTTGTTTCAATAAGTTGTTCGTTGAATATTCACGTGATCAACGTACAAGTTATCTTGACAATTACAAGTATAGACATAGTTATCGTTCTTTACTTTAAATAAATAAACAAACCACGATGTCAAAACACTTACTTTATGCGCTATTTATTGATTTATTTTTATATTGATGGTAATTTAAGTAAATAAGACGTTTAGAATATCTAAATCCAACATTATATTTAATGTGACTTACAAAAAGTCTACTGTAAGCCCATCGGACTTCCTGATTTTTTAATTTCACTGACCCGACCCTAAAATTCACTGGCCTTGGTCTTCGGACCACTGAGTTTTCGTGAAGACTGGTATCATTACACTTGTTACGGTTAAACACCGAAACGATACTACCCATATGTTGACTGTGACTGAGCTACCGTAAATTCCCCTCATGGTAATTTCCCGTGACGTCAGTTGAATATCACGTAACACTTATCTTTGGAAAACAGCAAGAGGCCCTACTTGTGAACAAAAGTTCAGGTTCATGCGGGTAACCAGCTGAATTTTCATGGATATACTCAGAAATAAATAAAAATCCTTAACATGAAAAGTTTTGGGACCAAATGCATACTCAAAATAAACATGCTATAATTTAACAACATATCAACAGTCATCAGCGAATTACCATGGTTGTCCACATTCCTATATATATCATACCGTTAATATACAAGACAGAAATTGTTCCCTGCACTTCTCAAACGCATAAATATATCTAGAAAATGTTTCAGAAAAATTCATATTGTTTTTTTTTTTTTTTTTTTTTTTTTTTTTTTTATAGCAGATGAACCTGAACTTTGCCACTGTTTCTGTAGCACGAGATTATTTATGTACATGAAAAAGGTGAAGATAACGAACAGTGATCAATCTCATAACTCCTACAAGCAATACAAATAGATAGTTTGGCAAACACGGACCCCTGGACACACCAGAGGTGGGATCAGGTGCCTAGGAGGAGCATCCCCTGTCGACCGGTCACACCTTCCGTGAGCCTTATATCCTGATCAGGTAAAACGGAGTTATCCGCAGTCAAAATCAATGTGCCAAGAACGGCTTAACAATCGGTATGAAACATGTCAGACAGCACTTGACCCAATGATAGGTTGTACTGACGAACCTGATCGTTATAACGACCATAGAATTTGCGAAATGCCGACTTCAATCGAGACTGTTGAAACCCCGGTACCATCAACTTGTTTGTCAGTAGCTTACCTCGATCTAAAAACTGACTATACGCAGAAGAAGCTCTTGCATATCGAATCAGTCGAAATATATAAGGGAATTTTTAAACGCATCAGTCATTCAGATTAGGGGCGATTTCAAGGTCACAGTATAATATAAATATCGTCTTCGTGCATACTATATATCAAAAATGGAGAATGATTTGATATCATAAAGGAATAATATATCAGGATATGGGGCTCACGGCGGGTGTGACCGGTCAACAGGGGATGCTTACTCTTCCTAGGCACCTGATCCCACCTCTGGTGTGTCCGGGGGTCCGTGTTTGCCTAACTATCTATTTTGTATTGCTTGTAGGAGTTATGAGATTGATCACTGTTCGTTATCTTCACCTTGTATATATAATCATTTGACAAGAAATGTTTTCAAGTATACAGCTCATCACTTGATAACAGTAGTAAATAACGACAAAATATTATGACACTTTCCCCGCGATACAACTATTAGGACATGTACGTTGTGACGTACTTTTTCATTGTGACGTCATATGGTGCGAAGTGCACAGAGGTACACTTATAACAGCACTGATTTTTCTTGGATAGCCTTAACTGAGCTGCGTAGAAAATGTGAAAAATTTGCAGACAGACAGACAGATGGATAGACAGCCGGACAGACGACAGACAACATGTGATCGGAAAAACTCACTTGAGCTTTCAGCTCCCATGAGCTAAAAAAGTATTCTAACATTAAACAAAACTTACAAGTTTTACATCGGTTTTGGTACTGTACCCATAGTTGAAGCCGACATACACTGCAATAGCCAAGGTGGCCAACACCATCACAATGACCTCATATGGTCGCTCCGCAAGAACTCCGTAAATAACGTAGTACATGCAAAATACTGCAAAGATAAGCAATAAAAAGGTGAATATAACGAACAGTGATCAAGCTCATGACTACTACAGGAATACAAAATTAAGAGTTGGACAAAAACGGACTCCTGGATACACCTGATGTGGGGTCAGGTCACAGTGTCTACTAGGAGTAAGCATCCCCTGTCAAGCGGTCACACCCACTGTGAGCCGTATATCTCGATCAGATAAACGGAGTAATCCGCAGTCAAAATCAATGTGTAAAGAACTGCCTAACAATTGGTATGACACACGTCAGACAGCATTTGACCTAATGACAGGTATTGAAAAACTAGATCGTTTTAATGACCAAAGAATTTGCGAAATGTTGAAACATAAACAGTTGCTTCTTTAACAAAAATGGAAAAAGGAAATATTCATATCTAGTGATTAGTCATCCAAAATGTTACTTTGTTAAACAACACTCTGATTCCACGCACAAGTACTCTGAAGTTGAAATAAACAAGAGGTACTGTGAGCAATGCTCACTAAGAATACCCCCCGCTTACCCCAATCTCCCAAAGGGTGTTGGTAATAGGTATAAACTACCTTTTTTGTCTGAGTGTACATTTTCCTGCAAACTTCAGTGTCACCTTTTTATTTTCGTAAACTTCAGAATAAACTTCAGTATTATGATCCAAAAGGTATCTAGGAACACAGCATCTCCATGCGATGAAAAAAGCCATTAAAGAATTTAAATGGAAACCATATTGCTACTTCGATGTCCAGTGCGCGTGACCTTTGACCTTTTGACCCCAAAATCGATAGGGAACATTTTCATCCCATGGGTAGTCCATATGTATGATATGGTGACTGTAGGTGGAAAGGATAACGCTTTAGAGCCCGAAAACCATATTGCTACTTCAATGTCCAGTGCGCTTGACCTTTGACCTTTTGACCCCAAAATCGATAGGGAACATTTTCATCCCATGGGTAGTCCATAGGTATGATATGGTGACTGTAGGTGGAAAGGATAACGCTTTAGAGTCCGGAAACCATTGCGTCTACAGACGGACGGACGGACGGACGGACAGACAGACGGACAACCCGATTCCAGTATACCCCCCCCCCCACAACTTGTTGCGGGGGGTATAATGAATGCATTTTTATAAAGAGAAATGTAAGATAAGAAATCAAACGATTATATAAATGAAGAGTACAACAATGAGGTATACATTTCTGAGAAACATAACGTACACCCCCTGAGTTACACATATACATAGCTGAAGCTGAAAAATGAACACGGTTGCAAGTTTGGGTAACAAGTTTACATGCTTAGATTTTTGAACACGATTACTCTCAATTCCATATTAACAGACCTACTGACCAGGATGAATACGGACTAACCCTTTCTAGATTTTAAGCTTCATCTAGACCTATTCGTCTGATTATGTCCCTAACAGTGGTACTATGACCATTTTTGAACATATTTTATTTCTTCTTTTCAATTCTGTTTACTATCAGCCCCCCCCCCCCCCACTTTTACTATGACCTTCATAACCGATTGCTTATATGTAAAACTCATTTATCAGTTTCCGTGATTCTATGTTTTGTATACCTCTACCCTAGACATGATTTGATTCAAACTCCCGAAACGTCGCATCAGGTGCCGAACAGTCGCGCACCCGAAACGTCGCGGACCCAAACTGTCGGTAATTCGTTTGAATAAGTAAACAAAGGGGACTAACTCCCGAACCGTCGCGCTCCCGAAATATCGCCTACGCGCACCCATTCAAACTTGTTATTATGTTCCCCAAACAAAGTTTGGGAACATATTGTTTTTACTCTGTTTCTTCTTATTATTTTTCTCCGGTACTTTTGTGTCCGGTAGTGTTCTCAGAAACTACAAAGGGTATCGATATGAAACTTTCCAGGATGATAGTATTAATACCGTTTGTAGATGTGCAGACCGATAGTCATTTTGTCCGCACATGCATGCACGCCCACGCACGTGCATTTCAATTTTGGTATAAAAAATTGAAAATCAGAATATACAAGGGATCGATATGAAACCTTGATAGGATGATATTATATCTATTGTAGATATGAAAAATAATAGTCATTTTGTATGCACGCGCATCACAATTTTCTGTATTCTAACTTTGTAATCAGTGTAACGTTTTTGTTGTTCATTGAAATGGTTTGATATTCATATCATAAGAAGGTATTAAGTTCCTTAAAGGACACAACGCATGTTTCTAAACTTTTTCATTTTTCAGTAAAATTAACTCTTTTTATGCCTAAAACAACTTTAAATGTGTTTTAAATGAAATATTTTGCGTAGTTTTCGAGTTTGAAAGCGATGAAATTCAAGTATTGCGATATGCATATTTTCTTTCGCTAGTTTACGCGCCATTATGTGTGACGTCATATGCGCCCTCGGTTTTGAAAACACCTATTAGCCATTTCATAAACAGATTAGATTTCATTGACAAAAAACCAATTATCACGTTAACGACTTGTAAATAATAATGCATTAAGATGTTTTGTGCCGTGCTCGGGTGTACAACGGTACTAGTTGTCGGTAGAAAGGACGTGGATAATTCTTTTGTTGGAGCAAGAACTTTACCTTAAAAAACACACCCAGTCAGCTTTTCAAAAACCGCTTGGACAGAGACCCTGATAAACTGCGAGAAAATGGATATATCGAAGCTATAAGCACTGGTAGGCCTATTGCATACATTCTGTTTTGCTCTTCAAATTCAATACACACTCGGATCAACTGACCTTCACCTTGTAACAACATATATCGACGATACAATGTAACTTCTACCAGCTGGTAGATTTACAACAACAAAAATTAAAGATACAAAATAATTGAACTTTTAATTATACAAATAATAGAATATTGTATTTCCTAACGTTAAATTGAATTATAAAATTACTTCCTTATTGAACTCGTAGTGTAATATTCCGGAAATTTATCCATCGACCATCTAGGTTCTACATTGTAGTTTTCAATGTAAACATTCATAATTTAGTCACATGACCTAACACTATAAATACAGCGCGAAACAGTTGTCGTCAGTCAGTTGTTGTCGAAGCCCAGAGCGAGAAGACGTGGTGGACAAGATTAAGATTAAGTTGCAAGCAATAAAGTGATTTACTGAGAAAGCCAGTGTTTGATTCCGTACGTTGTAACGGTGTCAGAGTGGAGGCATTGAGGCTGTCCTTTTAATAGAGTGACCTTAGTAGTAAGAGGCCTGCCACTGTCGAGGTCGACCAGATAAAGGCTAGCCACATAATTCGTCTGTCCCGTGTACTGGACTTGACTGACGACCAGGCTGTTGTTCACAGTGTCTGCCTGAATAAGGCTCTACAGTGTGTGCAGCGGTTGAAGGGCTGTCACCTGTACTGTGTGTCCTGAATAAGGCTGCAGTACAAGCGTTAGTCCGAGGTCAGCCAGTCGTTCGCTGAGGGTGGTCATACCCATTGTTAAATTGTTTTGATATTATAAATCATTTGGTGAACCCCTGATCTTTGTATGTTGATTTACTTTCCTTGATTTCATAGTAATTATTAACCTGGGTAGGGTTAGGCCATATTTGTATATATCTGCAGGCCCAATTTCTAATAACATTCCCAATCTTATTTTATCAATGAAAGTTGCTATTCTAATTACACCTCGAACCCTTGAATTGACAAGGCACAGACTTTGATAGCCTTCTTGCTTATAAGGAAATACGTTACAGTAGCATCTTGAGTGCGTCAGTAGGCTATAACGCCGTGCTCCCACTTCCTAAAGACGTGCAGATCACAATTCAAAAATTGTAATAAGATTCCGTTATCAAAATAAAATAATGTGATTACCACTTTAAATTTGAATATTTTTTATTGATTTGTGTGTGTTGTCTTTTTCTTTCTTTCCGAAATGCACTCGTGACAATAGCTTGGCGAAGGGCCTAGTTGTCAACAATTTAACGTATCATAATTTGTCTAATCCAAAAATAAATAATGATTGCACTGTTTATTTTAGAAAAACAGCGCCAATTACAGATGTATAAAGGAATAACATCACCAAACAGTTTGTAGACGACGACCATTTTTCAAAGCTCAAAATTCACGACATTTTACCATAAAATCAGAAAATAAATATTTGTCTTTTCAAATAAAATATCAATCTAATCATTGTACATCTGGTGCATCAAAATTGGTACCGTATAAGTTTTACATGCATCACATATTAACACAACATCAAGTGTGTTTGATCATTAACTTGAACAAAACTATGGGGGAAAACCACTTTGAAAGATAACCATAAATATTTTATTGATATCATCTATTCAGCAAAAAATCCTCTCTAACAACATGTCACATACAGATTATCAAATAATACTTAAAGTTGCATCCTTTTACACCATATAAACATTGGCTGGTCTATATATCAAAATTTAAATTAAAGCACATGCATTTAGGTACGACTACAAAGGCGATCTTGTTTGTCTGTAAACATGGGTTTGCAGAGTCTGGTGGAACAATCTGCACTGCAACCAGAAAAGGAGTGATCTGCCCTGCTATGAAGTTTGCGAACAAAAGCTTTGCACCCATGACATCTGAAATAATTACCAGGAAAAAAACCCACATCAAAATATACGTTTTTACAGAATACTTGTAAATTAAGGCTACTTGCTAATATAAAATTCAGTACAGACTTTTGCGAATTACGCATCACAAAGTCTATTGAATACTACACTATATGATACATCGCTATAGACAGATAGATTCGGATAGCCTATATTATTATAGTTGAAAAAAAAAATTGACGTACCTATTGCATATTTTGGATGCTGTCAGCGAGAGGCAAAAATCGGGAATGTCCGATTGTTTGGTGGTGATACTATCATCGTTGTCTTTCACGTTTGTGTAAAGGATATGTCAATTTGAAATCAATCTTCCCGATTAATTACTATCAAAACATGCTTCGCACTGTCCAATAAACACAATAAACACAGACAGACCAGGTAAATTACATCACCCCGATACCATGCGATCCACAGGTAAACAGCAATGGCTGACTAATGTCCTGATTTCTCATTGGCCAGTTCAGAAATTACGCGGGATTTCTAATTCCGGTTGGAAATGGGGGGTTTGTTGTCGTAAAATGGGAGATGTTTTTAGAAAATCGGGATTTCGGGGTATTTTTGCAATCCCGATCGGGATATCGGGATTTGCCTTTTCAACTGCTTCAAATCGGGAGAATCCCGCACAAATCGGGAAAGTTGGCATGTACGTAAACAATATTGCCGATTTCATACACGCTTTACTCGCTATATTTGGGTATTTACATCGTTATATGTGTGCACTGGTGGCGAACACATATAAAACTCGGACAATTTGTCAACATCAATTTAAATGTTGCCCATGGTAAATAAATTAGGCCCCTAAAAGTTGAGTTTTAAATAATATCTCGCAGTACTTTCACAATCTGAAGGGCGCATGTGACGTCAGTGTACCACGTGACTACCTACCCAATTAACTAGACTTTTTGAAATTGGGGCTTAGATTTAAGTCTGTATTGTGGTTAATTATCGCAAAATTTCGGCGAACGAACTATTAGAATTATATATATATCCAATAATAAAAGTCAAGAAACACAAAACTCGAATAACATTTCCCTGTTAGCACTGTTAGCGCTAACAGGGAAATGTTATTCGAGTTTTGTGTTTCTTGACTTTTATTATTGGATGTGTTTACAGTATCAAATACTGAATTCTTTTTTACAAACTATATATATATATATATATATATATATATATATATATATATATAGAGAGAGAGAGAGAGAGAGAGAGAGAGAGAGAGAGACGTTCGAGGGTAGGAACATACTTTATTTGATAAGAGAATGACAGATCTAATTGCTTAAAAGGTTGAAAATTTTATTTCTCATTAAAGTAGGACGTTGAGTTATTTTAGCAGATAATGTTACATTCAGAATCAGTATGTGTTTGTTAGGTTTCTTCAGTGTAAAGAGCATGACTTGCCATTACAAATTTCCAGTATATGTTTGTAATACCTACCTCACATCATCTCAAAACTGTGTGGTGCTTAAATAGACTGCCATCTTAAGTTTTTTATTATTAGTTTGCAAATCAGTCATTTCATTACCTCACATTTGATCCAGAGATTCCGTGAAAGTATTGCTATTTATTTTCGTTCTTACATGTTATCCCACCATAAAACAATAGTATATATTATCTCTGTGGTCAGGGTTTTTATGAAAATGCAGTAAAACATGACATAATAGGTGAGAAAGTGTATATTCTGTTTATAGGTAGTCTGTGTCATCAAGTCTTACATTTTAGCTCTTCCAATTACGTACAAGCATAATAGTAGGTGAGTCATTCTAAAATCATGAAGTTAAAATATCAACCTTGTATATGTATATTAAGATTAACCAGTAAATGGTATGGATAAGTCTACTTAAAACCTCTTCTAATGAACGGAAGCACACAGTCTATATAAGCTCTGAAAGTCCAACATGATTTATTTGTATACTCTAAAACTACTTATGATTTTGACGTATGAAGATGTTAGTGTTGGACACTTATTGTATTATTTCAGTGGAACAACAAAGCGATTTTGTGAAACCTTGTGCCCTCTCTAAAGTTTACAAATCTAATATCAATTTCGAAATTATTACTAACATTGTTGAATACTGTTCGATTAAGCCTGTTTATAGATATAGATCTATATAACTTTTCCTGATGTTACAAGGTTAGATCAGAAATTTTCTTAAGGTCAGCAAAAGATAATGAGAGCGAATTTTTTCAAGTGCTTAAATAAATCAAAAATGATATATCCCCTGGCAGTTATAAAGAGCTAGGTAGGTCATGACGTCGACGTTTATGAACAACGTTTTGGAAGGCAAAAAAAGTATTTCAAACTATCCGACCCTTAACGGAATAGAAAGAAATCTACAAAATAAAAGATAGGTATGTTTAGTTTTAATTTTGATCTGGATGAATACTATTAATCATATCTCCAGACAAACTTTTTATGAGTCTCTCCGAGGCTTGGCATACTATGAATTTTTGTCTCCCAAAATGTGAAAAACCAAGCAATTTCTTAAACATTGACGGCTTATCACTCTACTTAACGTGATACAAATCAAAATAAGGTTGTACTCGTCAAAATATTGAATGTGCCTTAGATGATCGTATTTCTAATATACAAACCGGCTTCATAAAAACCAGATATATAGGTGGAAACACCAAATTTATGCATGACCTTATGACCTACACAGAAACCCTCACACATTACAAATCTTACTTACGTGTATACATTTTCAGAACACAAGACATTTGACTCAAAGTCATGATCGTTTTATCAACAATATCTTAGAATTTGTTTGTTTTGGTAACAAACTAATTATCTGTGTCACAATTTAAAAAAAACCAATGAACAAGTGAAGATAACGAACAGTGATAACTGATAAGGTGAAAATAGCGAACATTGATCAATTTCAGCACTCCTATAAAGAAGGAATAAGCATCCCTTCTTCACCGGTCACACTCGCCTCGATTCCTAGGTAAACGGAGTAATCCGAAGTCAATATCAGAATGTAAAGAATGAGTCAATGACTGGTATGAAACACGTCAGACAACGTTCGTCCCAGTGATAGATTGTATTTGCAAATTAGATCATTATAACGACCATGGAATTTGCAAATTGCCGACTAGACAGTTGAAAACCTTGTAACACCAACGTGTTTGTCAGTAGCCTTCCTCGATTCAAAATTTGTTCATACGTAGAATATGTTCTTGCATATCGAATCAGTAGAAAAACATAAACATCGTATGTAAACTGTAGGTGATACAAAGATATGGAAAGTTAAGGATGGAGAAGATGAAGTCATCTCGCTTGTCATAAAGTGATGTTGTTAGTTTGTCGTTGAAATATCTCTTCAAACATGCAGTAGACATGGAAAACTTTGTGGTGTCTTTTATTTCGAGTTCACTGGGATGTTTCAAATCGACATATGGATGAAAATGACCATTGCTGATAAATGAAAGGTGAAGATAACGAACAGTGATCAATCTCATAACTCCTATAAGGAATACAAAATAAAGAGTTAGGCATATACGGATCCCTGGATATACCAGAGGTGGGATTGGGTGCCTAGGAGGATTAAGCATTTCCAGTCATCATTTATTTGAGCTCGAGTTTGCGCTCTGTTCACCTTTAAGGTTCGCTCACCGTTCACCAACCGTTCAGGAATCTTTGTTCAGTGTTCACACACTGCTCACTCACCTTTCCCTTTGCGTTCGTTCACTGTTCGCTTCCCATTCAAGAGGAAAAGTAGAACGTTTCAGGGATTGAGATTCGTTTCTACAATTCTTCTAAATCAATTGAAATAAATATTCCTAAAAGAGTAAAGTTTGCTAATCCAGGTGTAGCTTCCATCTTTGGTGATGGTAGATACCATAAGAAAACGCTTTGGAGCAAATTATTTCTTGACTGTTTATTTCTATCCCTGGTAGTATTGAAAAGAATTAAAAGTGATTTTCTGTGTTATCAAAGGTTCAAGATGTATCACCAGAATAGTTAGTATTGAAAATAATTAAAAATGATTTTGTGTTATCAAAGGTTCAAGATGTACCACCAGACATTTTGTGTTGTTTATATTTGATAACTTTTCTTCCTCTGATATGCTTTTAATTTTGAATCTAATGTAAAAAGAATCAATTGACGATACCTTCTATGAATATATGTTCAGAAAGTGTTGCAGAACCGAAGAGGAGATGTAAATCTAATGTGGATTCTCAAAAATTCCAATGAACTATCACAACATTTTCCCAAATTAACAACATGAAAATAAATTACTTTTCATAACTTTCCACGAATATTCCTCATGAGGAAGTAAAGACCGGGTTTTCTCTCTGTTTTGTTTTACATCACATGAACCTGCCTTGTTAATACTAATAGAAAAAGGAAATAATTATAACGTGTGCTTAGTCGTGAAAAACTACTTTGTTAAACACCGCTCTTGTTCTACACACAAGTACTCTGATGTTAAAAAGATGCTGATGTTCCTCATCGACAGTAATTACATAATCGTTGATGATCAGGTTTCCCAACAACCTGTAGGAATGCTCATGGGCACACAATTTGTTCTGTTTTTCACTGACCTGCCTCGTATGCTTTCGAGGAAGAATTCATTCAAAATATCTCTTAATGTAGCCTTCAACTCCACATTTTGATATATCAATGATGTTTTATTCCATTTTCTTTTGCATAATTATGGAGATTATATCTATCAATTGATTCGATACGTAAGAGCTTGTTCAACGTATGATAAAACAAGTTGATGTTATAGAGGTTTCAACAGTCTTGTTAAAGTCAGCCTATCGCTGTCTGACGTGTTTCACACCGATTGTAAGGCAATTTTTTGCACACTGATTTTGACTACGGATTACTCTGCTTACCTGATCAAGATATAGAGCTCACGGCGAGTGTGACCGGTGGGCAGGGAATGCTTACCCTTCCTAGGCACTTGATCCCACCTCTGGTATGTACAGGGGTCCGTGTTTGCCCATCTCTTTGCATTCCTTAGAGAAGTTATGAGACTGATAACTGTTCGTTATCTTTATCTTTTGCTAATATCTTTAACATTTTCCCCACGCCAAATTTTCTATTACATATATGTAGGTACATAATGTATGCATGTATGTATGTATGTATGTATGTATGTATGTATGCATGCATGCATGTATGTATGTATGTATTTGTATAATGTAAATTCGTCTAAGGATAAGAGCTATGCCTGGGGGAGATAACCCTTAATTTTGAAATGAATTTCTAAATTTTATCACAGCAATTAAATATTCATTCGTATTTTCAAGCTAGTAACGAAGTACTTCGCTACTGGGCTGTAGAGACCCTTGGAGACTAACAATCCACTAGAAGAGGCCTCAACCTATGGGTCATAATGTAAAACTTATACGGTACCAATTTCGATGCACCAGATGCGCATTTCGACAAAGTAATGTCTCTTCAGTAATGCTCAACCGACACTTTTGAAATCCGAAATAACAATAAACTTGTAAGAGCTATTTTAGGGAATACAGAGTGCCAAAAAGTGGAGTCAAATTTGTCTAAGGATAAGAGCTATGCCTGAGGGAGATAATCCTTAATTTTGAAATGAATTTCTAAATTTTATCACAGCAATTAAATATGCATCCGTATTTTCAAGCTAGTGACGAACTACTTAGCTACTGGGCTGTAGATACCCTTGGGGACTAACAATCCACCATCAGAAGCCTCGACTCAAATGAAAAATAAAACATAGAACATGGAAGAGTCTAGCAGTAAGGGATAGATACATGTACAACGAAACGGAGTCGCTATATAGATGCTTGAACTTTAAATAGATACACAATACTCATACGATTTAGGTCTTTTTTCATTTAGTCCGCAAGTGAAAAGCCCATCTTTATCAATGCCTTTTTCCTAGCCGTATGAGTAGCTGTGTCTGGCTATATTTCGGCTTCAACAAACATGCCTCTGTTGTCTGTCTTTATGGAACTGACATTCTGCCATACACAGTCGGTCATAACAAATTAAAGTTCTTATGTAGTCTACAATAGCTGGATGGGTGTCTGTTCTCATGTGGTGCCTCTTGTATCACAAATCACAGAGTGGTTATTTGCCTAGATTTACCTCTCATATCCAGGGGTATGTGTTTGCCCAACTATCTGTATTTTGTTGCTTATAGGAGTTATGAGATTGATCACTGTTCCTTATTTTCGCCTTGCATCAACTGCTTTCACTCTTGAGTAATAAATACATCTTTGGTGATATTACGCGACGTATGTTGAAGAGAGTAGGGGGTTCATTATGGTTATCAGAGATAAAAAAGGAGAAAGAATACACCAGCAAATTGAAGATAGTCATTGTTGATAATGATCGCAACTAAAGTGACAGGACGTGTATTCATTTGTATATCTGGTGGTTTCATTTAGTGATATTCTTGTATGAAGCAATATTGAATATCGGAACCATTATTTCGTCCCCGATTCCGTCGCGGTTTTAAGATTCAATATGCGATACAAGATCATGTTTTCTGTGTTAACCTGAGTAAATTTTCAGTAAACAAACAGTTAGTTATAGAGCTAGTGAGTGTAAGCACAGTTTAGTGTCGTTTTTGAAAGTTGATTGTTGGGGGAACAAACGGAGAAAAAAGTGTCGTTATATTTGTAGGACAAATCTTAGAAAGAAAAACAGTTCTGTCCAATCCCTACAATCATAAAGGAGGGTGTGGAAGTGTATCCTTCAGTACATGCATGAGTTCAATTCATGGGTTCATTTCCACTACCCACTACCATTCACCAGTACCATAGCAAGTGGGTGTGATCGTTGAGTCGAGCGAATACCCTTTACATCTTGCAACAACGACTTTAGAATTTTTATCCGCCTATTCATTTAATTAATTAACGCGGGGAATATAACACAATCGATGTAAACAGCATTTTGACGTTATATATAAGTTGCACTGGTTTTTTCCCTGTCAAACCAAGCAACAACAAAACGTACGAATGTATGCGAAAGCTTGTCTGGGAATTTAAAAAATGGCTGTGGTACTTTCCAAACTATTTATTTTATTTACGGGTTGTCTATGAAGTATACCGAAGTGACGACGACATTTTCCACAAACAATTATAGTTAATCCCCTACATTTGTCAGCTGATGAAAAGCAAATCACGTGACTCCTATGTGTAATCATTGGGTCGCGTATTATTTATATCATTTCAAAGCGGTAAGTTGTTTTAATGACTCGAGAAAGTCTCGTTAAGTAAATACCCACGTACGCACATACAGTAGAGGAAATAAACTTTGTTTTTTCTTAGCTATTAAACATCAGAAATTAAATTCAATAGCTAATGTTGTTGGTACTAGGGCATTCACTTGCAACATTCTGAAAAAATAATCTTCAAGCCAGGCAGATATTTTTTTGTATCAGAAACATGTTGTCTTTAGCCATCACTAATTTGTATACAAGAGAAGCCCAAGTGACGCATAATTTTCGTAACTTCTTTTCCTGAAACGTTCCAAAATTATCTACTTCCGATACCTCGTATTGCTTAAAACTTTAATGATAATGCAATGGAATGAGATGATTATGTAATGTGTTTATCACTATCATCAATCATCATTACCACATCGTCACACAACGTAACTTACACATTTTAACACCATGCCATCACTAACATCTTATCATGACGGCAATAGTTCGATAATCTTTTTGCTACTAATTACTTAATTGTTAACACCTTAATGCAACATTTTTTAAACACGCCTCACTCTCTCTCTTTCTGATACAAATATTCACTGAAAATAAGGAGGGTGCAAAAAGTTTCACAAGATTTTAAATAGCATGTATGACCGCCATTTGCACCGATTCATTCTTCCCGACGCATTGAACGAGTCGAGTAATGCAGAAATGCCTGGGGAATGTTCTGTCATTTGTGCAAAAAAGAACAACACAAAGTGTACAATGTAGCAGGGGGTTTGGCTCTTGACGTAGACTTCGTTCAATTTCATCCCAAAGATGTTCTGTAGGCGATAAATCCGGTGACATCGCAGGTCAGGGTAGCGCATTCACGTGTTGCTGCTGTAAATAGTCACTAACAACGCGTGCGGTATGTGTTCGTGCGTTGTCCTGCTGCAGAAAGACATTACCCTGGTTGTTGTGAATGAATGGAATGACGTGCTGATGTACAATCTCGTCACGGTAGTTTACGCTGGTTAAATTAACGTCAACTATCCCCAAAGGGTTCCTTCCGTTATCATAATTCTACCCCAGACCATAACGCTTCCTCAGCTGAATTGTGGGCGCTGAATGACACAGGCGTCAGTCCATCGTCTTCCGGCACGACGGTAAGCCCAAACCCGACTATCACTGCTCTCAGGATGAAATATCGACTCATCCGTAAACAGAACCTCCGTCCAATCTCTGTTATTGAACCGACGATGACTCCTACACCACGCTAACCTCGCAACTTGGTGATGCCATAACATAACATGAGGACGGAAGTTGGTCTCTCGCAACCTGTTCCTTACGGTACATGCACTTTCCGTCGATACTCAGGGATCCGTCTAGCGGCCAAAGAAGCTGATTGGAATTGATTATGCAAAGGTGACGTCCATATATATGTATCTTGCCGGTGTGACGTCACACACGGGCGTCCTGATATCGTCTCTATAAAACATTTACAGTGTTAATGTTAACTCCACACTGCCTTGTCATATTAATTTGAGACATCCCGGAATACCACTAGCACGCAAACGATCGTTTTTAATCATGCGAGGTATCTCTCAATCAAAATTGTATTTACAAAAACCAATGTTTTTCTGTTTCAATACAATGCATACTGTCAATCAATGCAAAGAATCCTAATCGATTACTAACCACGTGTCGATTAGGCTCAAAATTCCAGAAAAGCGTGTTGTGGCCATCAAGGCGAATCGAGCACGATATTTAACAAAACGAGTACTCAAACACGCGTTTAGTATATTGAACTATGCCTTTAGGAATAACGAGCGATCAAAGAATACCTTTTATGTTGTTTTTTAACATTGTGTGTGAATAATTGTACAATTATGAGCAACCGCATTACGTCGGTTGATGAAAAATAATCATTTTTTTCACATTATATTTTAGGTATCCCTGGTAACAAGGGTCTTATACTGGGGATATGGAATCCTGCGTCGCTAGCCACCATTACAGAAATACCGAAAAGCCGTGGAAGACACTTCAACAACGTCTCCACAACTCTTAAATCGGGAAATCTGATCACCAGCATTGCATCAGATCCACAAAAGAAAGTTGTTTTTCTCTCCATCAAAGATTCTATTTACAACATGAAGAATTTCAGTATATGGCAGAATACCTCTACCTCGGTTTCAGTCGAGCACAAAGGGAAGTCTAATGCGATAGGCCAAATCGCTTTCGACTATGTTTCAAAGAACTTATATTGGTGCGATTCTTTGCTGAAGTGGATTGCCATGAAACCAGCATACACGAACGATACGATACATAATGTCGTAGTGGATGAAAATTTGAAGCAACCGGAAGGATTGACATTGGACCCTGAAGATGGGTAAGTTGGAAGAAAATGTTGAAACTAACAGAATATGCATATCAGCAAGCCACCATTGTACATCCTTAACGCTGTGTAGAGGATACAATAGCAATTGCAAAATAAAGATAATGAACCTACAGAGATCATAGAGAGTTGTGAGTTCAGTGTTAATGAAAATAAACATGTACATAAGATTTATTTACCCTTCTTATGAAAATACAAATATCCATTTTGTATCAAGATAGCTCAAAATGAATGAAATACGTTTGTGTGGTAAAGCAAAATAATCACTATAGTTACATGTATTGATGTAATGAAGAAAGTGACGTGTTACGTGTGTATTTCCATTTTTTCAAAGACGTATTCTCATGATTATACTAATCTATTTTATGTTGTGAGTCATTATTTACATCTATCTTTTCTTATTCGTCTTTGATATTGACATTATGAACATGTCTCGTACATGTATTATATCAGAACATTTTATCATGTATTTTCAAATTATCTAATCTTAACAGATTGATGTTCTTTTCTGACAATGCCGCCAATTCCCGGATTGAAAAAGCCTCCATGAACGGAAAAAACCGATCTGTCATAGTACATACTGGTTTGATTAGAGTGCTGGCTCTCTCTGTTGACACTGGTACTAATGTACTCTACTGGGCAGACTATGCTAGACACACCCTAGAGGCCTGTAACTATGATGGATTAAGGAGAAGGGTGTTAAAACGTTTAAATCAGGTTTCAGTGACTGGATTGCAATACTATCAGGTATGTTACCACAATTGGATACCGTTCATTTTCTTGTAACAATATGTTTAGAGTCTCGGAGTTAATATACGATCACTTGGTTTTTGGATTGCTTTTCTTTAGTTCATTCATAGCAAAGAATTTAGATTGATGCATTTTAGAATTTAAATTCAACTTTTACACTCACAATAAGTAAATCACATTTTTGCAAGACCATTCGACATTCCCTTCTTACTTAAGAATTATTCACATTAATCTATATCTTTCCTAAATATTATTCACAATGATTTATATTCTACCAACACTTATCTTTCTTGATTTATTTCTTGACATTTTACATTATGATCCCTGGGTCGAGGCCTCTGCTGGTGGACTGTTAGTCCCCGAGGATCTCTACAGCCCAGTAGCTAAGTACTTCGTTAGTAGCTTGAAAATACGGATGACTATTTAATTGCTGGGATAAAATTTAGAAATTCATTTCAAAATTAAAGATGATATCTCCCACATGCATAGCTCTGATCCTTGGACGAATTTGGCTTCAGTTTTTTTGGCACTCTAGTTTTCATTTTATCTCTTACAAGATTGCTATTATTTCGGATTTCCAAAATTGTGGCTTGAGCATCACTGAAGAGGCATTATTTGTCGAAATGTGCATCTGGTGCATCAAATTTGGTACCGTATAAATTCTACATTTATTGATATTCTACCTAAGGATTTTCTACATGAATTCATGTGTTACTTAAGGATTACGTATGTACCCACATCTATCTATATTCCACTTACGGAAGTTAGCTCCTGAGCTTTTGAACCCAACTGCACAGGATGCAACAACAAAGTATTTACTGGTTTAATACCGATCCTCACATCTATTACTGAACTCTATCCAGTTGAAAAAAAGTTGTGTCAATTCAAAATTTGAAAGGATTTTGCAGTGACTATATTTTGTGGCGGAAAGGATTAATTAATAAAAATAATAATCTGCGTGATATTACAGTTTCTGTTTCATCCAACATATCCTATAGGTACTATATTTTGTGGCGGAAGGATTAATTAATCAAAAAGTTCTAAATCTGCATGATATTACATTTTCTGTTTCATCCAATATATCTTTTAATTTTTACTCCTATACGTGTATTTCAGTTTTATAATATTTGATACAAGTAGTTGAAATGTGGAACTACATGTAGTTCAAATGTTGTCATTTATTTGGTTAATAAATTTTTCCAAACAGAACACCGATTTTTTTAAAAGTTCAAATGAATTTATTCGAAATTTTGTATATAATTCAGCATTTTTGCCAATAAATAAACAACTTGGTCTTTGACCCTCACTGTTTTTAGTTCCTTTTTACATTTTAAGACAAAACCTTGAAAATTATGTAAAATTTTAGAAATTGACATTACTCCTAACATGTCCTTTTAAACTCTCAAATTTGATATAATGAACGTTTTCGTATATCAAATGCAAAAAGGTCATAATTTATTTCCATTACTAGTATTAAACTTTTTTTTATCTCTAGTGTCAGAAGACATTATTATGTTCCCCAAACAAAGTTTGGGAACATATTGTTTTTACTCTGTTTCTTATTATTATTATGTCTCCGAACACAAAGTGTCGGAGACATATTGTTTTTGCTCCGTTTCTTATAATGTCTCCGAACACAAAGTGTCGGAGACATATTGTTTTTGCTCCGTTTCTTATTATGTCTCCGAACACAAAGTGTCGGAGACATATTGTTTTTGCTCTGTTTCTTCTTCTTATTATTATTTTCTTCTTCTTATTCTTATTATTCCTCTTCTTTAGTGAGAAATTTGACCGTCGGATTTCAACCAAATTCAGTTTTTAGGGTTTTTGAGAATCCTGAGTGCATACCTGGCATCAAAAAGCATTTCTGACATGGGGAGGTGTTCAGAGACATTTGTGTTGGCATCCCAACACAGTTATAGCTCGTTATTATGTCTCCGAACACAAAGTGTCGGAGACATATTGTTTTTGCTCCGTTTCTTATTATGTCTCCGAACACAAAGTGTCGGAGACATATTGTTTTTGCTCCGTTTCTTATTATTAGGGCTTTCCACCTTTCTGTGGAAAGTCCTATTGTTATTGTTCTGTTTATTAGGGCTTTCCACCTTTATGTGGAAAGTCCTATTGTTATTGTTCTGTTTATTAGGGCTTTCCACCTTTCTGTGGAAAGTCCTATTGTTATTGTTCTGTTTATTATTATTTTCCTGCCGTCAAAAAAAATTTTCGTCTTAAGACTTATCGAAAAACTTTATAGTCCATCATATAGTACTCCCTGAGAAACGAATACAGTTCACCCTGCCTAATTGACCTTTGACCCCTTACGGAGTTATTGGACCTTTCGCAGAAATCATTGTTAGCACTTCTACTTTGTAACCATAAATGATAGAAGGATAAAACCTTTTCTAAAACATAGAGGGTAATTAGTAGAAGGGAAGAATTTAAAATGAAGGGATTCGGTGTCCCCTAAAGGGAGTTAATGCCTCTTTATGTTTTGCAATTTATTCGTAAAATATGTCGAGTTGAGAATGGTTTGTCGTAGAGACATGGGACCAACTGGAATAGGATCGGTGACCTTTGACCTTGAAAATTAGGTCAAGGTCAAAGGTCAAGGTCATCAGAAAAGAGGAAAAAATAGCACTTTTTATACTCTCTTTCCTGCTTAAGATAGCGTTGAAATATTATATGGGTAAGTATTGACTTCTTGATTGGTTTTGATAGTATGCATTACAACTTTGAACTTTGACCCTTCTGTGAATTTCGGAGACTCGCGTCGAAAACCTTGTTATCGCTACTCCTACTTAACGGAAAGTCATAGAGACACGAAACCTTCGCTAATGAATTCACAGTAAAACCCTCTTGCAAAGAAAAAATAATCAAAGGGATACGAAAACCCTTAAGCATAGTTATTGCCCCTGAAAGTCTCCAATATCATTATCTAAGCCTATAACTTTTGTATTAATAGAGATAGAGACATGGGACCACTTGCATTAAGACCGATGACCTTTGACCTTCAAAATGAGGTCAAGGTCAAAGGTCAAGGTCATCATCAAAATTAATTTTTTTCCATTTTCAAGGTCTTTCAAAGTATTTTTAGCATTGAGAAGTTAACCGAAAGTAACCGAAAACCCCTAAACAAATTATTGCCCCTGAATGTCTTGATTAACATTTTTTAAGCTTATAGCTTTTACATTAATATAGATAGAGACATGGAATCACTTGGATTAAGACCGATGACCTTTGACCTTCAAAATGAGGTCAAGGTCAAAGGTCAAGATCATTGAGAAAATTATTAAATTTTCTAAGTCGTTTTGAGTTTCGTACATCATCCTAAATATTCTTAAATATCTATCTTTAAATCATTGTAGGTGGAAAGCCCTCTAATTGTTCGCGAACAATTAGGATCACTAGTTATTATTTTCCTGCCGTCAAAAAAAATCTTCGTCTTAAGACTTATCGAAAAACTTTATAGTCCATCATATAGTACTTCTTGAGAAACGAATACAGTTCACCCTGCGTAATTGAACTTTGACCCCTTACGGAGTTATTGGACCTTTCGCAGAAATCATTGTTAGCACTTCTACTTTGTAACCGTAAATGATAGGAGGATGAAACCTTTTCTAAAACATAGAGGGTAATTAGTAGAAGCGAAGAATTTCAAATGAAGGGATTCGGTGTCCCCTAAAGGGAGTTAATGCCCCCTCATGTTTTGCGATTTGTCCCCTACAAATTGACGACTCCTAAAGTCTTCGTCGTAGAGAGACGGAACCCACTGGGACGGGTTGGGTGACCTTGACCTTGAAAAAGTAGGTCAAGGCCAAAGGTCAAGGTCATCCAGAATGGCCAGAAAATGGCACTTTTTATACGCTCTTTCACGCTTCAGATAGCATCGAAATATCACATGGGTCAGCAAGGAATTTTGGACCGGTCTCGGCATCACGAATGTCAACTCTGAACTTTGACCACTCTGCGAATGGCGGCGACTTAACGTCGAAAACCCCGTTATCGCTACTCTCACTAGACCGCAAGTCGTGGAGAGGCGAGACCTTCGCCGACGAATTCCAGATGAAACGCTCTCGCACAGAAAAGTTGACCGAGGGAAACCGAGAACCCCGAAGCACGGTTCTCGCCCCCGAAAGTCTCCGACGTCGTCGTTCGAGCCCACAACTTCTTCACGGATGTAGATAGGGATGCGGGACCACTTAAACGAAGCCCCGTGACCTCTCTGACCTTCAAAATGAGGTCAAGGTCAAAGGTCAAGGTCACACTTTCTCCCCATGTGTTTTTGAGGTTTGACCTTGAAAGTGGGTCAAGGTCAAAGGTCAAGGTCACGCATCCAGGGGCCAGTCTCCACGAGTAAGGCCAACCCACCCATCACGCCTGTCGTCCCCAAGGAAGAAACCCCCCACCCTTCAAGTGATCTGTCTGTCATCAGCTGTTTATAATACACTATTTTGACCGGTTTCATGCCCAACAACAGGATTTTTGAGGTTTGACCTTGAAAGTGGGTCAAGGTCAAAGGTCAAGGTCACGCATCCAGGGGCCAGTCTCCACGAGTAAGGCCAACCCACCCATCACGCCTGTCGTCCCCAAGGAAGAAACCCCCCACCCTTCAAGTGATCTGTCTGTGATCAGCTGTTTATAATACACTATTTTGACCGGTTTCATGCCCAACAACAGGATTTTTGAGGTTTGACCTTGAAAGTGGGTCAAGGTCAAAGGTCAAGGTCACGCATCCAGGGGCCAGTCTCCACGAGTAAGGCCAACCCACCCATCACGCCTGTCGTCCCCAAGGAAGAAATCCCCCACCCTTCAAGTGATCTGATTGTGATCAGCTGTTTCAATACACTATTTTGACCGGTCTCATGCCATGCAACAATTACAGGATTCTAGCTAATCTGACCTACACCTACACATCTGACCTACACCCACTTCTTCCATTTCTTGACTGTCTTGTCAATCAAACATGAATTCCATTTACATTCATGAAAAGACATAGGCCAGATTCAATTGTCTGCCTGCATCAACATAAAGACTAAGTTGTTTTTTTTTTTTTATAATGATGATGCAACTTTACTTGACAGTTGAACTCATTGACATTCCATCCCGACTGTCATTGTAAACAAATAAACACTTACCTGCAGGATCAGATGGGATGCAGTACTCCTATTCTCCGTTCAGATATCCTACATGCACTCAGACACTTTCTAATTCACCGGCCGCCATTTTGGTTGTTTGTTGTCAAAGCCTATCAATCCGTATATGCATGCCTCCTTGGGTGAAATGACTGAAAGACATTGTCTCCGTGAATTAGAACACATAGGATGAGCCATTACAAACTGTATATTCAATTCCACAATCCACAACACACACGGTCAAATCCAGTGCATCTTCACAACATCTGACAACATGAGGCTTGTATAGACTCCCAGCATGCACCAGCAGTTACTACAATCTAGGAAAATGGCACATCCGGTTTCTTTGCACCTCCAAATATCACATCTAACAGGTCTAAAGTCACCCCAAACACCTGCACAAGTCCCATTACACTTTTACCTGATATGTGCATATGTGCTGGCTACCCAACACCCACACCCCTTTTCTCCCTCAAATTTGACGGGTACTTAATGCGAAACCAAGCATTGAACACACCTCAACACTCAAATTTAGGCGGCAAATTTGAATTTCTTTTCTAGCCAAATCCATTTTTTTTTTTTTTTGGGTGAGGGTGGGATGGGGTAGGGGGGGGGCTTTTAGCATTTCAACACTACTGAAAAACCGCTAGAAGGTGGGAAGCCCTCTAATTGTTCGCGAACAATTAGGATCACTAGTTATTATTATTATTTTCCTGCCGTCAAAAAAAATTTTCGTCTTAAGACTTATCGAAAAACTTTAGAGTCCATCCTAGAGCACTTCTTGAGAAACGAATACATTTCACCCTGCGTCATGGAACTTTGACCCCTTACAGAGTTATCGGACCTGTTAGCAGAAATCATTGTTATCGCTACTCCTTTTTAACCGTAAAGGATAGGAGGATGAAACCTTTGCTGAAGCATAGAGGTCAATTAGTAGAAGCGAAGAATTTCAAATGAAGGGATTCGGTGTCCCCTAAAGGGAGTTAATGCCCCCTCATGTTTTGCAATTTGTCCCCTACAAATTGACGACTCCTAAAGTCTTCGTCGTAGAGAGACGGAACCCACTGGGACGGGTTGGGTGACCTTGACCTTGAAAAACTAGGTCAAGGTCAAAGGTCAAGGTCATCCAGAATGGCCAGAAAATGGCACTTTTTATACGCTCTTTCACGCTTCAGATAGCATCGAAATATCACATGGGTCAGCTTGGAATTCTAGACCGGTCTCGGTATCACGAATGTCAACTCTGAACTTTGACCACTCTGCGAATGTCGGCGACTTAACGTCAAAAACCCCGTTTTCGCTACTCCTGCTAAACCGCAAGTCGTGGAGACCCGAGACCTTGACCGACGAATTCAAGATAAAACACTCTCGCACAGAGAAGTCGACCGAGGGAAACCGAGAACCCCGAAGCACGGTTCTCGCCCCCGAAAGTCTCCGAAGTCGTCGTTCGAGCCCACAACTTCTTCACGGATGTAGATAGAGACGCGGGACCACTTAAACGAAGCCCCGTGACCTCTCTGACCTTCAAAATGGGGTCAAGGTCAAAGGTCAAGGTCACACTTTCTCTCCCATGGGTTTTAAAGGTTTGACCTTGAAAGTGGGTCAAGGTCAAAGGTCACGGTCACACATCCAGGGGCCAGTCTCCACGAGTAAGGCCAACCCACCCATCGCGCCTGTCGTCCCCAAGGAAGAAATCCCCCACCCTTCAAGTGATCTGTCTGTGATCAGCTGTTTCAATACACTATTTTGACCGGTCTCATGCCATGCAACAATTACAGGATTCTAGCTAATCTGACCTACACCTACACATCTGACCTACACCCATTTCTTCCATTTCTTGACTGTCTTGTCAATCAAACATGAATTCCATTTACATTCATGAAAAGACATAGGCCAGATTCAATTGTCTGCCTACATCAACAAAAAGACTAATTTTTTTGTTGTTGATAATGATGATGCAACTTTACTTGACAGTTGAACTCATTGACATTCCATCCCGACTGTCATTGTAAACAAATAAACACTTACCTGCAGGATCAGATGGGATGCAGTACTCCTATTCTCCGTTCAGATATCCTAGATGCACTCAGACACTTTCTAATTCACCGGCCGCCATTTTGGTTGTTTGTTGTCAAAGCCTATAAATCCGTATATGCATGCCTCCTTGGGTGAAATGACTGAAAGACATTGTCTCCGTGAATTAAAACACATAGGATGAGCCATTACAAACTGTATATTCAATTCCACAATCCACAACACACACGGTCAAATCCAGTGCATCTTCACAACATCTGACAACATGAGGCTTGTAGACTCCCAGCATGCACCAGCAGTTACTACAATCTAGGAAAATGGCACATCCGGTTTCTTTGCACCTCCAAATATCACATCTAACAGGTCTAAAGTCACCCCAAACACCTGCACAAGTCCTATTACACTTTTACCTGATATGTGCATATGTGCTGCCTACCCAACACCCACACCCCTTTTCTCCTTCAAATTTGACGGGTACTTAATGCGAAACCAAGCATTGAACACACCTCAACACTCAAATTTAGGCGGCAAATTTGAATTTCTTTTCTAGCCAAATCAATTTTTTTTTTTTTGGTGAGAGTGGGGTGGGGTAGAGGGGGGGGGGGGGCTTTTAGCATTTCAACACTACTGAAAAACCGCTAGAAGGTGGGAAGCCCTCTAATTGTTCGCGAACAATTAGGATCACTAGTTATTATTATTATTATTATTATTATTTTCCTGCCATCAAAAAAATGTTCGTCTTAAGACTTATCGAAAAACTTTAGAGTCCATCCAATAGTACTTCTTGAGAAATGAATACAGTTCACCCAACGTAATTGAACTTTGACCCCTTACGGAGTTATTGGACCTTTCGCAGAAATCATTGTTAGCGCTTCTACTTTGTAACCGTAAACGATAGGAGGCTGAAACCTTTTCTAAAACATAGAGGGTAATTAGTAGAAACGAAGAATTTAAAATGAAGGGATTCGGTGTCCCCTAAAGGGAGTTAATACCTCTTTATGTTTTGCGATTTATTCGTAAAACATGTCAGGCTTGAGAACGGTTTGTCGTAGAAACATGGGACCAACTGGAATAGGATCATTGACCTTTGACCTTGAAAATTAGGTCAAGGTCAAGGTCATCAGAAAAGAGGAAAAAATAGCACTTTTTATACTCTATTTCCTGCTTAAGATAGCGTTGAAATATTATATGGGTAAGTATTGACTTCTTGATTGGTTTTGATAGTATGCATTTCAACTTTGAACTTTGACCCTCCTGTGAATTTCGGAGACTCGCGTCGAAAACCTTGTTATCGCTACTCCTACTTAATGGAAAGTCATAGACACACGAAACCTTCGCTAATGAATTCACAGTAAAACCGTCTTGCAAAGAAAAAATAATCAAAGGGATACGAAAACCCTTAAGCATAGTTATTGCCCCTGAAAGTCTCCAATATCATTATCTAAGCTTATAACTTTTATATTAATATAGATAGAGACATGGGACCACTAGCATTAAGACCGATGACCTTTGACCTTCAAAATGAGGTCAAGGTCAAAGGTCAAGATCATCATCAAAATTATTTTTTTTCCATTTTCAATGTCATTCAAAGTATTTTTAGCATTGATAAGCTAACTGAAAGTAACCGAAAACCCCTAAACAAATTATTGCCCCTGAATGTCTTGATTAACATTTTTTAAGCTTATAGCTTTTACATTAATATAGATAGAGACGTGGGATCACTTGCATTAAGACCGATGACCTTTGACCTTCAAAATGAGGTCATGGTCAAAGGTCAAGGTCATCGTGAAAATTATTAATTAAATTTTCTTGTTTATTTTGAGTTTCGTACATCATCTTAAATATCTGTTTTTAAATCATTGTAGGTGGAAAGCCCTCTAATGTTCGCAAACAATTAGGATTACTAGTTCTTATTCTTATCCTTTTCTTCTTATTTTTCCTCTTCTTTAGTGAGAAATTTGTCCGACCGATTTTATGAACATGCTTCGACTGATCAACTTCAAACTTTGTGAGCTAATAAAGGGTCATTAGGAGGGGTGCAATCAACTTTTCAAATTTTCAAAATGGCCGCCGTTTCAAGATGGCGGCCAAAAAACGTCAAAAACTCAAGGTTGTCGGATTTCAACCAAATTCTAGTTCTAGGGTAATTTAGTGACCCCGAGTCCATTTCCACCATAAATTTTTTTTTTCGCCGCCATTTTCGAAATGGCCGCCATATACCGAAATATTTGAAAGTGTTAAAATCTGTACAACATTTGGGTTCTGGGGTAAATTGAGGGTCCACAATTCATTTCTAGCATCAGTATTTCCTTCCAATCATTTTTCAAATGTTTCAAAATGGCCGCCATTGAAGAAAATGGCCGCCAAAAATCAAGTCCGTCGGATTTCAACCAAATTTAGTTTCTAGAGTTCTTTGAGGATCCTGAGTGCATATCTGGCATCAAAAACCATTTCTGACATGGGGAGGTGTTCGGAGACATTTGTGTTGGCATCCCAACACAGTTATAGCTCGTTGTTATTATTATTTTCTTCTTCTGATTCTTATTATTCCTCTTCTTTAGTGAGAAATTTGTCCGACCGATTTTGTGAAAGTGCTTCGACAGATCCACTTCAAATTTTGTGACCTGATACGGGGTCACTAGGAGGGGTGCATTCAACTTTTCAAATTTTCAAAATGGCCGCCGTTTCAAGATGGCGGCCAAAAAACGTCAAAAACTCAAGGTTGTCGGATTTCAACCAAATTCTATTTGTAGGGTAATTTGATGACCCCGAGTCCATTTCCACCAAATTTTTTTTTATTTGAGCCGTCATTTTCAAAATGGCCGCCATATACCGAAATTTTTGAAAATGTTAAAATCTCTACAACATTTGGGTTCTGGGGTCAATTGAGGGTCCACAATTCATTTCTAGCATCAGTTTTTCCTTCCAATTAATTTTCAAATGTTTCAAAATGGCCGTCATTGAAGAAAATGGCGGCCAAAGATCAAGTCCGTCGGATTTCAGCCAAATTTCGTTTCTAGGGTTCTTTGATGATCCTGAGTGCATATCTGGCATCAATAACCATTTCTGACATGGGGAGGTGTTCGGAGACATTTGTGTTGGCATCCCAACACAGTTATAGCTCGTTATTATTATTTTCTTCTTATTCTTATTATTCCTCTTCTTTTGTGAGAAATTTGTCCGGCCGATTTTGTGAAAGTGCTTCGACAGATCCACTTCAAACTTTGTGAGCTGATAGGGGGTCACTAGGAGGGGTACATTCAACTTTTCAAATTTTCATTTTGTGTTGGCATCCCAACACAGTTATAGCTCGTTATTAAGGTCTTCCGTCTCAACGGAAGACCTTATAGTGATTCTTATGTTTCTTTTCCTCTATTATTATTATTATTATTATTGTTCTTTTTCTTACCGATTTTGTGCACGCGATTTCTCAGAAACCGCTGGATAGATTTTCATGAAACTTTCAGGAAAGATGTAAAATAGGATTGTCTAGAAAGATCTTTTTTGGTTTTGCAAAAATCACTTCCGGTCGCAAGTTACGGCTGAATTTCCGTTTTTCAAATGACATTTTGTCCGGGCGTTTTCTCCTAAACGGTTAAAGATTGAGACTTCAAACTTTCAGGGATGATAGATGGTGACTTGTAGTTATGCAATAGAGTATTATCATTGCCATCCGTCACTTCCGGCCGTCACCGGAAGTGAACAAAAGAAACGTCAAATTTCAAAATTATGCTTTTAACACAAAACTTGCATAGATTAATTAGATATCTTTCGGCGTTTCAGAAAATGTTAGTCTTACCGGAAGTTTAATCAGCAACTTCCGGTTTTTAGAGAAAAACTTCGATAAAATGGTCTTTCTTTGTCCTCGTATATCTCGTTTATTTATCAAACTTTTAATACGATATTTACAGATATTATTGACATTATCCATCGTAAGAGAACCCTGAACCACTATTTCAAAATTCACTTCTAGTCACAAGTTACGGCCGAATTTCTGTTTTCAAATGATATTTTGTCCGGGCGTTTTCTCATAAACAGTTAAAGATTGAGTCTTCAAACTTTCAGGGATGATAGATGGTGACTTGTAGCTGTGTACTAGGGTATTATCATTGTCATTCGTCACTTCCGGCCGTCACCGGAAGTGAACAAAAGAAACGTCAAATTTCAAACTAATGCTTTGGAAACAAAACTTGCATAGATTAATTAGATATCTTTCGGCGTTTCAGAAAATGTTAGACTTACCGGAAGTTTAAACAGCAACTTCCGGTTTTTAGAGAAAAACTTCGATAAAATGGTCTTTCTTTGTCCTCGTATATCTCGTTTATTTATGAACCATTTAATACGATATTTACAGATATTATTGACATTATCCATCTCAAAAGAACCCTGAACCACTATTTCAAAATTCACTTCCGGTCACAATTTGCGGCCGAATTTCTGTTTTTCAAATGATATTTTGTCCGGGCGTTTTCTCATAAACGGTTTAAGATTGAGTCTATAAACTTTCAGGGATGATAGATGGTGACGTGTAGCTCTGTAATAAAGGTTTATCATTGTCATCCGTCACTTCCGGCCGTTACCGGAAGTGAACAAAAGAAACGCCAAATTTCAAAATTATGCTTTTGAAACAAAACTTGCATAGATTAATTAGGTCTCTTGCGGCGTTTCAGAAAATGTTAGTCTTACCGGAAGTTTAACCAGCAACTTTCTGTTTCAAGAAAAAACGGCCTTTCTTTGTCCTCGTATATCTCGCTTATTTATCAACATTTTAATACGATATTTACAGATACTATTGACATTATTAATATCAATAGAACACTTTAATACTATTTCAAAAGTCACTTCCGGTCGCAAGTTACGGCCGAATTACCGTATTTCAAATGACATTTTGTCCGGGCGTTTTCTTATCAACGATTAAAGATTTAGTCTTCAAACTTTCAGGGATGATAGATGGTAAACTGTAGCTGTGTAATAAAGGTTTAGCATTGTCATCCGTCACTTCCGGCTGTCACCGGAAGTGAACAAAAGAAACGTCAAATTCAAAATTATGTTTTTGAAACAAAACTTGCATAGATTAATCTTACAGCGTTTCTGAAAATGTAAAACTTACCGGAAGTCTAACCAGCAACTTCCGGTTTTTAGAGAAAAACTTCGGGAAAATGGTTTTTCTTTGCTATCATATCTCTTGCTTATAAAGAAGGTGTTTTTGTGATTTTAACATATACATGTATAATTGACATTATCCATCTTCAGAGTATAGTGAATAATTGTTTTTTTTTTCAAAATTCACTTCTGTTCGTTAAATATGTACGATTTCCGGGTTTTTCTCTCCAAGTGTTTTCTCATAAATACTCAAAGATTGAGTCTTGAAGCTTTCAGGAAAGTTAGATAGTGACTTGTACATGTGACATACGTGTTTCAACTTTCTTCCTCCCACTTTCGTCATCCGCCGGAAGTACCATAAAAATATGTAATATTTCATTTTTTTAAATTTTAATCCTCAAAAAATTATTGAATAGTGTAATAAGCCATATCACTTCCACCGCAAGTTGGTTGTTTGAAACCGGAAGTTGGTTGTTCGAAACCGGAAGTTGTCCAAAAACTCAGTATTTTTTATGGAAATCTTTAGTGTGGGTTCCTACGTGGTTCAATTGGAATTTTTAGTCTTTTATGGACTCCCGAGATACTTGAAAGTGAATGAAACAAAACCGAAATTGTTTACAATTGATAAATCACGTCTTACATGTACGTGTTTATTTCTTTCATGTATAGTCGTTTTTCACTATTTCACTAATTGAATTCTTCCAGTCAAGGTCCTATCTCGTCAGAAATTGGACGGAATATCTATTCGTTGCTCGCAACGAAATCATTTCTAGTTCTTATTCTTTTCTTCTTATTTTTCCTCTTCTTTAGTGAGAAATTTGTCCGACCGATTTTATGAACATGCTTCGACTGATCAACTTCAAACTTTGTGAGCTAATAAAGGGTCATTAGGAGGGGTGCAATCAACTTTTCAAATTTTCAAAATGGCCGCCGTTTCAAGATGGCGGCCAAAAAACGTCAAAAACTCAAGGTTGTCGGATTTCAACCAAATTCTATTTCTAGGGTAATTTAGTGACCCCGAGTCCATTTCCACTGTCAAAATTTTTTTTTGAGCCGTCATTTTCAAAATGGCCGCCATATACCGAAATATTTGAAAGTGTTAAAATCTGTACAACATTTGGGTTCTGGGGTAAATTGAGGGTCCACAATTCATTTCTAGCATCAGTATTTCCTTCCAATCATTTTTCAAATGTTTCAAAATGGCCGCCATTGAAGAAAATGGCCGCCAAAAATCAAGTGCGTCGGATTTCAACCAAATTTAGTTTCTAGAGTTCTTTGAGGATCCTGAGTGCATATCTGGCATCAAAAACCATTTCTGACATGGGGAGGTGTTCGGAGACATTTGTGTTGGCATCCCAACACAGTTATAGCTCGTTATTCTTATTTTCTTCTTCTTCTTATTCCTCTTCTTTCCAGAGAAATTTGTCCGCTCGATTTTGTGAAAGTGCTTCAACAGATCTACTTCAAACTTTGTGAGCTGATAGGGGGTCATGAGGAGGGGTGCAATCAACTTCCGAAATTTTCAAAATGGCCGCCGTTTCAAAATGGCAGCAAAAAACGTCAAAAAATCAAGGTTGTCGGATTTCAACCAAATTTTATTTCTAGGGTAATTTAGTGACCCCGAGTCCATTCCCACCATCAAAATTTTTTTTGAGCCGCCATTTTCAAAATGGCCGCCATATACCGAAATATTTGAAAATGTTAAAATCTCTACAACATTTGGTTTTTTTGGGTAATTGGAGGGTCCACAGTTCATTTCTAACATCAGTACCTTCCCATCTATTTTCAAATGTTTCAAAACGGCCGCCATCGAAAAAAATGGTGGCCAAAAATCAAGTCCGTCGGATTTCAACCAAATTTTGTTTCTAGGGTTTTTTGAGGATCCTGAGTGCATATCTGGCATCAAAAACAACTTCTGACATGGGGAGGTGTTCGGAGACATTTGTGTTGGTATCCCAACACAGTTAGAGCTCGTTATTATGTCTCCAAACACAAAGTGTCGGAGACATATTGTTTTTGCTCCGTTTCTTATTATTCTTATTTTCTTCTTATTTTTACTCTTCTTTAGTGAGAAATTTGTCTGCTTGATTATATGAAAGGCCTTCGACCGATCCACTTCAAACTTTGTGAGCTGATAGGGGATCACTAGGAGGGGTGCAATCAACTTTTCAAATTTTCAAAATGGCCGCCGTTTCAAGATTGCGGCCAAAAAACGTCAAAAACTCAAGGTTGTCGGATTTCATTCAAATTCCATTTCTCAGGTAATTTAGTGACCCCAAGTCCATTTCCACCATCAAATTTTTTTTTGAGCCGCCATTTTCAAAATGGCCGCCATATACCGAAATATTTCAAAGTGTTAAAATATCTACAACATTTGGGCTCTGGGGTAAATGGAGGGTCCACAGTTCATTTTTAGCATAAGTTTTCCGTTCCAATCTATTTTCAAATGTTTCAAAATGTCCGCCATTGAACAAAATTTCGGCCAAAAATCAAGTCCGTCGGATTTCAACCAAATTTAATTTGTAGGGTTTTTTGAGGATCCTGAGTGCATATCTGGCATCAAAAAGCATTTTTGATATGGGGAGGTGTTCGGAGACATTTGTGTTGGCATCCCAACACAGTTATAGCTCGTTCTTCTTATTATTATTATGTCTCCGAACACCAAGTGTCGGAGACATATTGTTTTTGCTCCGTTTCTTATTATTATGTCTCCGAACACAAAGTGTCGGAGACATATTGTTTTTGCTCCGTTTCTTATTATTATGTCTCCGAACACAAAGTGTCGGAGACATATTGTTTTTGCTCCGTTTCTTATTATTCTTCTTCTTCTTATTCTATTGTTGATTTTTCACTTTTCTTATTATTATTATTATTCTTTTTTTTTCTACTTACCGATTTTTGTGCAGAAGATTTCTCGGAGATGGCTGGATCGATTTGCTTCAAATTGTCAGGATTGATGCGTTGCCATTTGAAGTTTGTACCGCCGTTTCAATTTTTGGAAAAATCACTTCCGGTTGGAAGTTATCCCCCTTTTATCGATTTTCAGATGACCATTTTGTCCAGACAAAAACTCAAAAACGATAAAAGCTAGAGTGCTGAAATTTTTAGTGATGTTAGACGACATGTTGTAGTTGTGCACCTGGGTTTTCAAAATTTCCGGAAGTGCCTAGTATGGAAGCTCGGTAGGGGTCGAAAATGGAGTTTTAAAAAGTGTCCAATTTTTTTTCCACGTTTTAAATCAGAACTTTTTACTCGTAAATATTTTGTTTAGATATATATAACAAAAGTTGTACAGTTTATTGAGATCTTTCGTGTCATATCAAGAAATAGGCCCATGGGCCTCATGGCTCGCCTGAACCATTGAATTTCTGTTACAATGATTAACTTTTTTCTCACGAAACTTTTGATAAAACATATAGAATAAAAGTTGTTCAGTTTTCCAAGATCTATCTAATGATGTCAAAAAATAGGCCTCCGGGCGTCATGGCTCGCCTGAACAGTCGAATTTGTATCGCAATTAATAACATTAATAACTTTTTTCGCGAGAAACTTTTGACAAGACATGTAGAACAAAAGTTGTTCAGTTTAGCAAGCGTTAACTAATGATGTTAAGAAATAGGCCTCATGGCTCACCTGAACAGTTGGGTTATTGTTGCAATCTATAACATGTTTGTCAAGAAACTTTTAATAAGACATCTAGAACAAAAGATGTTCAGTTTTGTAAGATTTTTCGAATAACATCATGAAAAAGGCAAACGGGCCTCATGGCTGGCCTGAACAGTTTGATTAGTTTCACAATCAATAACTTTTTTCTGGAGAAACTTTTGATAAGAAATGTAGAACAAAAGTTGTTCAGTTTCGCAAACGTTAGCTAACGATGTTAAGAAATAGGCCTGTGGGTCTCATGGCTCACCTGAACAGTTGGGTTATTGTTGCAATCTATAACATTTTTGTCAAGAAACTTTTAATAAGACATCTAGAACAAGAGTTGTTCAGTTTTGCAAGATCTTTCGAACAACATCATGAAAAAGGCGAACGTGCCTCATGGCTCGCCTGAACAGTTTGAGGAGTGTCACAATTACTATTTTTTTTTCTCGAGAATCTTTTGATAAGACATGTAGAACAAAAGTTGTTCAGTTTACAAGATCTTTCAACCGATATCAAGAAAAAGGCCCACGGGCCTTATGACTCGCCTTAACAGTCTGATAAATGTCGCAATCAATAACTTTTTTCTCAAGAAAATTTCCATAGGACATGTACAACAATTTTTGTTTCAATTTTGAGAGATATATCTAGAATGATATCAAATTTAGGCCTCCGGGCGACATGACTCGCCTGATCAGTCGATTTTGTATCACAGTAAATAACATTATTAACTTTTTTCTCGAAAAAAGGCTGACTCCTTTAATTAGTGGGCTAGAGGGGCAGAGAGTCTTTAATTTATAACACTTATAATTAAATGATCAATATTTGTAAAACATTACCGAAGCTAAATTGTACGTCTAGACAATATATCTGTATCATTATCTATGAACGAAAATCTCAGTCAAATTCTTATCTCATCACATCTAAAATTGGATGGAAGACCCACTCGTTGCTCGCAACGAGATCGCATCTAGTTATTATTATTTTCTTCTTATTTTTCCTCTTCTTTAGTGAGAAATTTGTCCGACCGATTTTATGAACATGCTTCGACTGATCCACTTCAAACTGTGTGAGCTAATAGAGGGTCATTAGGAGGGGTGCAATCAACTTTTCAAATTTTCAAAATGGCCGCCGTTTCAAGATGGCGGCCAAAAAACGTCAAAAAAATCAAGGTTGTCGGATTTCAACCAAATTCGATTTCTAGGGTAATTTAGTGACCCCAAGTCCATTTCCACCATCAAATTTTTTTTTGAGCCGCCATTTTCAAAATGGTCGCCATATGCCGAAATATTTGAAAGTGTTAAAATCTGTACAACATTTGGGTTCTGGGGTAAATTAAGGGTCCACAATTCATTTCTAGCATCAGTATTTCTGTTCAATCAATTTTCAAATGTTTCAAAATGGCCGCCATTGAAGAAAATGGCGGCCAAAATTCAAGTGCGTCGGATTTCAACCAAATTTCGTTTCTAGGGGTTTTTGAGGACCCTGAGTGCATATCTGGCATCAGAAACCATTTCTGACATGGGGAGATGTTCGGAGACATTTGTGTTGGCATCCCAACACAGTTATAGCTCGTTATTATTATTATGTTCCCCAAACAAAGTTTGGGAACATATTGTTTTTACTCTGTTTCTTATTATTATTATTAAGGTCTTCCGTCTCCAACGGAAGACCTTCTAGTGATTCTACTGTTTATTATTATTATGTTCCCCAAACAAAGTTTGGGAACATATTGGTTTTACTCTGTTTCTTATTATTATTATTATGTTCCCCAAACAAAGTTTGGGAACATATTGGTTTTACTCTGTTTCTTATTATTATTATTATGTTCCCCAAACAAAGTTTGGGAATATATTGGTTTTACTCGGTTTCTTATTATTATTATTATTATTATTCTTTCTTTCTTCTTGGGACTTTTTTGTCCACGAGTGTTCTCAAAAACTACTCAAGGGATCAATATGAAACCTTTTTAGGATGATAGTATAGCATATGTAGATGTGCGGAACGAATGTCATTTTGCATGAAAATGCATGCATGTGCATGCACGTGCATTGGAGTTTTTGTTTACAAACTTTGGAATGCGTCTAACTTTTTTATTTTTAAATGAAATCGTTTGCTATTTATATCGTAGGTATAACATGGGACCCTTAACTGTTTGGCATCGTCAAAATTTCAATTTTGCACGCGCATGCACGTGTGCTTCAATTTGATTGGATAATACAAAACCGTTTATAACATTCATACCAATTAAGGAAATTTAATGATATTTACAGGATCGGTAGACATGTCCAATATCTACAGCTCGATGTAATAAAAATTGCAAACGCGCATGCGCACGCACGTGAATTGTCTTTTGAAGGTTCAATTATTTCAATGACCCTAACTTTTTTGTTTTTTGTCAAAATCTTTTCAAACTTGTATTGTATATGTATCTTGATATTCTTAACAAAAGTGTATAGTCATAATTACCATCCGGCACGTGCATGCACGTGTCCTAAATTGTGATTGGACGATTTTCAAATCGCCATAACTTTCTTATAAATGATGGAAACAATATGAAATTTATACCGTAAGTATATGTATCAAATGTCTATTGAATGACATCAACATTGATGCCGAGTCATATTCACGTGCCCGTGTATGCACGTGCATAGCTTTTCTTTCATTTTTCGGGTACTAAAATGGTCATAACTATTGAATTAAAAACTGAAATGAATTCAAATTTACCCTGAGGATCTATGATATGAATGTCTGTGAAATGGTGTCAACAAATTTTCCATTATCAAAATCGCGTGCGCGTGAATGCGCGTGCATTGTAATTTTTGACGTCTAAATTCAAGTATTGGTCTATAACATTTTGAGATTGCAATGAATAGGTTTGAAAATTAGGTTGCAGGTATGTTTTGGGCCTCTCAATTTATTAATAGTCAAAAGATCACTTCCCTGCACACGCATGCACGTGAGCTTAATTCTGATTGGACGATTTTGAAATCCCAATAACTTTCTTACGAGTGAAGCGATCGATACCAAATTCATATAGTAAGTATATTGTTCAAATGTCTATTGATTAGCATCAACAAAATTGTTGTGTGGTACTCATGCGCACGTGTATGCACGTGCATTGATTTCGGTCTTTGTAGTTTTGAGTTGTCGTTAATTTCTCGTTTTTCATTGAACAGTTGTGAAACTTCTCTTGTACTCATATAGTAAGACTTCTAAAATTATTTATATGCACGTGCATGCACGTACGTGCACGTGCACAAAACTCTCAGATCTTTACAACTGATTTGAACTAGTATGAAATGGACTGAACGTTATAAGATAGTTATATATTCACATGCTACACAGTTTCCAATGGTCAAAACAACTTGTACTGAAATAAATGTCACCACTTACTAAATGGGGGAATGTTTGGGGAACATGTGTAACGGTCCCCGTTACAATAAGTACTAGTTATGTTCCCCAAACAAAGTTTGGGAACATATTGGTTTTACTCTGTTTCTTATTATGTTCCCCAAACAAAGTTTGGGAACATATTGGTTTTACTCGGTTTCTTATTATCTTCCCCAAATGAAGTTTGGGAACATATTGGTTTTACTCTGTTTCTTATTATTATGTTCCCCAAACGAAGTTTGGGAACATATTGGTTTTACTCTGTTTCTTATTATGTTCCCCAAACAAAGTTTGGGAACATATTGGTTTTACTCTGTTTCTTATTATTATTATTATTATTATGTTCCCCAAACAAAGTTTGGGAACATATTGGTTTTACTCTGTTTCTTCTTCTTATTATTATGTTCCCCAAACAAAGTTTGGGAATATATTGGTTTTACTCGGTTTCTTCTTCTTATTATTATTATTATTCTTTCTTTCTTCTTGGGACTTTTTTGTCCACGAGTGTTCTCAGAAACTACTCAAGGGATCAATATGAAACCTTTTTAGGATGATAGTATAGCATATGTAGATGTGCGGAACGAATGTCATTTTGTTTGAAAATGCATGCATGTGCATGCACGTGCATTGGAGTTTTTGTTTACAAACTTTGGAATGCGTCTAATTTTTTATTTTTCAATGAAATCGTTTGCTATTTATATCGTAGGTATAACATGGGACCCTTAACTGTTTGGCATCGTCAAAATTTCAATTCTGCACGCGCATGCACGTGTGCTTCAATTTGATTGGATAATACAAAACCGTTTATAACATTCATGCCAATTAAGGAAATTTAATGATATTTACAGGATAGGTAGACATTTCAAATATCTAAACATCGCTGTAATAAAAATTGGAAACGCGCATGCACACGCACGTGTATTGTCTTTTGAAGGTTCAATTCTTTCAATGACCATAACTTTTTTGTTTTTTGTCAAAATCTTTTCAATCTTGTATTGTATATGTATCTTGATATTCTTAACAAAAGTGTACAGTCATAATTACCATCCGGCACGTGCATGCACGTGTCCTAAATTGTGATTGGACGATTTTCAAATCGCCATAACTTTCTTATAAATGATGGAAACAATATGAAATTTATACCGTAAGTATATGTATTAAATGTCTATTGAATGACATCAACATTGATGCTGAGTCATACTCACGTGCCCGTGTATGCACGTGCATAGCTTTTCTTTCATTTTTCGGGTACTAAAATGGTCATAACTATTGAATTAAAAACTGAAATGAATTCAAATTTACCCTGAGGATCTATGATATGAATGTCTATGAAATGGTGTCAACAAATTTTCCATTATCAAAATCGCGTGCGCGTGAATGCGCGTGCATTGTAATTTTTGATGTCTAAATTTGAGTATTGGTCTATAACATTTTGAGATTGCAATGAATAGGTTTGAAAATTAGGTTGCAGGTATGTTTTGGGCCTGTCAATTTATTAATAGTCTCAAAATCACTTTCCTGCACGCGCATGCACGTGCGCTTAATTCTGATTGGACGATTTTGAAATCCCAATAACTTTCTTATGAGTGAAGCAATCGATACCAAATTCATATAGTAAGTATATTGTTCAAATATCTATTAAATAGCATCAACAAAATTGTTGTGTGGTACTCACGCGCACGTGTATGCACGTGCATTGATTTCGGTCTTTGTAGTTTTGAGTTGCCGTTAATTTCTCGGTTTTCATTGAACAGTTGTGAAACTTCTTTTGTACTCATATAGTCAGACTTCTAATGTATCGAGATGGTCGAATTATTTATATGCACGTACGTGCACGTGCACAAAACTCTCAGATCTTTATAACTGATTTGAACTAGTATAAAATGGACAGAATGTTATAAGATAGTTATATATTCACATGCTCCACAGCTTGCAATGGTCAAAACAACTTGTACTGAAATAAATGTCACCACTTACTAAATGGGGGAATGTTTGGGGAACATGTGTAACGGTCCCCGTTACAATAAGTACTAGTTATTTTGTTCCCCAAACAAAGTTTGGGAACATATTGTTTTTACTCTGTTTCTTCTTCTTATTATTATTATTCTTTTTCTCCGGTACTCTTTTGTCCGGTAGTGTTCTCAGAAACTACAAAAGGAATCGATATGAAACTTTCCAGGATGATAGTATAGCGTTTGTAGATGTGCATAGTGATAGTCATTTTGTTTGCACGTGCATGCACGCGCGCGCACGTGCATTGCAATTTTGGTACAAAAAATGGAAAATCAGAATATTGAAGGAAGCGATATAAAACCTAAATAGGATGATAGTATATCATTTGTACATATGAAAAATAATAGTCATTTTGCCATCATGCGCACGCATGCGCGTGCACGCGCATTACAAAATTTGTACGCTAGCTTTGGAATCAGTCTAACTTTTTTGTTGTTCATTGAAATGGCTTGAAATTCATATCATAGGTAGATATTGAGACCCTTAACTGATTTACATGGTCAAAATTACCAATTTGCACGCGCATGCACGTGCGCTTCATTTTGATTGGATAATGCTAAAATGTTTGTAACTATCTTATTTATGAAGCGAATGAGATAATATTCACAGTATATGTAGACAATATGTGTATCTATATGTTGGTGTAACAAAAAATGTCAACGCACACGCGCATGCGCGTGCAACGTTTTTTAAATGTTCAATTTTTAAAGGACGATAACGTTTTTGTTTTTCATCAAATTCTATTCATATTAGGGGTTTAGATGTATCTTGGTACTCCTTACAAATTGCTGTGGTTAGAATTACTGCTCAGCACGTGCATGCACGTGTGCTGATTTCTGATTGGACGATTTTAAAATCGCTATAACTTCCTTATATTTGGTGGAAACGTTATGAAATTCATACTGTGGGTATATGATACAAATGCCTGTCGAACGACATCAACAAAAATTCGGAATCATACACGTGTGCGCGTGTATGCACGTGCAACGCTTTCTTTCATTTCTTGGTACTGAAATGACCATATTGAACGTACTACATGTAATTAAAGGCTAAAATAAAATGATTTTTTCCTATAGATTCACAAGGACATCACTTTTTAATTGGGGGAGGTTTGGGGAACATCTGTAACGGTCCCCGTTATAATTAGAACTAGTTATTATTATTTTTTTTCCCCTTTCGTCTCCGAGACCGTTGGATGGATTTTCCTGAAACTTTCACAGGTTATAGGGAACGATGGTACCTCGAGGCATAGTTTTCATTTTTTCAAAATTCACTTCCGTTCGTCAGATACGTCCGATTTCCGGTTTTTGAAAGAAACTTTGTCCGGGGGTAAACTTGAAAACCACTAAAAATAATCGAATGAAACTTTCAGGGATGATAGATCTATTTTCTCTATGGTGCATGCACGTAATATTTTTTGTCGCCGTCACTTCCGGTCGTCACCGGAAGTGATCAAATAAATCATCAATTTCAAACTTTTTTCTTTCAAATTGAAACCTACTTTGGTTTACTATATCTCGTTCTAATTCTCAAAAAATGTTGACCCCACCGGAAGTTGAATCTCCAACTCCCGGTTATATCAAAGAAAGACTATTCATTCTCACATTTTTCAGTGCCATAAATCTCGGTCATGAAACTAGTTAATGAGTTGAGTTTTACATATATTATAGTCACTATAAATGTCTAGAGTAACGTCAAATATTTTTGTAAAATTCACTTCCGGTCGGCAAATACGGCTTATGAGCTGTTTTCGTTGTCAATCGTTTTTCTCAGAAACGGTAAAAGATAGGGTCACCAAAATTTCAGAGTTAATAGATCTCACATTGTAGGGGTGCAGTAGGGGGGTAAGAATGTCGGCCGTCACTTTCGGTCGTCACCGGAAGTGATTAATAAATCATAAATTTCAAACTTTTTTCTTTCAAATTGAAACCTATATCGGTTTATTAGGTCTCGTTCTAATTCTCAAAAACTATTGATCCCACCGGAAGTTGAATCTCCAACTTCCGGTGATATGAAAGAAAAACTATTCATTCTCTCATTTTTCAGTGCCATAAATCTCGGTCATAAAACAAGTTAATGATTTGAATTTTACATATGTTATAGACATTATAAATGTCTAGTACAAATTTAAATATTTTTGTAAAATTCACTTCCGGTCGTGAGATATGGGGTGGACATATTCAAATCTTGTTTTTTCAGTTTCTCAATAATGAATATAGATAGACGCTTGAAACTTGTAGAGTTGATCAACTATCATTAGTCCATTGAACACATACATTCAATTTTTTCGTCCGTCACTTCCGGTCTATACCGGAAGTATTTGAAAAATGTCGATTTTTCGATTTCTTCGAGTGATTTCTCAGAGATGGTGGATAGATTTTCTTGAAATTTTCAGGAATAATGTCTTATGAAAGGACCTTCCTATAACTATTTTTGTTTTTACAAAATTCACTTCTGGTCGGAAAATATGGCCGATTTTCTGTTTCTCAAAAGGAATTTTGTCCAGCATTTTTCTTGGAAAAGGTAAAATATAGGTTCATCAATTATTCAGGAATTATAAATCTCCGTTTGCAGTCGTGCAGTAGAGGGTTGAACATGTCGACCGTCACTTCCTGTCGTCACCGGAAGTGATTGAAAGAATCGCAAATTTCAAACTTTTTCTTGTAAATTGAAACCTATACTAGTTTATTAAGTCTCTTTGAAAGTGTCAAAAGAATATTGACTCCGTTGGTAGTCAAAACAACTACTTCCGGTTTCTTGATAAAATACCTTTTTACTTTTCATCTCTTTGTCACCATAAATCTCGCGTATATTTGAAGTCTTTCATATGATTTTCACATGTCATAATAAAAGTATCAACTTCTAGAGTTTGGATCATTTTGTTTTTCAAAATTGACTTCCGGTCGATAGTAACCTACTACTTTTTCTTTCTTTAGTCTACTTCTTTTTTGTTGAGAACTCTTTCAGATAGAGACGTGAAATTTTCAGGGAATATAGACAGTAAAGAGTCGCTGTCATTTATAGGAAAACGCATCATAAAAGTACTTCCGGTCATCACCGGAAGTTACGAGAAATGAGTAAAAAATTCGATAATACATTTCTCATTCATTGTTAAGGCACATTTTCTGATATATTTAAATGGTTTTCGTAGGAACAGAAAGCTCTTTACCGGAAATGATCTAACGGAAGACCTACTCATTACTAGTAATGAGTTTCTAGTTAGGGTCTTCCGTCTTCAGCGGAAGACCCTTCTATTATTCTATTGTTGATTTTTCACTTTTCTTATTATTAGGGTCTTCCGTCTTCAGCGGAAGACCCTTCTATTATTCTATTGTTGATTTTTCACTTTTCTTATTATTAGGGTCTTCCGTCTTCAGCGGAAGACCCTTCTATTATTCTATTGTTGATTTTTCACTTTTCTTATTATTAGGGTCTTCCGTCTTCAGCGGAAGACCCTTCTATTATTCTATTGTTGATTTTTCACTTTTCTTATTATTAGGGTCTTCCGTCTTCAGCGGAAGACCCTTCTATTATTCTATTGTTGATTTTTCACTTTTCTTATTAGGGTCTTCCGTCTTCAGCGGAAGACCCTTCTATTATTCTATTGTTGATTTTTCACTTTTCTTATTATTAGGGTCTTCCGTCTTCAGCGGAAGACCCTTCTATTATTCTATTGTTGATTTTTCACTTTTCTTATTAGGGTCTTCCGTCTTCAGCGGAAGACCCTTCTATTATTCTATTGTTGATTTTTTTCACTTTTCTTATTATTATTATTATTATTCTTTTTTTTTTCTCCTTACCGATTTTTGTGCAGAAGATTTCTCGGAGATGGCTGGATCAATTTGCTTCAAATTTTCAGGATTGATGCGTTGCCATTTGAAGTTTGTACCGCCGTTTCAATTTTTGAAAAATCACTTCCGGTTGGAAGTTATCCCCCTTTTATCGATTTTCAGATGACCATTTTGTCCAGACAAAAACTCAAAAACGATAAAAGCTAGAGTGCTGAAATTTTCAGTGATGTTAGACGACATGTTGTAGTTGTGCACCTGGGTTTTCAAAATTTCCGGAAGCGCCTAGTATGGAAGCTCGGTAGGGGTCGAAAATGGAGTTTAAAAAAGTGTCTCATTTTTCTCCACGTTTTAAATCATAACTATTTACTCGTAAATATTTTGCTTAGACATGTATAACAAAAGTTGTACAGTTTATTGAGATCTTTCGTGTCATATCAAGAAATGGGCCCATAGGCCTCATGGCTCGCCTGAACCATTGAATTTCTGTTACAATGATTAACTTTTTTCTCACGAAACTTTTGATAAGACATGTAGAATAAAAGTTGTTCAGGTTTGCAAGATCTATCTAATGATATCAAAAACTAGGCCTCAGGGCGTCATGGCTCGCCTGAACAGTCGAATTTGTATCACAATTAATAACATTAATAACTTTTTTCTCGAGAAACTTTTGACAAGACATGTAGAACAAAAGTTGTTCAGTTTCGCAAGGGTTAACTAACGATGTTAATAAATAGGCCTGCGGGTCTCATGGCTCACCTGAACAGTTGGGTTATTGTTGTAATCTATAACATTTTTGTCAAGAAACTTTTAATAAGACATCTTGAACAAAAGTTGTTCAGTTTTGCAAGATCTTTCGAATAACATCATGAAAAAGGCCTACGGGCCTCATGGCTCGCCTGAATAGTTTGATCAGTGTCACAATTACTAACTTTTTTCTCGAGAATCTTTTGATAAGACATGTAGAACAAAAGTTGTTCAGTTTTGCAAGATCTTTCAAACGATATCAAGAAAAAGGCCCACGGGCCTTATGACTCGCCTTAACAGTGATAAATGTCGCATAACGTTATACTCGTAAATATTTTTTTTAGACATATATAACAAAAGTTGTACAGTTTATTGAGATCTTTCGTGCCGTATCAAGAAATGGGCCCATGGGCCTCATGGCTCGCCTGAACCATTGAATTTCTGTTACAATGATTAACTTTTTCCTCACGAAACTTTGATGAAACATGTAGAATAAAAGTTGTTCAGGTTTGCAAGATCTATCTAATGATATCAAAAAATAGTCCTGCGGGCGTCATGGCTCGCCTGAACAGTCGAATGTGTATCACAATTAATAACATTAATAACTTTTTTCTCGAGAAACTTTTGATAAGACATGTAGAACAAAAGTTGTTCAGATTTGCAAGCGTTACTAACGATGTTAAGAATAATTCTTGCGGGTCTCATGGCTCACCTGAACAGTTGGGTTATTGTTGTAATCTATAACATTTTAGTCAAGAAACTTTTAATGAGACATCTAGAGCAAAAGTTGTTCAGTTTTGCAAGATGTTTCAAACAACATCATGAAAAAGGCGAAAGGGCCTCATGGCTCGCCTGAAGAGTTTGATTAGTGTCATAATCAATAGCTTTTTTCTGGAGAAACTTTTGATAAAACATGTAGACCAAAAGTTGTTCAGGTTTGCAAGATCTTTCAAACGATATCAAGAAAAACGCCCACGGGCCTTATGACTCGCCTTAACAGTTTAATAAATGTCGCAATCAATAACTTTTTTCTTTAGAAAATTTCCATAGGACATGTAGAACAAAATTTGTTCAGTTTTGCGAGATATATCTAGAATGATATAAAAAAAAAAAAAGGCCTTAGGGCGGCATGACTCGCCTGATCAGTCGAATCTGTATCGCAGTAAATAACATTATTAACTTTTTTCTCGAAAAAAAGGCTGACCCCTTTAATTAGTTGCCGAGAGGTAGAGAGAGTCTTTAATTTATAACATTTAAATGATCAATATTTGTAAAACATTACCAAAGCTAAATTGTACGTCTAGACAATATATTTGTATCATTATTTATGAACGAAAATGTCAGTCAAATTCTTATCTAATCACATCTAAATTTGGACGGAAGACCCACTCGTTGCTTGCAACGAGATCGAATCTAGTTATTAGGGTCTTCCGTCTTCAGCGGAAGACCCTTCTATTATTCTATTGTTGATTTTTCACTTTTCTTATTATTAGGGTCTTCCGTCTTCAGCGGAAGACCCTTCTATTATTCTATTGTTGATTTTTCACTTTTCTTATTATTATTATTATTATTCTTTTTTTTTCTCCTTACCGATTTTTGTGCAGAAGATTTCTCGGAGATGGCTGGATCAATTTGCTTCAAATTTTCAGGATTGATGCGTTGCCATTTGAAGTTTGTACCGCCGTTTCAATTTTTGAAAAATCACTTCCGGTTGGAAGTTATCCCCCTTTTATCGATTTTCAGATGACCATTTTGTCCAGACAAAAACTCAAAAACGATAAAAGCTAGAGTGCTGAAATTTTCAGTGATGTTAGACGACATGTTGTAGTTGTGCACCTGGGTTTTCAAAATTTCCGGAAGCGCCTAGTATGGAAGCTCGGTAGGGGTCGAAAATGGAGTTTTAAAAAGTGTCCAATTTTTTTCCACGTTTTAAATCAGAACTTTTTACTCGTAAATATTTTGTTTAGATATATATAACAAAAGTTGTACAGTTTATTGAGATCTTTCGTGTCATATCAAGAAATAGGCCCATGGGCCTCATGGCTCACCTGAACCATTGAATTTCTGTTACAATGATTAACTTTTTTCTCACGAAACTTTTGATAAAACATGTAGAATAAAAGTTGTTCAATTTTGCAAGGTCTATCTAAGGATATCAAAAAATAGGCCCCCAGACATCATGGCTCGCCTGAACAGTCAAATTTGTATCACAATTAATAACATTAATAACTTTTTTCGCGAGAAACTTTTGACAAGACATGTAGAACAAAAGTTGTTCAGTTTCGCAAGCGTTAACTAACGATATGAAGAAATAGGCCTGCGGGTCTCATGGCTCACCTGAACAGTTGGGTTATTGTTGCAGTCTATAACATTTTTGTCAAAAAACATTTAATAAGACATGTAGAACAAAAGTTGTTCAGTTTTGCAAGATTTTTCGAACAACATCATGAAAAAGCCGAACGGGCTTCATGGCTCGCCTGGAGAGTTTGATTAGTTTCACAATCAATAACTTTTTTCTCGAGAAACTTTTGATAAGACATGTAGAACAAAAGTTGTTCAGTTTCGCAAGCGTTAACTGACGATGTTAAGAAATAGGCCTGCAAATCTCATGGCTCACCTGAACAGTTGGGTTATTGTTGCAATCTATAACATTTTTGTCAAGAAACTTTTAATAAGACATCTAGAACAAAAGTTGTTCAGTTTTGCAAGATCTTTCGAAAAACATCATGAAAAAGGCGAAAGGGCCTCATGGCTCGCCTGAAGAGTTTGATTAGTGTCACAATCAATAGCTTTTTTCTCGAGAAACTTTTGATAAGACATGTAAAACAAAAGTTGTTCAGTTTTGCAAGATCTTTCAAACGATATCAAGAAAAAGGCCCTCAGGCCTTATGACTCGCCTTTACAGTCTGATAAATGTCGCAATCAATAATTTTTTTCTCAAGAAAATTTTGATAAGACATGTAGATCAAAATTTGTTCAGTTTTGCGAGATACATTTAGAATTATATAAAAAAAATGGCCTCCGGGCGACATGACTCGCCTGATCAGTCGAATTTGTATCGCAGCAAATAACATTATTAACTTTTTTCTCGAAAAAAGGCTGACCCCTTTAATTAGTGGCCGAGAGTTGCAAAGAGTCTTTAATTTATAACACTTAAATGATCAATATTTGTAAAACATTACGGAAGCTAAATTGTACGTCTAGATAATATATTTGTATCATTATTTATGAACGAAAATCTCAGTCAAATTCTTATCTCATCACATCTAAAATTGGGCGGAAGACCCACTCGTTGCTCGCAACGAGATCGCATCTAGTTATTATTATTATTCTTTTTCTCCGGTACTTTTTTGTCCGGTAGTGTTCTCAGAAACTACAAAAGGGATCGATATGAAACTTTCCAGGATGATAGTATAGCGTTTGTAGATGTGCGTGGTGATAGTCATTTTGTCTGCACATGCATGCACGCACGCGCACGTGCATTGCAATTTTGGTACAAAAATTGGAAAATCGGAATGCTAAGGGGATCGATATGAAACCTAAATAGAATGGTAGTATATCATTTGTACATATGAAAAATGATAGTAATTTTGTCTGCACGCGCACGCATGCGCGTGCACATGCATTACAAAATTTGTACACTAACTTTGCAATCAGTCTAACTTTTTTGTTGTTAATTGAAATGACTTAATATTCATATCATAGGTAGATATTGAGACCCTTAACTGATTTGCATGGTCAAAATTACCAATTTGCACGCGCATGCACGTGCGCTTCATTTTGATTGGATAGTACTAAAACGTTTGTAACTATCTTATTTATGAAGCGAATGAGATGATTTTAACAGCATACGTAGACAATATGTGTATCTATATATTGGTATAACAAAAAATGCCAACGCACACGCGCATGCGCGTACGACGTTTTTCAAATGTTCGATTTTTTAAGGACGATAACGTTTTTGTTTTTCATCAAATTCTATTGATATTAGGGTTTTAGATGTGTTTTGGTACTCCTTACAAATTGCTGTGGTTAGAATTACTGCTCAGCACGTGCGTGCACGTGTGCTGAATTCTGATTGGACGATTCTAAAATCGCTATAACTTCCTTATATTTGGTGGAAACGTTATGAAATTCATACTGTGAGTATATGATACAAATGCGTGTTGAACGACATCAACAAAAATTCGGAATCATACACGCGTACGCTTTCTTTCATTTCTTGGTACTGAAATGACCATATTAAACGTAGTACATGTAATTAAAGGCTAAAATAAAATGATTTTTTGCTATAGATTCACAAGGACATCACATTTTATTTGAGGGAGGTTTGGGGAACATATGTAACGGTCCCCGTTACAATTAGAACTAGTTATTATTCTTTTTCTCCGGTACTTTTTTGTCCGGTAGTGTTCTCAGAAACTACAAAAGGGATCGATATGAAACTTTCCAGGATGATAGAATAGCGTTTGTAGATGTGCATAGTGATAGTCATTTTGTCTGCACGTGCATGCACGCGCGCCCACGTGCATTGAAATTTTGGTACAAAAAATGGAAAATCAGAATATTGAAGGAAGCGATATAAAACCTAAATAGGATGATAGGATATCATTTGTACATATGAAAAATAATAGTTATTTTGTCAGCACGCGCACGCATGCGCGTACACGCGCATTACAAAATTTGTATGCTAACTTTGGAATCAGTCTAACTTTTTTGTTGTTCATTGAAATGACTTGAAATTCATATCATACGTAGATATTGAGACCCTTAACAGATTTGCATGGTCAAAATTACCAATTTGCACGCGCATGCCCGTGCGCTTCATTTTGATTGGATAATACTAAAACGTTTGTAACTATCTTATTTATGAAGCGAATGAGATGATATTCACAGCATACGTAGACAATATGTGTATCTATATATTAGTGTAAAAAAAAATGCCAACACACACGTGCATGCGCGTGTAACGTTTTTTAAATGTTCAATTTTTAAAGGATGATAACGTTTTTGTTTTTCATCAAATTCTATTGATATTAATGGTTTAGATGTGTCTTGGTACTCTTTACAAATTGCTGTGGTTAGAATTACTGCTCAGCACGTACATGCACGTGTGCTGAATTCTGATTGGACGATTTTAAAATCGCTATAACTTCCTTGTATTTGGTGGAAACGTTATGAAATTCACACTGTGGGTATATGATACACATGCCTGTTGAACGACATCAACAAAAATTCGGAATCATACACGCGTGCGCGTGTATGCGCGTGCAACGCTTTCTTTCATTTTTTGGTACTGAAATGACCATATTGAACGTACTACATGTAATTGCTTGTGTTGTGTTGACACCAACAGACAAATCAAGTTTAATTAAATATATTTTAAGACAAAAACGTCAGGTAGTTGAATGTAATAGTGAATCACGAATTATCCGGGCTTCATTCGGCTTGTTGAACTTTGTATTCTTTTGTGGCTTTTCCCCTGTTCAGGGGTTAATCTATTTACATAATCTCTAACTTGCAATTATAGGTTATATATTTTGTATGGGAAAATATGTCGACCAAGTTTTTTGGAGCGTAGACGGACCGAGTTTGCGAGGTCCGTCCGCGACAAAAAACGTGGTCGTCATATTTTCCCATACAAAGTCTATAACCTTTTTATTATATGCTTTCAATTTCATTTAGAAACTAACAGCAATTATATTTTTAACGATTTCTTTATTGGTTAAACTGAGTAAAAGGTGAAAAACACGAACAATTTAAATAATTAACGGCGTAGTAATTTGCTTGTGAATTGATTGTGACGTACTGTTTGCATATATCGTGTGATATATCCTAGCAAACCTTTAAAGAAAAAGAAGAAACGAAATTGAAAGTATATGATAATATTGATATGTTTGCTTTTCCCTCTCCGTCTGTACAACAGTGCGACCTCACGTGTTTGTTTTCTTTTGTTTAGAATATGCTGCACGCTGTTAGCACTGGAGCTAAAACGGTGTTTGGTATAGACACGACACCAGGATCATCTCTTTACAGCTTAAAGCTCGAGTCAGCAAAGCCATTCGCTGTTCACGTTTACGATGAAGAGACACCCAAGCATTATTTAGGTGCTTATGTCTGAATTTACAAATATTCTATCATATTGTTAAATGAAAAGTGAAGATAACGAACAGTGATCAATCTTTTAACTCCTATAAGTATTACAAAATGGAGAGTTTAGTAAACACGGGACCCTCGATATGCCAGAGGTGGGATCAGGTGACTAGGAGGAGTCAGCATCCTCTGTCAACCGGTCACACCCGCCCTATATGAAATAAACAGATCCTAGTTACCATCTAATCATACCAACTATAGCTAGATAAACATGTCTTAACTCACATCTATCCTATGATGAAAAGGTGAAGATTATGAACAGTGACCAATCTCATAATTCCAACAAAGAACAGAACATTAAGAGTAAGGCAAACACGGGACCCTGGACACACCAGATGTATTGACATTGTGTAACACGGGACCCTGGACACACCAGATGTATTGACATTGGCTAAACCTTGACGAACATATCTCAACTTACAAACATTTCATCATGTTGTCTATACTTACATAAACATTTCTGAAGGATATACGCAACGTTTTCCAGTAATATATATTTTTCGTGACATTTCAAGTATAATTCACTTGCATTCTATCGTTTCTGTAAAACATATTGGGTTATATTACCAAACGTACTTTAGGGTTTAGCATATTTTGAAAGTCCCTGATTGTTGGAAGTAAAAACGTAAAATCATCTCTCATGTATTATAAAAGTTTATATACATGGACATTACAATGCTATTGTAGCACAGAAAGGAGAGCATCTTTGAAACACACGGGGATCAAACCCGGGTCCATTCATTACTAGTTAGGGGATCTAACCGCTGATCTACCCTGACTGATATACGAAGTTTGGTATTATTGCTACAATATAAAATTCGAAAACATACAAAAACTCCTCATACCAAGAATATGAAAAGTAATTTTGGAAAGATGTCAAAAACGTTGTGTATGTCTTTAATTTACACCTATAGAGGGTCTTAACCTAATTCATCATGCCTTTACTTATACCTATAGAGGGTCTAAACCTAACTCATCATGCCTTTACTTATACCTATAGAGGGTCTAAACCTAACTAATCACGGCTTAACTTACATCTATAGAGGGTCTAAACCTAACTAATTACGGCTTAACTTACATTTATGGAGGGTCTAAACCTAACTAATCATGACTTTACTTACACCTATAGAGGGTCTACACCTAATTAATCACGGCTTAAGTTACATTTAAAGAGGGTCTAAACCTAACTAATCACGGCTTAACGTACATCTATGGAGGGTCTACACCTAACTAATCATGCCTTTACTTATACCTATGGAGGGTCTAAACCTAACTAATCATGACTTTACTTGTACATATGGAGGGTCTAAACCTAACTAATCATGACTTTACTTATACCTATGGAGGGTCTAAACCTAACTAATCATGACTTTACTTATACCTATAGAGGGTCTAAACCTAACTAATCATGGCTTTAATTATACGTATGGAGAGTCTAAACCTAACTAATCATGACTTTACTTATACCTATAGAGGGTCTAAACCTAACTAATCATGACTTTACTTATACCTATGGAGGGTCTAAACCTAACTAATCATGACTTTACTTACACCTATGGAGGGTCTAAACCTAACTAATCACGGCGTAACTTACCGTTCGTACATTATCTGTACACAGGATAGACGTTTAAGTAAAATTATCAAAACCAAATATCTATTCAGCATTTTTAAATGATTTATAATTGTTAAATTTGTAGGAACTAATTTTCCTTTTATCGTATTTCATCGTATTATATTTCAAATGAAAATACTATTTGTTTATTTTTGTTTATTGTGAATTAGCACAGTGTGTGTTTGTTATACATGTAGTAAGTTATCCAGCCACCTGTATTGTTTATGATATATCGTAAAGGTATTCAGTTTTATTTAGTTTTGCGGCTATAACTAACTTATCATCAATGATAAAGGTTGAATTGTGAGAAATAACTTCTTGACTTTTTTTTAGCTTGAAAACAGAATCATCATTGAACTTAAAAAATGATGAGGAATTGGTATGCATTGCCTAACATGTAGTATTCGTTAGTAATTGATTCCTTTGTACATGTATACATTGTTATGTAGGAAAAGGTATACTTTTTTTCGTATAGACCCGTGTTCTTCTCGAGGCTGTCAACATATGTGTGTTAACACTCCTACGGGCCCCACGTGTCTCTGTGCCGAAGGCTCCCGACTCTCCACAGACAGCTTGACGTGTACAGGTAACTCAGATGCTTTCTCTGTTAAATGAAAAAATCCAGAGATTTGTAAAATGGCAATTTCATTTGCGTTATGGAATACGATATAGAAGCATAGATTCTTGATCACTGAAAAAGTATTCCATGCTTGCTGTAGGTTATCACATTTTCATCAAATTTGGTGAAGTTTAATAGACTGATACACGGAATACATCTACTTCATTATGTAATGACGTGTTTACTTATATTTGTTTTCATTTTCAACGAATTTCAAGATTGGTTTTGTTCATTCCTCAGAAAGTTCATGGATCAACGAAGATGGTTTCGTCGTAAATAATGCAACAACATTTTTCCTGTTTAGCGTGCTCTCCGTCAATGGAAGACGTGGCCAGATTCCGTATCTTAGCGTTTCATCTTCCTTCATCGAGACCTTTGCTGTCGATGCCAATTTGCATGTTATCTATTATATAGACAGCAAAAATAGAGCATTAAAGGAATTAAACATCGTCAATAAGCAGATCAGAAAATTGGCATCCGTGTCATCCGCTAGAGGTAAAAACACATGAAATATCGTGCGGCATTATCAAAGTTATCGGGATACGGTAAATTAGGTAACAATGGTATTTGCCATAAAGTCACAAGACTGTCTAACAATGTCCAGACAATGAGTAGGAAAGCAAAGTGTAAATTCTGGATGTCTTTGAGTTCGTTAGAACTCCCACTTTAATGTTACACACTTCACATAACGATGTTTAATCGTCTCTCCACTAGTGCAAAATGTTATGGCATCGAAAGTTAACTTAGTTGTATAAATTATAAAACGTGTTGTGGAGGTCCCGAAAAGTGTTTGCCCAAAGTATGAATATTGTCTTATTTGGTAGGTTCTTTTTTCAAAATAAGGATGAAAAAGTCATCAATTTATAAATCTCATATCAATCAATCAATAGCAAGACAAACACGGACCCCTGTACACATCAAAGAAGTGATCAGGTGCTCCGGAAGAGTAAGAATCTCCTATTGATTTATCACACTCGCCATGAGCCTTATATCTTGATCAGGTAAAGGGAGGCATCCGCAGTCAAAATCAGTATACAAAGAACCGCCTAAAAATGCGAGTGAAACACGTAACACGCGGATTCTAAGCAACGAAAGGTTTTATTTGCAAAGTTGATCATGGTAAAGACCATATAATATGCGGAATGCTGATTTCAAAGCATATTATTTCAACCCCAATATTTACATTTGCCAATGCGTTTCCTTTTATGATAATACTAACGAAATTGACATTCAATTTGTGATGACATGAAATCGGTCACGTGCTCAGAATTTCTTGTGTATGAATACAATCACCACTTCAAATGTCTTTCATCTGGCTCTTTGCTTACGAATTGCGGTAGCAGATTTAGATGAGGCCACCTCCTGTTATCGTCATAAATTTAGAAATAATGTGAGTAAAATCCCAGATTGGCACCCAAAATAGCTCCATATTTTGGCTAATAATTGACTTTCATATGTGTTCCTTTCAGAAATCCTGGATCTGCCACTGCAATGAAGGAAAATAAAAAAGAAACACGCATCAAAATTTCTATAAAGAATTTATTGTGTAAACAGACACACATTTCGTCAATTAATAAAACAAATATTAAACATACCGTTCAGGTGTTTTAAGATTTTAAATACCGCCTGCAACTAAGTTTAAAACTGCACCTTCTGCAACATGGCAAATTCATACCATGCTTTTGATTTTGGAAATGAAAAAGTGGAGGCAGACTTGATAATGATAATCTGCTATTTCCGGGCAACATTCATCACGACTATGAATGAGGCTGGTTTCGAGGCTCGAAAAATACGTTCATATCAGGACAACGCTGCGAGCATTCATTAAGATGTGAACAAAAACTCCGTCAGTTTGTGTTTATTTTCTCCTTTACACCTCTTGCAAAGTGATAAAAATATCTTGGAAATTAAGATAATTAATGCTCTTGGTCACAACATATCGCTTAGATAACTTGAAGCAACTTGCACCCCCACCCCCTTTGCAAACGACCCTGGCTCGGATCCTGCAAATGACAATGCATGTGGGTTCATAGCTGTTTTGCTATATTCTTCCTCCTTCTAGACATCCGATTCCACCTCTGATGTATTTGTTATACTTTTAATGACTTTTCTTTATAGCAAATTATATTCTTTATAGTATTTATTAGATTGATAACTGCTCGTTATTTTCACTTGCCGGATATATTATTGAAATACGTATGTAACGATCTGAGACCGCATGAGCGCTAACAACTTAAGATTATGATAAATACTTACTCTTCCGCAGGATATTGATAGATAATGACAGCTAATCACGTATTGTCTGAAACATACCTAAATATTTAGTTTAGATCGGCGGTTGCCCTTTTTTAAAAGAGGTTTTAGAAATTTGTGGGACACATATTTGTTCATAACGGTTGCTAGTCCAATGTCTCGTTATACACATGTTGACGTTATTGTGTTAAGTGTGACGCAAGGCCAATCGTGGTGCAATATATCATTCCATACAGACTGATTCGATATACCGGCCCTTTTATTTGTACAGCTGAATATTCAATGATACATACCACCACCCTTTTTATACTTGTACATTTGCGTGAATGTTGGAATTACGATTGCAATGGTTGTATGACCATGTAATGTTTACTGTCTGTGTGATATAGCGAGAAAAATCCATTGCATTATTGAACAATTCTAATATATCATGTCATTTTCCCGCGAGATAACGAATGTCCTCACTGGCACAGCGCACTATTTCATTGTGACATCATATACTACTGAGTACCTTGAAATTCGCATGATTAAATCGTAAATATTGTAATGAAGTTTATTTCATTGCATTATGATATTCTCTTTATTCGTTGTAATCCAAAGCCCGAAATTGAAACCAAAAGAATTATGACCTAGCCTTTATGTAGGATTTAACCATGAATTTAAGAATATGTTGAGCTGGGATTGAAATCAGAAACTATAGAATAGAGAAGTCGAACATAAAAGTACATTTTTATCGAAATATAGTCCTTTAAGATATCTGATTTTTTTTTTATATCAAATTTAATAGAATATAATTCAACAATTCATGCAGATCTCATTTTTGACTGGATTTCCAATCTTCTTGGATGGATTGAACCTCACCAGTCTAGCATCAGGACCTTCTCCCTGAATTCTCGAACAATTTCAACAATCTATTCTGGACTTCAACGGCCCGTTTCACTAACGTTGGATGCACATAATGGGTCTGTTGAAATTTTACAATGTTTCACAAGCTAATTCTCTAATTCAACGTCAAAGTAATACAAGTATTGATTTCTCCTTCATTGTTTCATAGTTATCCAGTATCATATTTTGTCTATTCTAAAAGATTTAATTTCGATTCTAAAGAACCATCTGGATATAAATATATTTGAATACGGTTTAGGTATCTTTTCTGGATTTCCGGATCATCAGGGAAGTCTATAATGCGAGGGACATGGAACAGGGATACTCCCAAAATCATTGTGTCGTCTGCAAATATGGGCAATCCCAGTTCTCTCCATTATGACGTCACAAGTAGCAGGTAATTTCTAATTCTGTGGAAAATGAATGGATTAGCATTAGATATTTCAATGATGAAAATCGTTCAATTCGTATCTTCTATGCAAAAACTGAAGGAAGACAGTGAAAAGTTTACCATCATTCATCAAGAATGCAAAAACGATTTAAATCTTGGAAACATCGTGTTGACGATGTATTTCCATCAACACTTCTTGCTAAGTTTTCATCCTAGAATTACGTGATATCATAACGAACTATAAAACAATACAAAATTTTCTACATCCTTTTCAAATTTGAATGTTTTACTGAACAAAGATATTAGCGGTAAACTAACAACTAAACTTTATAACGAATGGAATGACTACAATTTTGTCACCGTCAACCTCCAATGTCTATGTAGTACTATTCCATTATCATGTGTATGGAGTCTTTCAACTGATTGCACACGCAATATCACATCTGTTTGTATCAAGTTCTAAACCTGGGCAAGCTACTGATAAATATGTTGATATTACAGGAGCATCAACATTGGAGTTCAGAAACTGCAGTTTGCACATTCTATGATCATTCTAATGATATCATTTGCAAACACAGTGTGTCATCGGTCCAGTGTTTTCTCACGTGTTTCGTACTAATTGTTAAGGTGTTATTTTCATGCTGATGTTTTACTACAAATTACTCCATGTCAAAACAGAAGGATTGATGTCGGTGTGACAATTCAACTGGGGATGCGAAATCTTTCTGAACAACTAATTCCATGTCTGGAGTTTCTAGGGGTCCATATTTTTCCTGACGGCATTGTGCGGTCGCACAGTGTTGTACACCAATCAAGCATGGGACGGTCAGAGTACGGGAGTTATGCCGAGCATGTTTGATCAATATTAACGACAGTGGATTTGCCTCTCTAACTAGTTTATATTTGAATGCTATAAGATTTTCACTTGTGCAGAAGCAATATATTGAAGGAACTTTGAAATGTATACACATCGGGTTACATGACTGATACGATCAGGTGGTAATATGAGATGTTCCTCTCTGGTATATCAAATGCTTATAATTTTGTGTAACTAATGAACATCCACGTAGCGATATAGGTTTTGGCTACATATTAATATGATAGAATTCAAGTAACGAACAGTGGGTATTCTCATTAATCCGGCAAAGAATTCAAAATCAAGAGTAGGACACACACGGACCCCTGGATATACTAGATGTTGTATCAGGCTCCTAAGAGGAGTAAAGATCCCGTGTTGATGAGTCACACCCGTATTGGACCCTCTATGTCCAGGTAAACGAAGTAGTCACAATACGTATAAGGCGTAACAATAGATATGAACCACGTTAGACAACATTCAGCCTAACATATTATATTTTTAAATTAGTTAATTTTTAAAGTATCAATTTTGATGATTTATATCATCCTGGTAAACTTCGCATCGAAAAACCACAGCGCTCTACAGAAATATACCTCATTGTACTTCACACTATATGACGTCACATTAAATACGGATGCATATTTAATTGCTGTTATACAATTTAGAAATTCATTTCAAAATCAAGGATTATCTCCCTCATGCATAACTCTTATCCTAGAACGAATTTGGTTCCACTTTTTGGCACGCTGATTTTGGCTATATTTAGCTCTAAAACTTCATAGTTATTTCGGATTTCAAACATTTCCGTTGAGCATCACTGAAGAGACATTATTTGTCGAAATGCGCATCTGGTGCATCAAAATTGGTACCGTATAAGTTTTACATTAAAAAGTACGTCACGAGGTATAAAGTAGTATCGAGGGGAAAATGTCACGTGGCAATAAAGATAAGACTTTTCTTTGGTACAATATATATTAACTGAAGAAAATTGACTTACATTGTAGCGATATGGAGTTTAGCAACATAATGACATATCTTCTTAAGTGTCAATTTTCCTAACTTTATAACGTTTGGGTAATCTTATTACTTCTGCATTCTCAATGGATCGGTGGTAAAGTGTGGTATCGTCTAATGTGTAAGTGTGAAGCTTGATTTTTGGTTGAAAACTCAGCAAAATTTTATGACATTTCTGGGATACTATAAGAAATAGTCATTGAAATTTAGTCTTTAAAAATGGATGTTAAACTAGGCAGTTACCCAAGCCGTAACTAAAATGCACTCACTAAATTTTCGAAGGATTTACAATCTTAAATCTGATATATATACATGTATTATACACAGTTTTATTAATCTTTTCAGAATATACTGGCTTGATGGTACAATTATTAAAAGCTGTATGGTCAATGGATCTGACATTAAAAGCCACATCATCGCAGTTGGTGCAACGCAGGCATTTGCATATAAGGTTTACATTTTCTGATTTAAAAAAAAATTCCTTTATCATTATTAAAATAAAATTATAGCTTGACTCAAACACTGGGTAAACAATGCATTCATGTGTATCGACATTCAAAATCTTGGAGGGAAATCAGCATGGAGCGAATTAAAACTGGTGTATAATTGACTGTCTGCATAGACACGAATATATTGTCCAAATAAAGAGGACAAATAGAGAGGGGTCAATAAAGATGCATGCTGCATTAACTCCCCTGGCTGTATAATCCTTACTATGATTTGGTTGCAAGCAAAAGTAAAGATACATGCTCAATATTTGAGAAAATAGTAGAACGTATAAAACGGTACAGATTGGGTTCTTATAGACACTGCTAGATGATAGTAAATGTCATGGCAAATGCGCTATATATAATTCAATTATTTGCTATAAGGATACACAATTAATCATAATTGATAAGTCATTTCTGTTAGTGACGCAAGGGAAGGAATTTCTGCGATTTGAAAATTTATCGAGTTATATATATTTGCATACAAGTACAATGAAAATATCTAAACCATTTTCTTTATATAGACTGGATTATTTCACATTCCCTTCAACTACATGAAAGTTAAAACTTCTCCAGAAAATAACCATCATACATATTATTTGAATTTTGTAGATTCATTAGCACAGTACCAAACACTCAGCAAAAACTTCTTATACACGCTTATAAACTTATAATTGTTGTAGGATTTCTTTGGTTGGATATTTGGGAACAAACTTCATTTTGCCAGAAAATCAGCATTGACTAAGGAGGTTGATGTGAATGCAGTAGAAAACGCAAAAAAAAGTCACCGTGTACGATTCTTCTCTACAACAGGACAGAAGAGGTTCATTTTATTCACAAAAGATTGGCAATATATAGTCTTGCAAATTTAGTGGTTCATTATATTCACAAAAGAATGACAATAGAATAGAATATGATTTATTTCCAAATTAGGCCCTCTCGGGCATACAGCATACATGATTGTTAACATTTCAATGTGCAATGACGATAAAAAGAAAAACAAAACAAGAGTAAAATATGCACTATTAGTATGAGCAATGTTCATACACGAGACATTTGAACATGATAATACTTATTTGTATTATATGTAAGTACTACCGTGTATCCTAATGCAAAACAGTCAGAAATACACATAGAAAAAAAAAATATATATATAGATGTCTATATATATATACATGTACATAACAACTCTACATGTAATAATAGTAAAGGTAGTATAAGTACATATGATTAACTCCACTGTAATGCAAAAGATACCACGGGACGGTGCATTGGTACTAGATCCACATGTTATGTTTATAATGAGTGCATATGTGCAATATGGTTTCATATGGTTCACACATAATATACAGTAATACTAGTAGTATGAGCTTAGACAATGTACTTAACATGAGACATTACTTGATGTAATATATGTAAATACCACCGTGTATCCTAATGCAAAACAGTCAGGAATGCACACAGGAAGAAAATAATAACAATATATGCAATGACACATAATAGTAATAGGCACGTAGTACAAGTACATATGATTGAATGTAATGCAAAAGATACCACGGGACGGTGCATTGGTACTAAGTCAACATGTCATGGTTACAAGGAGTGCATAATTATGTATAAACATATTGGTTTGAACTTTCGCATGTTTCAATTTATATTGCTTCTTTAATCAAATCGCAAAGGGCTACAAGTACATCAGTATTTTCACAATTGAGTAACCATATTAATCTATTCATGTTGTCAAGACTGGAAAAATGTTCACATTGTTGTTTTATAATTTCATACATGTTCTGCCTGAGTGAGTTATAAGTTAAACATTCAAAAATTAGATGAATTTCATCACCAATTCTACAAGAAGAACACTTTGTGCAAAATCTTAAATGTCAAGGGATTCCTGAATAACGACCTCGTTCTACTGGTAAATTGTGCGCTGATGTACGTAATCTTGCAAGTGCTTTACGTTGTGCAGGTGGTAAGAGTGTTAAGTAGTTTTCAAAAACAAAATTAGTTTTAAATTTAACATAAGTTTCAAGTTTTCCATATTGTAAACTTCTGATATGTCCCCATTCTTTCAAATAATGATTGCATAACAATTCCTTGCATTTTTTTCTTAAAAAATGATAGGTTATTGATTGCAATATGATTGTTTCTAATTCCAACAATTCCAAATAACTTTTGCACCACACCATACCATGATTGCGATTTTAATGTACAAGCATTATGCTTACTTTGCATATATGCAGCATTTAGTACAGAAGAAGTACCCAGATTTTCTAATCTGTTTACATATTTTATTATATTTTTCACTACATCAAAATGTAGTGGAAACCTGCCAAGTTCGGATAGTGTTGCAAAGTTTGAGCTTTTTCTATGAAGACCTAGAATAAATTTACAGAATTTTACATGCAGGTTTTCACATTTTAATTGAGAGTAAAAATCATGTAAGGAGATATCATTGCGATTGAAAAAAGAAGGGCGATTAAAAATTCCCCAAATCTCACTGCCGTAGAATAAAATTGGCTTGATTGTGTGATCATAGACATGAAGGGATGTTTTAATGCTAGGTTGTAATGATAAAAAATCTTTATGTAGTTTGAAATATGCTTTCATTACCTTTTTGTACAGATCCTCTTGAGCATTAGAAAAATTTCCAGCTGTATTGAAATATATTCCCAAATATCTGTAAGAGGGGACACACTGTATTTCCCTTTTCTCCAAAATAAAATTTTGCTTGAGAAATCTTCCTGCCTTGTTAAAGATTAAAACTTTAGTTTTATCAATATTGACTTTCAAGCACCAATCAGAACAGAATTTTTGCAATTTATCAAGGTTACATTGTAAACCAACTGCTGAGTGTGACAGTAATATTACATCATCTGCATACATTAAACAGTGTATTATTTTATTGTTTAGAACTATTGGGTCACTTGCATCTTTGAAGTACTCTGGTAAATCATTGATAAATATATTAAACAAGTTGGGACTGAGGTTGTCTCCCTGTTTTACACCGAGTTTAATTTGGAAAAAGTCTGTATGATGACTTTTTATCTTAATCATGATTTACTATTGTTGTACATACTTTTAATAAGCATATAAAATTGGGTTCCAACACATAATTTGAGTAGTTTGTATTTGATACCCGAGTGTATGACAGTATCAAATGCTTTTCTAAAATCTACAAAACAAGCATATACTCGCCCCTCTTTATTATGGCAATAAGTTTCAATGCTATTTTTAAGAATAAACATGTGGTCTGATGTCCTTGCAGATTTTGTGAAACCAATCTGGCATTCATTAATTATTTTATGCTTTTCAAGAAATTTTTCTAACCTCCTATTGAGGATACTATTTAATAATTTACCTATTGCACTAGTTATGGTTATTCCACGATAATTGTTTGGGTCGTGAGCATCACCAGACTTATGTAGTAAAGTTATAATACCTTATGACCATTGATTAGGATAAATACCTCCCACTAAACAGCTATTAAATAGTTTATGTAAGCTATCGATACATGTACACGACACGAGTTTTATGCGTGTTCCACGCAACGCGGTGGAACAAATTTGTCCCTAACACGGTGGACCTTTAAAATTGTCGGCACCTTTGAAGTCCTATTTTTCCGCGCGAGCTAGACATTGAAGTCCACGGAGGATCTCCGTGGATGCCACCGCGCATCTCCGTGGATGTCACCTGTACCTCCGTCGATTCCACCGTGTACCTCCGTGTGATAAAACAAAGAAATAATTTCCGAAATGATTCACCCAAAAACCCTTTTCGCTTGGCCAGCATACATGCCCTCACCCCATTACTTATTTAGAAATTAGCTATAAATCATTCATTTCTTGTAATTGTTGTTTAATGATACGTTGGTGTTTTCGGTTCATATCCGTATGTAGACTTCCCTGCAGACGTTCACACCTTTTTATGAAACGCCCAAATTCTCTACATCCTGTATATAAACACCTGTGTTATTCCTACCACTCGTCGGTACATTGTTTCACGGCACGTGCAGCACAATTTCACCAAATAAAAGAAGGGTCATGAACAACGACAATCACATGCCAGTAATTTCAATTTGATAAACAGCAGTTCAAAGAAATGTGTACCATAAGCAATAGCTTATTTTTACGTAAAGTTTTCATCGTAATTAGGAATATGTGATTAAGGTCAGATATATACATGTACATGATTACATTGGATATGAATTTCATTATGTACTCAACTGTGAAGCAATGTGAGCAAAGAATCAAATTTTTATCACTTAAACAAATAAATATTAAAACTATCTTTACTTTTAAACAAACCTTTAGAAAACTCCGTACTTTCATTAAGAAAATTTCATTAGAATGCCCATACTTCACATTGATCATAACACGGTTTTTAAGGTTTTTTTTTCTAACTTGATAAATACTTTATTACACGCATGTATTATTTACTAAATATATATATAACAGCTATTTGTCTTTATATTTTTGTATACCATTGCATAATGGTGATGAGATCCAATAAATTGAATTGAGTACATGTAGTCTTGAAATATCACAAAGTAAAGAGTTGACAACGATTGAAATAAAAATGCAGACGTTTTCTCGTTTATTCAATAACTCAATAACTTGCGCGTCTTCTGAATGAAAGTTGTAAAACAAACGTACTAGGTTTTGGTCAGTTATAACATAATGCGGGGGTAAAATTCATCTAATCTCCGCTAGCAATGGGTTTTGAGTCAACTGTACCTTCGTGCACGAATAATCTCGGCTAACGAAGATGAAAAAAAAAAGAAGCCTAGATAGTCCGCTTGCATTAACATGTATTATGAAGGTGCAATCGAAGAATTATCCAGTAAATCCAATGATGTTGCAGTATATATAGCATGCATTTATTTTATTTTTGACTGAGAGGGAGATAGACAGCTAAGCACGTAACATCGTTTTAGAAGGGGGGGGGGGGGGGGGGTACTCATTCATTAGTCCTAACCCGAACCAGCCGAAAAATTTAACATGTAAAGAAAACAAAATGGGAAATAAAAAAAATATCAGAATGAAAGGAGATGGATAATTAATCAGAAAGAAATTGTACTTTCAAGATTTATACTGAACGTATTAAACTTCCCGTATCTGCATACATTCATGAATATTATAATCAATGATTACCAATGCTCTCTCTCTCTCTCTCTCTCTCTCTCTCTCTCTCTTGCTTTCATTATCTAATGCATCTAAAGATTAAATTAAAGATTTTAATAATCGATAGCGTATATGAATAAAAGCAAATAATCGTTAAGTCATTTCTGTTTATATTTATATTAGTTTTTTTTTCTTTCGTGAACTAGTTGCATTTGACACCGAGGATTTACATCCTTAAATGTTGATACAAGCATGTAGAATCGGAGAGGGTGTACTTTGAAAACTTGAAAGGTTTTCGTAATCGGAAAATTTAAGCACCATTTTTGTTGTTATTTTATTGCTTGTCAAGAAATTTATACAACTTAACCGGCAACATACCCCTTCTGATACATTGAAAAATATAAGTAATGTTAGCACGGGGCTCTATAAAGTTCAATCTGCAGTTTGGTCATACTTCGTCATTCAACAACTCATTCAAAATATAAAAAAAAATGTTTGTCGGATTAGCGGTACTATGATGTATGACTATAACAATGACCTGTGTATAACTTGTACATTCCATGCAAATTCGAAGGGGTTTTCGCCTCAGTAGAACAATGGGGGTCAGCTAATCCGTGTATTTGAAATCAACAGAAGTGCTTAGCTTCTTGCGGAAAGTATGAAATATATTGGGTCGGCGTAAGATACTCGTGATCTTAGACTAGATCTGATATCGCGCCGACCCAATATATTTAACACTTTTCATGAGAAGTCAAAACCCAAACTAGCTAATCGTAATTTAGTTATACTGTGAGAAAGACCCTAGGAATTTGCATGGTATATACTTATTATACAAAATTCATTGCATTATCCAGACACTCCCTATGGACATTTATTTTAATGAAAACCTCTATCAAAGTACATCGAACATAAGTCTCGGTCAAATGTAATTAACTCGGGATTTTAAAAATAAATCATTCGATGGTTTGTATTTTTGCTTCTATTAATTACGTAATAAATTAATTCCAATTTGTTAATCATCGACAATGCTCTAATTTCTATATTGGATCACGTTATATTTGTCAAGATGCATATCAACACAATATGATGGAGGTAATTATGTTAAACAGCACATTTGTCACACACACACACACACACACACACACACACAGAGAGAGAGAGAGCACATCGGTAATTATTAAATATCCCTATCACATGTTGTACATGTATGTTTTTCATTTACTGAATATACTAATTCACATTCAAAACAGGAATTGCCTGCAAGTACGCATTATTTAAACATAGAATTTAAGAATATTTTAATGAAGAAAGAAGACTAAAAGAAAAAAAGTCAAAACCAGGTTTTCTTAAAAACATAATATATAGTGTTTGGTATCGTTGGAATCGGCTCAATATGCTGAAAAACAATATAAGTATCATTTTTTCTTTTCTTAAAATTCCACCCTTATCTTGATTATTTGGCCTGCGGCACATTTTCACATCTCCCGCAAGGCGCCCGTGGCCAGAACAAAGCTCTTAGCAGCTGTGTGTATTCGCAAATAACACACACCGTGGAACACAGAGGACACGGTGTATTTCCGTGGATTTTCCACCGTGGTCTTTCCACGGTGGGGTGTATAAAACTCGTGTCGTGTACATGTAAGTGCGGTTTGTCCATGTTTCAGCATGTGATTAGTTATTCTTTCTAATCCTGGAGATTTGTTACATTTTAATTTACATATTGTTTCAGAGATTTCTGTTTTAGAAATCCTAAAGTCTAATTCATCAAAACATGCTTTAGATTCAAGTTTAGATACTTGTTCATCCAAACTAGCAATGCGAGATTTGAAAGAATCTGTAACAGTATTTAACATAATGAAATGGTGTAGCCAATCTTTAGAAGATATTTGGGATCCTTGGTCATCCACTTTCTCATCTGAGAGTTTCTTTATTAATTCCCAAAACATTTTCGGATTATTATCATGCAGTTCATCAATCTTTTCAAGCATGCTGTTTTTGAACTGTCTACATTTAAATTTCCTAAGTTTTGCATAGTTTCTCCCAAGTTTAAAGAAGTGTCCTCGAACCAAAGGATCTTTCGGGTATTTAGCAAAAATTTCTGCACATTGTAATAGATCTTTTCTTTTCTTAAATAAGTCGTTATCAAACCAATTTTTGGTTTTTTTAATGTGTGTGTTTTTATTGCTGGACACATTTCTTTTCTCTTTCAGAGATTGTTTAGCTGCAGATAGTATAATGGATGTCAAATCATCACAGGCTTTGTCTATTGAATCTTGTGTGTTTTCAATAATTTGATCATTCACAAAATAATTTAATTTCTTGCTTAATTCAGTGCTGCTAAGTGCTAAACAAAACTTCTCATCAGAATTATCATCCCATATAAATATAAAGTCTTACAAATCTAGTGGTTCATTATATTCACAACAGATTGGCAATATAAAGTCTTACAAATCTAGTGGTTCATTATATTCACAGCTGATTGGCAATATAAAGTCTTACAAATCTAGTGGTTCATTATATTCACAACAGATTGGCAATATAAAGTCTTACAAATCTAGTGGTTCATTATATTCACAAAAGATTGGCAATATAAAGTCTTACAAATCTAGTGGTTCATTATATTCACAAAAGATTGGCAATATAAAGTTTTACAAATATAGAGGTTCATTTTCTTCAGAATAAGTCTTACTAATCTAGAGGTTCATGTCCTTCAGAATAAGTCAATATAAGTTGCATTTTCTCGCATGAGAGTATGGCTTGCAATGTCCTTAAACAGAGCTTTATTACCCTTTTACTCTGATGCTTCAGTTTGTTCTTCAGATCCCAAAATCAACAAAATTTACACAAGCACGCGATTTTCTTCTTTTTCACTGTACACATCTCACGATCAATTTCAGTTATATTAGTCAGAGTAAATCCAACACGCTGAGTGTACTTGATCTTTGAGCTTATTACGAAATACACAGGAGATTGTATAGGACATTATTATATAAATGCCTCTCAAATGTATAAGTGTGCATCTGGGCAGTCTGCACTATAAATCTTCACCATCGTCGTAAGTGTGCAAATTGAAAGGTGATGAGTTAAAAGGCTCCTCGTCAAGTGTATGTTAAGTAAGTTTTATATAAATGCACGCCATTGTAGAAATCTATCTTCTCATGTTACTCATTCTAATGATCTAATTCATTTCAAGGATTCCTGATGACCGGTAATGATAGAATAAATTAATTTTGGTAGCGGGAGTGTTTGTTTGTTATTTTGCGCCCCATTCGAAATATTTTCACGTATATAAAGATGATACCGGCTTAAACGGAAGTGTCACAGATGTAGACCTATACATGACACTTAAAGAAGTAGTAGCTTGGTTCATAATTGTGCCAATGCCTTCCGTGACAAGATATTTACGTTCACTGTATCGTATTTGAAAGGATCGTGATATTCACATTCAATAATGACTGGCGGAATAACATTCATTGCCGATTTTAAATGTCTGCGTCTAGGAATCAATGAATGATCGAACCGAGATCTCAAACCGATCGCTCTAACCACGAGACTACCGCTATATTATGACATGATATCATCATTCAAGTCTGGTGTTATCGCAGCTACGTAATGGTTATCTTCTAGCATCCGAGTAATATTCACATTATCAAATAGATGGGCGGACAGGTCTTCTGTCACGAGTGCGCGGAGCGCACGAGTGATAGAAGGACCGCCCACCTCTTGATAATGTGAATTTTACGAGGATGCTAGAAGATAACCGACTTGTCACATATTTCAAAAGCTTCTCATTTTACATTATTGAACCATACATTCAATACAATGGTAGATTGCCATAGATGCATGTGTATATAAAATTCAATACGCTTTACCCGTAAAACAGCAAAACTAACTTAACGAAAATTGATTATCCCTGTAAGTATCAATCACATATTGGTGGCTTCATAAATGATTTTTCAGGAATTTAATTATATACATGTATTTTGTACAACTGTTTTAAGAAAACTTGTATCACACAAATATTAAAGTAGGGAATGTATTAAAGACTTGCATTAGCAAACTATGAAATGAGAGAGAGAGAGAGAGAGAGAGAGAGAGAGAGAGAGAGTTAACAAATACTGACTTTAACAAAACACGGTCACAGGTATGTGTATATCTGTTACATAATAATTCCTGTCTGCTTCAACACCCATCATCAATCGGCGCACGCTTTACCCGTAAAACAGCTTCTGTTTGAGATACCACATGGATTATAAATTCAAACAATAGTAAAAAAGCATAAATGAGTTATTGAGATATTTCTATTTATAATTTATCAGGGCTTTATATTGAGAGAGAGAGAGAGAGAGAGAGAGATAGAGAGAGAGAGAGAGAGTGTGTGTGTGTGTGTTACTGAGATATTTCTATTTATAATTTATCACGGCTTTATATATATATATATATATATATATATATATATATATACATAGAGAGAGAGAGAGAGAGAGAGAGAGAGAGAGAGAGAGAGAGAGAGAAAGAGAGAGAGCTATTGAGATATTTCTATTTATAATTTATCACGGTTTTATATTTATAAAGAGAGAGAGAGAGAGAGAGAGAGAGAGAGAGAGAGATTGAGCTATTTATAATTTATCACGGTTTTATATTCATAAAGAGAGAGAGAGAGAGAAAGAGAGAGAAATGTGTAAAACTGTAGCAATAATATAGATGAAATAATATGGCATGTTGCATACGTATGACAATAGTTACTCATTTAGTCAATGATTGAGAGTAAGGGAGAGAGAGAAGGGGGGGGGGGTAGACTAACTATGTGCCAACTTCTGTTTGGGATACCATCGTTACACAAACACTACGTCCACAGAAACCCTAAAGAAAGAGAGAGGAAGGGGTGTAGATTTCGTGTCAGCTTCTGTTTGGGATGTCATCGTTACACAAACACTACGTCCACAGAAACCAGAGAGAGAGAGAGAGAGAGAGAGAGAGAGAGAGAGAGAGAGAGGGAGTAGACTTCGTGTCAGCTTCTGTTTGGGATACCACCATTACGCACACACTACAGCTACAGAAACCCTACAGACGGTCTATATTGAGGGGTATCTTGATCATTCTTCATTTGGTTGTACATGTACACAGATCTACTTGGATTTATTCATTCTCTCGAAACATGGATATTTTACCTACTACACCCACGACACCGCGAACTCCCAGGACAACAGGAAGTGCCCGGAAAACGCCGGATAATATTATATTTAGGAAATTATTTATATACGATATATAACAATTTAATTAGAAGTTTTAAAAAGCAAAGGTTTAGAAATGGGCTAAACCTGTCATTTGCAATACATAGATATGACCAAGTTTGAAGGTTTACGGGAAATAGAAATGTGGTATGCATGTAGGTAGAAATTTCAATTTTTTTTTGCACAAATCAAAACACTAAGCATAATTTGTAATAACCTGAGAAATTTCCTGAGTATATCATAACAATATACACAACAACTATCTCTTGGCCAGGTAAATTCCAGGTAAATAACATTGACCATGGAAACTGATTATCCCTGTATCTATCACATAACACAAGAATTAAAGTGGGAAAAGGATTAAAGACTTGCATTAGCAAACTCTTTATAAAATGAGAGAGAGAGAGAGAGAGAGAGAGAGAGAGAGAGAAAACTATTTAACATTACTGACTGCAAAAACGGTCACAGGTATGTGTATACATGTATTTGTTACATAAGACTTCGCGTCTGTTCCAACGCCCCAGACATCGATCGGCACACGCTTCGCCCGTGAAACAGCAAAAGTAACTTCACCAAAACTGAATTATCCCTGTCTTGTTTCTACTGTGTAATTCTGATGTTAGTACCGCCCATGCGATAACAAGGTGGGGTGAGCTCGTTTTATTACATATGCGACAACAAAACCCTATTGATGATAACCAGATACAATTCCTGAACAACAAAAGAAACCACTGTAAGTATGTGACAAATACATTTATCACGTCTTCAATTACAGGTAGTTGTTATGTCCTGAACGGTGGTTGTGAAGATATATGTATACCGACACGGAGCGGGCGGAAATGTGAATGCGACCTTGGTCTTCAGCTTCAATCAGATTTGAAAACATGTGACAGTAGTGAGTAATAACTTAGTTTAGTATCCAACTTTTCAGACATTGTTGTCATGTTTTTATCCTTCTTTGTAAATTATGAAAAATGTGAAAAAGTATGTTCAAAATAATTAAAATCCATTAATAGCAAATTATATGTTTTGTTGCATTTTGTAGGCGTGTTCTCGACCAATTTCATTCTGGTCGCGGATTACTCACACGGAAGAATCCTACAGATCGACATTAGCACGGGGAATCTGGTTAAATTACCAATAAGTATAAGGACGGTTCCCGGGATCGCATTTGATAAAACAACAATGGAAATCTTCTACTCCGATACCACGACGAAAACTATTATGTCCACTTCGCTACATGGACAGAACACGACTCTATTCTACACAACAGGTATGCTATTATACATATACACATACGCGTTCTCCCCGGCCCCATAGCTATAAAGTGAGATCAAAAATCATTAAACTTTTCAATTTTATTAATGAAAAAGTGAAGATAACGAACAGTGACCAATGTAAAGGTGAAGATAACGAACAGTGATCATTCTCATAACTCATAATATGGAGTAGAACATAAAGATCTGGTAAAACCCGGACCTGGTATCACGTGCCTAAGAGGAGTAAACATCCTTTGTCGACCTGTCTATCTAATAAATTGTATGATGCAACTTTAAAAAGACAAAAACAACAACAATATATAGTTTTGCCAATTCCTAGTTACCTCAGTTTAATATCATTTATGTCTTTTTTATGTATTTATTGTTCTTTCATTTAGTATTCTGTTTATGTAAAGAGCTTTAGGGTAATTTTGTTGATTATATAAAGCTCTATATATGCTAAAAAATACTAATACGAGTACTGGTAAACTTTTGTAATTGATATGATACAAACCGCCCACATCTAACTTTCGTTTTCACAGGTTTTGCTTATGCTGATCGTTTGGCGATTGACTATTCAACAGGAATCATTTACTACACCGCAGTGGGACCAACCCCCAGTCAGAGTTATATTGGAGTGGTCCATCGAAAAATATCCCTTCATAAGACTTTGTTGTCTAACCTGCACAGACCAAGAGAAATTGTGCTATACCCATCAAAAGGGTATGTCCACGACTGGCAGTACTTGATCGTATATATGCACAATTTCATAGAATATCTACGTAAATAAGACTGGGTTTTAATAAATTACAACCACATTGAACGAGGACATTTATTCTATAAGCCTGTTTACTTTCATTTCTTCTTTCTGAGGGTGTGTAATAACTACAATAATTATTGCATCACGAAGGCAAAGTTACAATATGTAATTCTTTTGATTTCCTTTTCCATGTTTAGTTTCTTGTACTGGACAGAGTTTGGAAATATAACTGAAATAGGTAGAGCATATATGGACGGAACGTCGAAAATTTATATTGCAACAACTGATCTTAGATGGCCTAACGGTCTTGCAATTGATTATACATGTAAGGAAATACATCTCAAATCCTGCATTATCGTTGCTTTTTCAGTAATGCCTTGAACGAAATTATGTGGTGTAATGTGTATAATTCTGTTGTAGCTGAGAGACTCTACTGGACGGATGGACTAAAGAACCGCATCGAGTATTCTGATTTGAATGGCGGAAACAGACGAGTTCTGACGACGGATAATGAAGCTCATTTAATGAATATTGTGATGCATGGGCAATATCTGTATTACACTGCATGGAATCGACAGTCCGTATAATTGAAATAATAATTCTTATTATATCACAAATCGCATGATCTTGGTCGACTTGATAGTCTTGCTATATATGCAAATGATATGAATGATGGTAAGAAAATTAGCGTCTGGAAAATGCATGAGATGTATAGTATGATACTTGATTCATATTACGCCAAACGTTCTATGTTGTAGTGAGCACAACTTGTTTGAGGAAGAACGGCAACTGCAGCACATTTTGCTTTCCTACGCCATTCGGAAGAACATGTGGGTGTCAGGACAATGTGGATCTACAATCAGACCAAACCACGTGTCAAGGAGGTTTACTGTCTTGTCATTTTTTTTTAACAAAAATAATAAATCACTCCTTGACACGTGGATTTTTCCAAGATGTTAAAGTATGAGGGAAACTGATAAGATGGTATAACGTTTGTGAGATACAGATTTCAAACTTTTTACATGTATTTTCATATGCACTACTCTGTAGCCTGGACGATTGTTGAAATACACAGGTCTCTGGTGTTCTTAATCATTGGTACATTTGGTGATATAAAACTGCCAAAATATACATGTTCATCCCCCAAACACACCTCTCCTTCTGACAAATAATTAGCTAACCCTTAAGTTAAGTAAATTCACTACAAATAATGGTACAACGTGAGATGGGAATACTAGAATGCAGAGCCCTATTATTGACGTGGATTAGGTGAAAAAAAAGGGTTGATCTGTAAATGTTACGCTAAATGATAATACAATTCGTGTACTGTCCGATTTTCTCTTCTCCTTTTTTTTCAAGAAAAGAATTCTTAAAGTGGAAATAGGAAAGAGAGAATGACTGGTACATTAAAGTGGTTCGATTTGTTAAATTGTTGAATTGGGACTGTTATGATTTCACACTAGTGTCTGGTTTAGGGCATTTTGTGTCTATTACATAACACATCAGGAGAAAAACACTTTTATAATAACTACTTTTTTTCCCAAAAATAACTTGTCCGTTGGAAATTAGTAATGGTAATTTGTCTGCTTCCTGTGGAGGACGAGTCGGAGAACAATGCAGGGTCCTTTGCGCAAAGAATTTTGTATCTGTCTCTCTACAATTAGTTTGTACAAATTCAGGATCCTGGAATAGCGAAACACGCAATATTTGTATACAAACTGCTCGTATGTGTTGATAATCATGATCCTCGATTTTGTCCATTTCATATTGTTTAGGTTAAACTTTTCGGATACATTTTCAGTAATTATATGAATCCAAATCCTTAGCATTTGTATTATAATTGTTGTTCCATATTCTCGTTACAGAAAACGCAACTGCACAGCAAATTAAAGACGGCGTTCAAACGTACATTTATATCGGATCATCGATTGCGGGGGCTACTGCAATAGTGATTGTAATAGTTGCTGTTGCGTGTTACATCAAAAGAAAACCATATCGGTAAAATATGTGACATCACAAAACAATTAATGTAGTGTCTGACTGTATTGGAAAATAACACATACTTTCAGGTCCCCAGTCTACCTCTTTTGACCTTCTGTGATCTGTTTCTGTCAGTACTTATTCGAAAATATTTAAATCTTTTGAAACCACCTATCCCCTTTTTACTAATTTTGGTATTGCGATTACCAAGATCATTATCCCTTTTTAGCCTTGGGAGTGGAAACGAAACATGCAAATTAACAAGAGGCTAACGCAACAGTTACGTGTGTATCAAACAAGTAGATAAGATTAGTAGTGGTTCATGATTACATTGCAGTCATTGTATATTCAGACTCAGAGATGTAAGGGTTGTGTGTAGTGGAGGATACCATCAGAGATGTAGGGTTTGTGTGAATGTTAGGGGAGGAGACCATCATTACTTGTAATGTGTTTCTTCATTGCAACACTAAAGTCTTGATAAACGTATATCCAATGACTTTGACCTTGAAATAATTATTTTGGTTCAGGGGTGACGTGTTACACTAACTGGCCATGACGATATGATTTAAACTTCTCTGGAAAGACAAATATTTTACTAGTGACTTAGACCTTGATGATATATATTTTTCAGTGCTTTGGCACAGTTTTTGGTAATAGTAACGGTACATGATTTTAATGTGTTTCCATTACAAATATCATGATGACCATTTTTAATCAGGAATCCTGAAGACTTTCACTTGTCAAGAGATACCTCACGTGCACACATTTTTAGTCATAGATTTTTGCACTGAGTGGAACAGTCATGGTAACGTTTGTAATGAGGGTGCTTGTTTCGCAACCAGAACGTTAGGCTTCGGTTCTTGATCTCGGTGTCTCGAGCACACAACCGGAACGATCGACCTCGGTTCTCGATCCCTGAGTGTGTCAAACACAAAACGCTTAACATTTTCCAAGCTTCCGGGATTAGAAGTGAAGGTCACGAGTCTTTTGGAACGAAAGTCCCTCGTCATTGTATATATATATTGGCATGAGAAAAAATCTTCACTGCTATAGCCTCGAATAATCTTTACCACTGTAGTAGTTACTTGTATATTTAGAAAGAATTATTGCTATCTATCTTAAATGTTTATCACACACACACACACACACTATATATATATATATATATATATATATATATATATATATAATACAGAATTCTACCCGGATATTATAAAGCAAGGAAAGAAGGTCAAGTTAGGACTTCATTCCACGATATTTTGTTGATATCAAAATCATTCAGGAAGGAAATTAAGGGATTTTTAAAGAATACTCTCAAAACAAAAATTAATGAAGGGAGAGGTACAGATAGAGAGGGGAAGAGACACACAGAGATAGTGGAGTGTGAGAGAGATGATGATCAACAACCTAGGTCTGTCATAGGTCTTGGAGATCTCGAAAGCTTAACACTCTTATCAAAATATTTATGATCAGCATTATATATACAGTACAATGAAAAATTGCAGGTTAAGAAGTGTGATCAATTTCATAAATCCTATGAAGAATACAAAATCAAATGTAGGGCAATCACGAATCTCTGGATACACCAGAATTTGGGTCAGACAGCCGTTTCACTAAGCGATCGTAGATCGTGAACTTAGATGTAAATGTGAACGTAGTACTTACGACCGTTTCACTAAAAGTTACGAGTTCCGATTTACGACCAATATCAATCGTAACTCTACATTGTCGTAAGTGCTCCTACATGCAGTTAAATGAGCAAAATAGCCTCCATGATGGCTTTGCTCGATATAATTTTGTAGTAGTATTTACGTGACTGATTTTGTTGACACTGTGGAGGAAGAAAACAAACACATTGACTTGTAATCTACTTTTGTACGAGAATAGGGTGCTATCCGAGCCCGAATTTGAAATTAATTAGAGTTATCCTTCTTTGTTAAGAACAAATGTTTACAAAAGTAATACATTCATCGCTCCACTCTTATATTTCCATCACCAGTGATTACTACGTTTAAAAAAGTGAAGAGGAGCAGTCAATATACCGAACTTTGCATGTAAAAATCAAGAAAACAGTTGTAAAAAATGGAGGAGGGGTGTTGCTATATGTGCCTGCATCACCATTTTATTAGTGTACATATGTGTATAGTTATATCAGATTAGGCAGAATGTTCAAGATATCTTAATTCTTATAGACATGTTCAGAAGTGAAAACCTTTTTCGGTAACAGTTAATTTATATCGGAGACTGGTCACATTTATGATTGATATACCTTTGATGCAACTGACTAAATGCATAACACATATACATTCAACTGATACACAATACAAATTTGCAGCTAGGGAAATATGATATTATCATATTAAAATTCCGATTTTGCAAGTAAAACGTTTCTGAAGAGTTTTATGAAGGTCGTTAGATATTGAATATACAAACTAGATACACAAGAACGGGATGAGTCGTTGTCGGACCTTTTAAGCTCCAATCCCATGTTATCAGTAATAGTTTTTGATAAATAACATCACGCTTACATGACTAAATCATAAAATACAAATACAATGGAAAAATAAATTTCAAGTCATTTCAAGGGACAGGAATAACAATATTGATATGCTTTCTAGATACATACACCTTCATCTTTTCTTGGAACGAAATCAACTATATTTTCATACCGCCTTGTTTACAGGAGAATCTCAAAATAGAACATAGAGAACTGTTAAACACTGAAGTATATATGATATAGTGGGGGTCGTGAACAATGCTCAATCAAAATACTCGGCATAGTCTGATTTGATATCATTAAGATAAATCTCATATTTGTGTTATCAACACTTTTGGTATTAATACCTTGTTAGGTGATACTCAGGTGACCATGAAGACCCGAAGGTATCTTGTTTGATCACCAATCCTCAGTTTGATTGTCATTGACGGCTTCATGTTTAAATCTATATTTTGTGCGTCATATTACTAGTTTCAATCCCCATTGAGCATTAAAGTTGATATACATTCAAATATTTAACAAACGTACTTCAACGTAAATGAGAGGACCGGATACAGATGAGGGGAAAGGAAATTTAATAAGGAAGGGAATTTGGAAGGGGAAATAGGGAGGGGATGGAGAAACAGAAAAATAACGGAAAGAAATAGAGCTGGAACACCTATTCCTAAACACCAACCCCTATATTAATCGTGTTCTTACAGATGCTAGTTCAAAATTGTTTCTATGTCATGACAACAATGCGTCATTTCAAGTAGTCTGTCTGAAAAATACAGATGTTGATAAAGAAATCCATTGGGATCTTCATTTGTTCACTCATAAGGTATCATTAAGAACTCTATAATCAAAATAAAATTGTATCCAGATATTAGAAATATATAATTCAGTATTTCTTAATCTAGGTATTTTCTCTCTCTCCATCCATCGAAATCTGACGTTACCATATTGTTTTGTAGATGCGTTTACAAACGATCGTCTACAACGGATGCCAATTCTTTCTTAACGTTCAGAAATGGCGGATACTTGACAGGCAGTAACATGCCAGAACGTCCGGGTTCAGATCAGTACGTTACCATTGTCGACACATTCACTTCCGGTTACGAAGATCCAGTGAAAGGAACCTATCTCCACCCCATATCTGGTCTCTAACTGAAACGATGCTAATTCAACAGCATGTCATCCTTCGTATTTAATTTGAATGTTTTGATTTATTAAACTTGCTATTAAGTCAATGACCATTTAGTCAATCAAATCTATGGGATTTAATTCAACAACATCGTGCATTTCATTTAATAACATTGTTTATCATATAGCATATTAGAGACAGTGTGATGACCAATCATTTTCTATGTCATTTGTTTGGTTTTACGTCATTGGGATTAAGTTGTTTACTGTCCAATCTTTTTAATACCAAGATCTATCAAAGTTTTCACGTCAAGGAACTCCTTGTTTTATATGTATCAAGTAGGAGTGTTTACAAAGTAAGTTACAGTAAATTTGGAGTGTTTTGCTGCATCTTAACATCACTAGTGTTATGAGTTTGTTAAATGCAGTCAATTTGGAATGCTTTGCTGTATATAAATTTTACCAGTACTACGGGTGTGTTGAATATTTCCATTTTCAGTTCTGAAGATCTGTTCAATTTGCTAAACCAAACGAAATCTGTGAAAAAATCTTAGAGAATGTCCTTTAGCAAAGTATACCCCAGCCCCACAATATATTTAAATGTTAATTTAAAGGGGAATGGACACAATTTGAGTTGAAAACTTTTACATTTTATTTTTCCATTCTTACTGTTTACAATGCTTAACTAAAGTATTTATAATGTTCAACCAAAATAAACAAGGCTCGTGTCATGTTTTTGTTTACAATAGACTGCTTAATAGAAAATAGCGTGTTTATAACAAAATGAGATGTGTCAAACACTACAAACTATTTAATTGTGTTAAGAATTCACTTACACTGTATAAATTGAAAAATGAATCTGCTTTAAACGAAACTTTTACTCGTATATTTAATCTATGTAAACAAAAACATGGCATGAGTCTTATTTACATAGCAAGGACTTGTGACCTCTGTATCTCCCATGTACCTTGACTACTGACATTCAAATTTTTGTAAATCATTAGTAATATCTTTGTTAACATTCGAAACATTAAAAATCAAAAAATAAAATTTGAAAATTTTCAGCTCAAATCATGTCAATGTCCCTTTAAAGGTCACACTAATTATTTTATACACGCACTTTCTAAAGAAATTTCGGACATAGTGTTTGTTACTCTGATACTTCCGTCTGGCACACTTTTTTTCTTCCTCAAACTCATCTTTTCTTTCAAGCAATAACCAATTAATTTTCGGAATTTGATAGGCGGTGCCATGTAGATATGCAATAAGGTTTCGGACTTTTTCATTTTACCCTCAAAATGGGGTAAAAAACGACGTTATTTCTACAAATACACCCGGGTTTCCAGAACTCCTCTAACAATTTACGCAGAAGCCACATTATCGATTGGAAAGTAATTGGTGGTTTCCCATATATGGTTTTACATGTATTCTTATGAAGCAGAATTTATTAAAAAACTTCTATGTGAGAAGAAAAAAGTATCTCTCTTTGGCCTTCAATACGACATTTAGATATGTCAACAACGTTTTATTCATTGAAAATAATAATTTTCATTCATATGTCTATTCGATATATCTATGTCAACTCTGAATAAAAGACACCAAACAGTCTACTTCTGCTTCATACTTAGATATTCTATTGGAAATAGATACCATCGACAAACTTACAACTTGACTCTATGATAAACGGGGTGATTTCAGCTTTTACATTGTCAACTTCCCACACTTTCGCGCAATATTCCATTATCACCTTCATATGGTGTTTATATATTTCAAATGATTCGATACGCAAGAACTTGTTGTGCATATGATCGGTTTTAAAATCGAGGTAGGTTACTTATAAACAAATTCGTGGTGCAGTGTAGAAACCGCTAATGAAACAATTACGCTTAATGATACAAACTACATTAAGGGGTGTATTTGCAACGCTTAATGATGCAAATTACCGCATTAACACACAATATAAACCGTTAATGATACAATCCCTACTAATGATTGATTGTATCATTAAGCGTTCTACTTGCAGTGTTGTTGCAAAGCTTAATGATACAACCACAAATTTGCAGGCCAAACAGCTAATGATACCCCATGGGAAAATTGGGTTACCAGAAAAAAAAAGTTCAAAGAAACACTGTATATTTGTAACGTTAAGCGTTGCTATTGTGGCGCTTAATGCTACAAATATGCAGTGTTTCTTTGAACTTTTTTTTCCAGGTAAACAATTTTTCTATGGGATCCAACCGTTTTTGGGGTGCATAGCAGTGATGATTTTTTTAACCCTCTATCCTCCTCCCTTCGCTAGATCTGCTACATGATTTAATTATCAAGCACACAGATCAACTTTTAGTTCGCCTGAGTCAAAGGCTTAAGTGAGCTTTTCTGATCAAATTTTGTTCGTATGTCTGTCTGTTCGTAAACATTTGATCTTTTCGACTTTTTCTGTATAAATGCTGGACCAATTTCAATCAAATTTGTCACAAATCAGCCTTGGGTAAAGGGGATTTAAGTTGTTCAAATGATGGAACATGCCTCCTTGAGAGGGGAGAAAATGAAGAAAATGCACAAATATGGAGGGGTCATTTAAAAATCTTCTTAAGAACTACTTATTCAGAAAAGTGGAGATTTACATGAAAGCTTCCTGATATAAAGTATATTCAAGTTTGATAATTAAATCATGTAGCAGATCTAGCGAGGGGAGGATGATAGGGGGTTAAAAGTTTTTACCACTGCTATGCACCCCAAAAACGGTTGGATCCCATCGAAAAATTGTTTACCTGAAAAAAAGTTCAAAGGATTCTTGAGACATTGAGTGGTCGATATATTCCTATGTCCAGTTTGACCCTTGACCTTTGACGATGTGACTTCAAAATCAATAGGGGCCATCTACTCCTTAAGATGTACCAAGTCTGATGTCTGTCAAGCAAAGCGTTCTCAATATATTGAGGGGATAGTATATTCCTATGTCCAGAGTATATTGGCCCTTGACTTTAACCTTTTGACCTGAAAAACAATAGGGGTCCTATTCTTTTCATATCCAACCCACATTTGAAATATCATTACGATCTAGTGAATGGTTCTCAAGATATTGAGCGGACAATATGTGGTCTACCGACCGACCAACCGACCGACCGACAGGGGCAAACCAATATGCTCCTCTTCTTTGAAGGGGGACATAATAAATCATTGATTTTTCAAAATCTGATGACATCACAGGAGGGTGGAATTACTTTAAATGCATACTTAATTACTTTAAATGACAAGTTATTATGGACCATATGCATTTGTGCATTTTCTCAATTTTTCTCTACTTATTGAATTGCATTGAATGTGTTGCGGAGTTTGTGTACAGTATAAAGGCGGGTCATTACAGCCTCCTGACATTGAATCTATTGCGGAGTTTGTGTACAGTTTCTATTGCAGAGTCTGTGTACAGTTTAAAGGAGGATCATTAAAGCCTCCCGATTTCTTGAATCATAAATGTAATCAAACGATATTCAAGTATTGCCTTTTTCACCAGGAGCGGATCCAGGATTTCAAGAAGGGGGTGGGGATAGTAGGTCATCGGAGGAAGTCCTAGTGGGGGGTCAAGAGTGAAGTCCACGGAAGCCATCGGATTCTAGTGCTTTTGTAAGGCAAAAATTTCAAAAATACATATTGACCATTTATTTTAGTCATGCATGATTAATGGTGAGCATGATAAAATTTACCCTAAATATGACATTTGTAGAGAGTCGTGCGCTGTGTGCATTCCCCCTTATCATTCCGCAACTGCATACTCTTTCTTTTTGATTTTTTCCCTAATTTTTCACCGCACAAACAATGAAGTAGTGTATGGGTGTACATGTACAAATGTAGAATTTATTCCGTTTCAAATTTTGGTTTATTTCTGGATAAATTTCGGAGATATTGATTAAGTTAATCATCGATAATAAACTCCTATTTGAAAACTTCATCCAAATGCAATGTGTATTTATTCAAGCAAAGAGACAATTTCTCGTCCGACTTGCGCCATTCATATACCAGCATTAACGCATATATATTTTAATAAAAACAGATTCTGAAAACAATCGGATAATGGTTGAAACACATGTATTGACGGAACGGCATCTAGCCAAAATAACTAAAGCAATCAGATACTTTTTATGCCCCCGAGATCGAAGATCGGAGGGCATATTGTTTTTGTCCTGTCTGTCATTCTATAAATCTGTCATTCTGTCATTCCGTAATTATGTCTGAAACTTTAACCTTGCTAATACCTTCTGAACAGTAAGTGATAGAGCTTTGATATTTTACATGGATATTCCTTGTGACAAGACCTTTCCTTTGGTACTAAACCTTTTGACCTTGATATTTGACTTACTTTAAAAATAATAATATTGGTCATGACTTTTAAATAGTAAATATTAGAGCTTTCATATTGCACATGAGCAGTTCTTGTGACAATATCTTTCTACTGGTACCAAAATATTTGTCCTTGTGACCTTGACCATCTTCGGAATTGGCCATTATCAGGGGCATCTGTGTTTCACAAACACATCCCTGTTGATAATTATATCATAGATTTATAAGTTCTTCTCAATTTGAAAGTTAAGTGCATGTAAATAAGGACAATTAACTGTCGATATGATTATAATGATTTTGAAAATTATTGTCAGCAAAAGATTAAAAATCAAAATTAAATTTCACTTGATTGATTCAAACTACAATTAAGCGTTGCTATTGCGACGCTTAATGATAGAACTTGTTGTATCATTAGCGGTTTGGACTGTCAATATGTGGTTGTATCATTAAGCGTCGCAACGACACTGCAAGTGGAACGTTTAGTGATACAATTGTTTCATTAGGGAGATTGTATCATTAACGGATTATACTGTAGACCGTTAATGCGATCATTTGTATCATTAAACGTTGCAAAGTTCTCTACCCCTAAATGTAGTTTGTATCATTAGGCGTACTTGTTTCATTAATGCTTTCTAAAGTGCAGGGATTTCAACAGTCTCGTTTAAAGTCAGCACTTCGCAAATTCTTATATTGTTAAAACGATCTATTTTTCAAATACAACCTATCATTGAATCAAATGATGTGTTTCATACCGATTGGTAGGGCGTTCGTGACACACTGATATTAACTACAGATAACTCCGTTTACCTGATCAAGATATAGGGCTCACGGTGGGTGTGACCAGTCGACATGGGATGCCTTTTCCTCCTAGGCACCTGACCCCACCCCTGGTATATGCAGGTGTCCGCGCGTGCCCAACTCTTTATTTTATATTACTTATAGGAGTTATAGGATTGATCAATGCTCGTTATCTTCACCCTCCATATATAGATGTGCAATAAGCTTTCTGAATTTTCATATTCATCTTGTGACCATATGGGGATAAAACACGATATTCTTCGACAAAGAAAATTCCTGGTTCCCAGACCTCTTCTTACATTTCATGCAATAGCCAAATCATCTTTGAAAGGTAACTGTTGGTATCCTATATATGTGTCATGAGGTTTCAGACTTTTAATTTTCGGGTGGTTCATTTATACATAAATACCATTTATCCTACGTTGTGGGGAGGTTAAACAATATGCAATCAATGAATTAATCCTACATTGCGTGATGTGCAAACATGACTGAACATCGAGTTAGTCTACATAAGAATATTAATTTTGACATAGAAGAAACCCATGCCAAAGTTATTTGTATTATGAATGTATAACAGCAATGAAAGGATGGAGTAGTCTATTTATATCCGAATATACAGAAAACACATGATGTTTCGCCATGTTTTATATTGCTCATCACCATGATACAAACAGCCTAAAATTCATATTATTTTCTTATTCATATATGAATATCTATTTATACCAATGTTCTATCAGTAATGATGTCACAACAACCGTCGCTAGTCTCATCAGTCAGGCAATAAAGACTAAAGGATCAATATATTTAAATTTTTTATCTATATATAAAATTGATCAATTTTACAAATATACAAAACATGCTATACTTTACAAATTATAAAAAAACAAAGAACACTAAAAGTCCGTAACACCGTGAAATCGCCAGGGTTGTCTGCCCTTCCTAGGCCTTTGTGTAATGCTCCTATGTTTCGTCATGTGAAGACGACCCCGCCCAATGCAATGGCTTACAGTGTTATTCAATGAATACAAAAGGAGAGTAATTTCATTGGAATGGTCCACTCATGGAAAACTGTTTGAAGATTACTGAAGTTAGTTAGAAGGTTGTTGGAAGATATACAGGGAACCTTGTGAACGAATGAGTACAATGAACCTTAAGGTAAAAGTTCTACATACATATTTCCTTATTGCCTTAACTGCGTACAATACAATCGTGCAAGTAACAAACTGTACAACACTCGCTGTACTACATCGTTAAGTGTATAAGACTCTTTAACGTTATAAAAAACAGTCAATACTTGATAAACACCGTATCAGACGGCACACTGCAAAGTTAGCAAACAGATGTAGCACGAACCGCTTGTAGAACAAACGGAAAATAAACATGTACGTAAACAATAACTAGAAAAATACAATCGAACACGTATACAACTAAAAATACCTTAAGTCTTAAAAAGTCACTCTACATACAAGACTTAAATCATTACAAAAATCGAACTTACCCCCACTGGGGATTGGTTAACCCGACTCGCTCACCAAGTGTATTTATAGTAGGCAAACAAGAAACATAGAATATCCCGAGTTAACCCCATTTTTGACCAATACCTGTAATGCCTAAAACGTGAGGCACCAAAAGGGTTACAAAATTTGAGATAGCCCATTGGAATATCTATTTATATATGAAAATGCATCTATTGATTGTGACAAATGAATATGACAAGTGGTGATGCAATATATCTTTGTCTCGATAAAGGAAATTACCATTCAACAAAACATAGAAACTTTATATACCTATAAAAAGAAACAAACAGAATTACGGTAATTTTATGAAGAATAATGAGGTGCTTTCATTAATGGAGATAGACAAATAATCGCCGCTTATGTAAATTGCCCATATATTTTCTTTGTTCTACACTCCCATATTACAAACAGCCTACAAATCTATTCCTTCAATATCATTGCATTTTATGAATCGCAATATCTTCATGGAGAGATTTCTCAAGTGAGGCTCCGGGTTAGTATATATTGTAGGTCCTCAGTACCTCTTGCTTGTTGTAAGAAGCGACTAAATGGTAAAGTCCTTCTGATAAGACCGCAAAAACCGAGGTCCCATGTCTCAGTAGATATAGCACGATAAAGAACTCTCCCTGCGCCAAGGTTGTAAATGCTGAGTAAAGGCCTAAAATTTTCAACCCTTCAACGGTAATGGTGACATCTCCATATGAGTGAAAAATTATCGAGTGGGACGTTAAATAATATACATTATTATTCATGGAGAAATGGAAACCATGATATAACAAATGTCAATTCAGAAGAATACATATTGGTAAATGTAAATAGTATTATTGATTTATGGTAATAATCCGTAGAATATTTAATATAAAATAGCCATTATCATATGTTCTATTTCTATACAATTAATGTAATTTGTTTTTCATTATTGATGGCTGATACAAAGTTATATAAATGAAGTATGTTTTCATTAGAATCAATACTGTGTAAAATGATTAATCATACATGATTTAATTAGCTTGCAAATGACCTTTTCCAATGTACTTGTACACTCGATATTATCAGAATATGCTATGTCATTATATCCAAAAAGATGCTGAATACACATACATGTATACATGTATATCATAATGATCAATCAATTTTCATTAAATGCTCAGGAAATTTGATGATCTAGAGAGGGTCTCTTCTAGGGTTCATGTATATATCAAAATTCGTTCTTCTTTAGGGGGTTTCTTTGGATTTTCCTTTTTGACAAACAATAAGTACGGTGATATTTTTTATCGACCTGTGTGTTTTAAATCATGTATCGCTAAATCAAATTCAATGCCTAATATCGCCTTGCAAATATTGCTACAGTGCAATTATGTCCATATCACTAATAACCACATTGTAAGAAATTAGAATACATTTATTCCTGTTGGGGTTTCTAGGTTTTGACTTTCGAAATATTGTTATATTGTGTTGTATTAAAACGCACATGCTTTTTAAAGGAAATATATTGTAAAATCTATTGAAAATTCCAGACCATTTGATGAAATAATTATTGACATCTAATTCAGTCTCTCCGTGACTGTACGGACGTGATCAGGCATCTGTTGACCTCGGGCTGGGCGTTGGCCAGCAAATGGCTAATCAGGTCGTATAGACATTTGTAACCCTATCAAAATTAAATAACTGTATAGTATACCCCCTTACATATTTTTAAGTACTTGTTAACAATAAATTAATTCCTAATTAGCACAAATACATACACAGTGACATTATTTTCTATGTATACAATCCTCTCTGTGACGAAGTCGATCACTTTTCACAAAACGTGTTCGAAGAATATCTAAGAATACACTGAGTATACATGTAAGTGTGTACATACTATTAGTACAGTATCGCAACTCGAAGAGTCGGATCACGACGTGTCTTGTTCAATTGTTTGATCTGTGCCTCCCACGAGATGTGATCCAACTCTTTCGATCAAGTTACTGTACGAGAAATAATGAATTCATTATATACATCCTTGTACAGTAAAACACGGTTCTAGCGAACCTCTACGGACACAAAAAAAAAAAAAAAGAAAAAAAAAAAAAAAAAAAAAAAAAAAAAAAAAAAAAAAAGAAAAAAATAAATCAGTTCGATATAACCAAACTTCGTTATATCAAATGAATATTTCGTTTATATTTTCCTCTCAGAGGAGAATAGATATAACTTTGTAATAAGCGTGAATTTGTTATGAGCGTGTTCGTTATAAATGTGTTTTACTGTATATTTCAAGGACTCATTTAGGAAAAAGAATTTGATTCTTAATAAGCAAAATAAACAACAACAAAAAATGATAAACAAACAGACAAATAGTGCAATTCTTTTTTTGTGTCCGTAGTCCTGTCTGAGAAGCGGTTGGTCATTTTCCCAAACAAAAATGTTTGTTGATGTTTTGTCACAATGGTGGTACGGGTTCAGAAAACTGCAATGTAGTCATATGGAAAGTCATCAATACATACAAAAAACATATCTGTACACGATAAAAATAAATATTCAGATATCAATCCTCATCAATGTTTGTTGATCTAATCTAAGAGATAATATTTTTACCGGACAATTTATAAATGTGTATCCTCAATATCCAGTTCGTCTGCTTGAATATAGTTTGAGTTTTCTTCAACTTCGTGTTTTTCAGGTAATCCATTAAAACGGAGGTGATTTTTCAAGAAAGACAACCATGCCTTACACACTTTCACATCCGAAGTTTCAAAAACTACATTCTCCTCTCTTAAGCATTGCAATCGTAATCCAAAATGACCTACAAAATTGTGATGTGAATATATTGAAACGGAAATCGCAATTGCAAGCATCAAAGTAATACTAATTTAAATCTTTAATGCCTGCTATAGTTTCATTGGAAAATTCAGATTTTATCTTTAAGATATTTGGGAATTTTTCCTGGACAAAAGGGTACCGATAAATTTGTAAATTGACAGCATTTGAAATGATATACAAAGACAGGATAACTTTAAATCAATGTGTATCACATCTGACATTTTTATAAATATCCAACAAAGCGTTTCCAAAAATTCCATATCACAAAATCGTTAGCACAAACGCGGTAAGATTTGCATTGAAATAAAAAATGGAAAGATAATTTTGTGGCGGGTAAGGGGACGGAAGATTTAATCATTTAATAGTGAAACTGTTTTATTAGTAAGAGGTCTTCCGTAAAATCTTCAAAATTAAATTCTAGAACTGTTTACCATTGACTTGCGACATGTGAACATCTTTTATTTCTGTCAGTTTTCTCTGTTTGCCTGGTTCTGTGCCCCATGAAATAACTGGAGGGAATCCACGTTGAAACGCCACAACAACAGGTTTTCTTTTGCCGTTGTGTTTGACCAGAAGAAAATGTCCTTGAAATAGATAGCATGGCATCAATATAAGATACTATCTATTTAATGTCGGGTTTAAAAATAGAACTAGCAATTCTTAAGAGTTATTGTCCTACTAATATATTCAAAATAGCAATGTCTCACCTTTTGGGGATGGGCTCATGCTTTTCTGTAATGTAGCCTCAAGCTGCAGCTGGTTCAACATTTTCGTTAAGTTCATAGGAATAGTCTGCATCAATTCCCAAATACAATCTGTCAATATGGACGCAGTATATGTTGAAACGCGCTGAGGGCAGAAATGGAACTCTATCGACATAGATTTTTGTGTTTCGTAATGTTGTACATGGAACATTGTTTCAAAACTTGGATCTCTTTCAGTCTGAGTTGAAATTAGATTAATGTACTGATGATCAACATTGTCCATTGTTTGAAACAGGAAGGCGTGCGTTTTGTGCAATTTGGTGTCGAATTCTTGAAGCTCCATTATGTCAGCAATTGAATAAAGACTATGTGAATTGGTCTCTTCTAGAATATTTTTGTTTTCATCTATAACATCTTTAATCGTTGCATCAGGTCGTAGAAAGTTTGGCGATACCATTGGGATGAAGTTGGTACAAGGTGAAATTTCCTCCTGGCATTCCTGAATATGTAAACGCAAGTCAACTTCCATCAATAGTGGTACTCTTTCTGCATTAGTCATTTTATGCAAAGCGATTTGAAATGCACTACATACAATAGTGCTCATCGTCCATTCATTATCCAATGCAAGATTCTGCAATATACGAACATCAGCGAGTGGGAGAGATATTTTAGTTATGTCATCATTGGAATCCAGCAGAGGAGCAATGCTTTTCAAAGTTGCTGAGGTTTTACACAAACGAAGTCGTTTCTTCCAGTAATCTTTGGATTTATCTGCAACAGCATGGACTGATTTAGTATACAACGAAAAAAAGTCCATGTTTACTTTATCAAGCCACGCAGGAACTGGCATTCCTGCAACGACATATGCCGAGATATTTTGTAAGTCTTTTTGAACAATTCTTCCACAAAATACATCACAGTGCGTTCGATTGCAAAATATATGAAGAATGGCTTTGTTGCCTAGATCTTGATATACAACAGATACCGGAACATCTTTGTCTATGATCTTCATTTTGAATGCTTCTTTCGTTTTAGCATGCTCGAATGGAAGAATGAAATCCTCAACGTCTACATAGCTGGTAGATAAATTCGCATGACCAGGTATATCTACTGCACCACGCAGTGTCGAATTTATTCTTATCATAAATTGCATTGCTACTCTCCATATTTCTGGTTTCCTCATGTTGGGGGATATTGAAAATGAGAATCCAAGACAAGATTTATGTTGTTGGACGTTTGCCATGTGTCTTGTAATCGGTGATAAACTCTTTGAATTATCTTGGCCATCATCCAACAATTCCTTTGAGTTGACTGTGGATATTTTATCAGATAGAAACCCTGCCAGTTCCTGAACGCTATAATCACCAGATAACAGCAACAGAATGGGGATCTTCACTTTTGTGATTGAAAATATGGCATTTATGATCTCAATAGCATTTTGCGAATCTAGTCCAAAGTGGTCTAATGTATGACTATCTTCTATTTCAGATGCGTCAATCATCAAAACTTGTGCTGAAGTTTCTTTTACAAGATTTAACATGTCTCCGGATTCATAGGTCTTTTCGTCTACAGACACTGACTTTTGGAGCGATTCGGTTTCAACAGGAATGATACCCTTGTATTTTGATTTTGACCATTTCAAGTTATTTGCAGTTAAAAACCTCTTGATATCAAAATCTACAAATATTCCCTGAGTTTGGTCTGACAGAAACATTTGTGTAAGGGCACGACATATTTGATCAGCGGATATCAAGTTTATACCTTTGTGAAAAAAGATGTCTTTCAATGTGGGGTCCGATCCCATTCCGATATCCAAGGCACCCCAGTTAATTACCTGTGCAGGGAGTCCTAAAGATCTTCTGTAGTATGCAAAGCTGTCTTGAAATGCATTTCCTGCTGCGTAATTTGTTTGCGAGTAGTTTCCAAACACAGATGCAATACTAGAATGCATGGTAAATATGTCAAGGTCCATATGTTTGGTAACAACATGGAGATTCCACGTACCAAGTACCTTTACAGTAAGCGGCAAATCAAATTTTTCCTGTGCCATTTTCGGTACTGTGCTGTCATTAATTACAGCGGCGCCTTGGAAAACACCACGGATGGGAAAATCTGGTATCTCTTGCTGAAGTGAGCGGATGACTTTTGTGAGATCGTTTAGATTTGTGATATCAACAGCTTTGTGAATGACTTCAACTCCATACAGATTCTTGATATTATAAATTCTCTTTTCCGCATCACGTGTTAGAGGGCGCCTTGATAGTGATACTATTTTCTTAGCGTTTCTTTTAGAAAGGTATTTGACAATGAGCCACCCTAAACCTGTTAACCCCCCTACAACAACGTAGGCACTGTCGCTTCTAATAAGACATTCCTGTGTTGTCCTCATCTCGACATTTCTTAAAATTTCTTTGATCTGCAATGGCCTTTCATGTACGGGAACGTCTTGTCCTTTTGTCTTTTTCAAAACAGACATTAGAATTCGGAATGCTCTTTGGGATACACCGCGTAATTGTTTGGGTTTAAATAAATCAGAGACGTCTATAAGACGAAACGTGATTGAACGATCTTCAGCCATCAACACTGATGGCAGAGTACCTCTTAAAGAGATACATTGCTGTGCATTTGGAAATAATAGTCGAAAAGTGTCCTTGTCTTCGTATCCATAACCCGATAACAACACTAGTTCAGTTGCACTTGTGTTTTGCGTGTTCTTGCTCCAGGGATTCTTCAGGTAGGATACATTGCATTTCTTATCCTTAAGCAGGTGAAAAAGGAAATTGAAAATTGCCAAATCTTTCTGATTGAAAGCTACAAACACGTTCGATTTCTTTTCTATACGATCAGCTATGGTCAATGCAATAATTATGGCATGTAGATGTCCAACTTTATAGCCGTCGAGACCCGATTTAGCAAGGACACAATTTTTGTCAATTTCCATTTTTGTCTTCAGTTCCATCTGACAGCATGCGACTACTTCGGTGTCTTTACTTCCAAGTTTAGCGGTGCCAATGAGTTCACATATTGTTATTTCTTTTCCAGTGACTTTGGTATCTGAACAATGCAGTTCAACAGAGTCATTATTGGGAAAGAAAAAGGTGCCTGCTGTGCATGGAAGTGCATGGGCTGGTATTACACAAATGGAATTAGAATTTGGAGTAATGGATACTGCTGGACAAGGAATGGCAAGGAAAGATGGTGCACTTCCATCAAGTTCATGTCGAATGTAAACTGGTTGTTGCACTTTCTGAAAACTTTGTTTGTATAAACATGTGTGAAAATTTTCAGGCATCTTTAAAAGTTCATTAGCATATATAGTATTTCGTCTAATGGCATATTCACACGGAACTTGCCTACTTGTCGCAGTTCCATGCATTTCGGAACATATTTTCATGATATTTTCCAGTGCAAATTCACTTAGACTGTCTATGTCTAGTAATGTAAAAGAGAGTTCTGTTCCCTCTTGCGACACAGATCGAACCATGCCCCATAATTCTGCTCCAACTACTCGTGTTGTCTTTGATACACAGGGTTGTGTCTCGTTTGTAACGACCAATATGTCCCACTTCTCCTTGAAAATTGATTTCAAAAGTTGTAAAAAAACATAGGTTGTTTTTCTCATGGAATCCATTAGGCGTTGCCCAGTTGTAGTTTCATCTATTCCTGGAAGCCCCGGGGCAAAAATGACAGAAATATTCGGTGTTTCTGCAATTTCATGAAGAGTTGACAATAATTCATTGTCAAAAGTTTTTGTTAGATGGAAGGAGCAAACTTTGACACTTTTTCGGGTTTGGCGAAATGACTGTTCTATACAGGAAAGGTAGTCTGTGTTCCACGACAGAACAAAGGTCGTCATTTCTGCAGGTTTCAGAGCAGTCAAATCGATTGGTTTCCAAGTTTCATAATACGATAAAGCATGTATATCATCAGGTGAATTAACCTTTTCTATCTCAAAATTGTACATTTCAGCAACAACAGTGCCATTCATTTGTATCAGGAGAATGTTGAAGCATGCATTATTTGCGTTGTCATACACAAGGGTTGTGTAGCAAATCATATGCTGCAATGGCCGCTGCCTCTGTATCAAATTCAAGACTTTAACCGGCAAAATTCTTGTTTTTTGACAATTTCCATTCACAGCTTTAATCCCAAAGCATGACTGAAACATGGTGTCTAGAATGACAGGGTGTAGACAGGTTCTGGGAATTTCTTTCATGACTTCATCGGAGAGATAAATTTCACAGACAGTTTCTCTGTCCCTAATCACACATTTCTTTATCGTTTGATATACTGGACCATGTTGAAATCCTAAACTTTGCAGCATCTTGTATACAATGCGAGATTCCTTTTCTGTGTTGAGCAATGAGAGGAATCTTTGGACATTTAAGACGGGAATTCTTGGTAAGTCAACTTCTGTTATTCTTCCTGATGACAATAATGTTTGACTTCCCGAAGAATATGCATCAAAGTGAATGACGTGTTGATTATCCTGCCTTGTCTTTACTACAATGTTTTGTTCGCTGTCTTTGACTATGAACGCCCTATGGATAGACCACGAAACACACACTTCTGTAATTCCACTTCTTGCTCCGAGATAATTCCCAATTTCCAAACCAATTTCCCCATAAAGGGCACCAGGAACTACTGTACTCCCGTCTACAACATGTTCGTGGACAAAGGGTGTGTTTTCTTGACTTATTACAATATCAAACTGCGCTGCACGTCCAGGGACCTGTGTTATCAGCATGATATTTCTATTGCTTTGTTCTCCATTGAGCAAACTTCGAATTTTCTCAGATTTCACCAGGTGTTTCCGTTTACTGAATTGATACTTTGGGATTGGAAGAATATTGTTCCGACATGGGACAATATTATCCCACCGAAGAGGAATGCCTTTTCCAAATATATCAATGAACGATTTTCGAAAAATTTCAATTTCGCAGTTTCTTTTCATAGAGGGAAGGGCTTCCTCAATAGAGTCAGGAAATATGTTTGATAAATGTGCTCGCAAAACCGGATTTGGTCCTATTTCAAGAAAAAAAGCATTTGGGTTTCTCCTTTTCGCTTCCTCTATTGCATGACGAAAGAGAACTGGTTTAAATACATTTGCAGACCAGTAGGATGGAGATCCGAACGTATCGTCTGCCAATCTTCCTGAAACTGTTGATATGACGGTCGTCTTTGGGCACTTCCATTCAAGTTCAGATAATATTTCCTCTAATTTCAAACTGGCATCTTTAATTAAATGGCTATGATATGCACATTTAACGTTCAAAGGAATGATTTTCGCCTGATGAGAAGCAAGTTCCATTTTCAACTCGTCAATAGCTGCAATGTCACCAGATACTGCACAGGAAAGATAACTGTGATAAACAGCTATGTTAGCTTTTCCGTATTTGAGATTACTGCATTTTTCTTCAATGACTTCAATTGGACAGTTCTGTACCACTATCATTTTGCCGACACTTTCGTTCGCCAAATTAAGAGAGCGAAAATAAATCACTCTAACTGCATCTTTTAGAGACAGTGTTCCACATGCATATGCTGCTGCCACTTCGCCGACCGACTGACCTACAATAGTATCAGGGCAAATTCCAGCATATTCCCAAAGGTGGGTAAGGGCTACTTGACAAGCAAATATTGCAAGATGATTTTTCAAAGGGTCTAAAATGTCCTCTTCGTTTTCAAAGATTGATTCTATCGACACAGTAGTCAAAGAAGACAGGTAATCGTCAATCTCTTGTGTTGTTTTCCTGAAGATCTGATCATAGGTAATAAATTCTTTGCACATTTTTCTCCAAGTTGTGCCGACTCCACAGTACACAAATATGATTTTTGGTTTTTCTTTCCAAACCACTTTCACTGGCAATTCTTCACTTACGAAGCTTTCAATTTCATTGGTTAATTCTGACATTTCTTCTACGACAAAAACTTTGCGATATCTATAATGATTTCTGAAATGTGTCGTTGTACTTGAAAGATCTCTAAGATCAACGTCTTTATGCAGCGAATCTAGTAGATGTTTAGCTAAATTGTACAATGCAATTAAATCCTCAGCAGATAAAATGACATAGCTTTTCAAGCTTAGACTCGTATTCATTCTGTGGATAATCATATTTTCATTTTTCTGAAAATCTGTTATTATTGCATGAGAATTTGTTCCTCCGAATCCAAAGCAATTAACAGAAGCTATTCTATTCCCCGTTTTGTTTTTGAACCATTTTTCAACCGATTGACATACTTTTAGTTTGCATTCACGAAACGGAATTTTAGGATTCAACGACTCAGCATGAATTGATGGCACCAAGAGTTCATGTTTCATCATCAAAAGAACTTTAATTAATGCAGCTGCACCTGCACCCGACTCCAAGTGACCAATATTTGTTTTGACTGAGCCTATCGGTATGTCTTGATGGGCATATTTGGAAAAGAAAGATCCCAATGCACTCACTTCCGTGAAATCGCCGACGGATGTTCCAGTACCTATAACCAAGGAAGATTTCATGTCTTTTTTATACACACATTCATATACTATATGTATAGTCAGTATCCATATATTTATAGGTAATGTAGAAGAAATTACTTTTCGACTTGATTAACTGAAATAAGAAGATAATGATATTTCAATATCTTCTAGAGAGACCGAAATCTGACATCACAAATTGTAGTATCTCTGTTCTTGATAGCATGTTAAACGATTTTTATTTATAACAATCCTGATGTTGAAACCAGTATTTGAATAGTTAAAGTTAATCATAAGCTATGGCGATACCATATGTTTCATTGATGAAAACTTTATAGAGGAAATATTGCATTGGACAACATCTTTTTTACGATCGCTTCGTTACTTAGACCTAACATCGGATTAATTTTGATTTAAAATTTTAAGCCAGTAACTCTAGAATACGGTGTGGTAAGTTTGATTGAAATTGGCTACATGGAGAAATGAAACCTTAACAACAGGCATCCAGGCAGATGAAAGACAAAATTAATTTTATCAGAAATAATTGGTTTTATTTAAGATATTTTAAGTATATGGCTTAGGTGAGGTAATTTTTTTCTAGATCTCCCAAGAGATAGAATTGAATCATTTCGATGCTATTGACTCTTTACTTTAGGTGATTATTGACAACAATGCATACATTTGAGAGGTTCATGTATCTACTGCAGATAGTATCGAATGTTTTCCTATACAACTATATCAAAACAAATACCAAAGCTGTTTTTTTGCAAAACAAAGATATGTTAAATCACATTTTTATCCTGAACACGACCTCTCCGTACATCAGACTAAATGACGTCACAGTGAAACAGTGCGTCACGGTTGTCAAATCCACTTCTACATCATTTGGAAAATGGCATACAATAGTAGCATTTAATAACGCAATGTATATGTATGTAAAACTTATACAGTACCAAATTTGATGCACCAGATGCGCATTTCGACAAATAATGTCGCTTCAGTGATGCTCAAGCCGAAATTTTGGAAATTCGAAATAACAATAAACTTGTAAGAGCTAAAAGGAAAACCAGAGTGCCAAAAACTGGAGCCAAATTCGTCCAAGGATCAGAGCTATGCACGAGGGAGATAGTCCTTAATTTTGAAAAAACCAAAGTGCCAAAAACTGGAGCCAAATTCGTCCAAGGATCAGGGCTATGCATGAGGGAGAAAATCTTTAATTTTGAATGAATTTCTAAATTTTATCTCAGCAATTAAATATACATCCGTATTTTCAAGCTAGTAACGAAGTACTTAGCTACTGGGCTGTAGAGACCCCCGGGGACTAACAGTTCAACAGCAGAGGGCTCGACCCAGGGGTCGTTATGTAAAACTTATACGGTACCAATTTTGATGCACCAGATACGCATTTCGACAAATAATGTCTCTTCAGTGATGCTCAAGCAACTGGAACCAAATTCGTCCAATCAATTGTATGCGCTACTGATATATCGTTCCAAACGGGTACAGACAATCAAAAAAGAAAATGAATTGTATGGAGGTGTGCGAATAAGGAATTTGCACATGTGAAAGATGGGAATAATTTCCTGATAGTTTTAAAGAATCCAACATGCAGAGGAGACAAGAATCTGAACGAATCTTGCTAGACAAAGTGTGATTTGTCGCTATGTTGTTTTAAAATTGATTTTAGTGCAGGTACTTTTAAAAATGACAATGTTTGATTCTATTTCTTCTAATTTTCTATAATTTCACCAGTACCTTTGTGTTGGTGTGATTGCGCTTTTTATTAACAGGATTTCAATTATCGAATAAATTTAACCAGCTTGAAATCTTGATTCTTCTGGTGGATAAAGAAAGCTTGTCAAAATTAAAACTGCCAAAATGACTATTCATATAAATATCGTAATGCTTTGAAAATAAAAATAGCACCAAAACTAAACTCTAGAAAAATTAGCCAAATATTCTCAACGCCGCAATTACCTGATCAACTGTAAGTTATATGTCAATTTAGTGGCATTTTCCATTGTATAGAGGCAATCCAATGTAGTATTATATCGTATCAGATGACATACTCGATCACGTGACACTGGATAATGTGTCCCCATGAAGGCATTAGCTACTCTGCACTTTATTTCAGTATGATATCCCATATAAAGGTATATATTTCGATGACAGTAGATATGTTAAGTGTCATTTTTACTCAATTAACACTATCTCGGGTACCCTCAATTACACAATATTGTCTTAAATGGCAGTATATTTTACTCACCATGGGCTTCTATGTACTGTACAGAGGTGGGTGGAATTTTACTTTTTCGAAAAATGGTTTCCATTAACTTCTCTTGTTGTTCACCAGATGGGGAAGTAATCGGAGAACTCAAGTGACCATCTTGGTTAAGCCATGTAAAAACCGTACCCCATATCTTGTTCTTATCGCGGATTGCCTAAAGTGAGACAATATAATAAATGTTAACGATTGGTTTTGTTGAGAACAGGTAATACTAATCTATTATCGCAAAATACACGTATCATGAAATACAAGCGAAAACATGAAATTTACATCTACAAGTCTTTTCAGTATTACAATCCCACATCCTTCCCCGCGGGCATATCCATCTGCATCCTTTGAAAACGCATGACACTTTCCAGTTGGTGAGGCCATTCTTGCTGATGATAAGGTTATGAAAGTTTCTGGGCCAAGGATAAAACTCACACCTCCAGAGATTGCTAATGAAATTTCACCTGAAGCAAAATGGGCAAATGTTCAAGAAACGACATATTCTAAACAACTAGTTTACTTTATCATAAGGATGGACTTAGAAACGTCTTGAATATAATTTATGTAATGAAATTCAGTTGCTGTAATGAATATTGCATTTGTTATCAAAATACCTTCAAACATTTTCAAATTTTACTACATATATTGAAGAACAGCAACAATTCGGACGATGTTTTGCGATAATTAAACATATTCATTTGTCCTACATCGCGACGATCTATATTTAGTATCAAACATTGCAAATGATTGAAAACCATTTTATGAATTCAAAAGATGTTCTATGCATTTTTGATGTTTATATCGCTCAACTGATTCGATAGGGAAGAGCTTGTTCTGAGTATGATCAGTTTGTAAATCGAGGCAGGCTACTGACAAACAAGTTGATGTAGAGGTGTTTCAACAGTCTCGTTTAAAGTCAGCATTTCACACATTCTATGGTCGTTATAATGATCTAGTATGCATATACAACATATCATTGGATCAAATGCTGTCTGACGTGTTTCATACCGATTATCAGGGCGTTCTTGTCACACTGATTTTCACTACGGATTACTCCGTTTATCTGATCAAGATATAGGGTTCACGGCGGGTTTGACTGGTCAATAGGGGAGGTTTATTCCCATGGCACCTGAATCCACCCCTCGTGGTTTTTATTCTTCCGATTTTCATTCCAATATCAATCAGTTGGAAGTTGTGTCTCGGCAACAAAATTATTTACGTAAAGGTGCTTTATTTTGATAAATTAAGAATATGTGCAGATCAAGAATCAAGATATTGTATCAAGTTTTGTCTATGGAGTCTCCAATCGATAGATGTAAATAGTAAATGAAGCTTCTACAAATTTAGTAGTCCGGGGTAATCGACAATCAATAAAGCGTACATCAGTACATGTTTAAGATATGCTTATCCGTGCGTATCCAGTAGACAGGAGATACTTACTCATCCTAGGCACCTGATTCCATCTCTGATACATTCAGGGTCCGTGTTTGCCCAACCCTCTATTTTGTATTCCTTGTGGGAGTTATGAGATTGACAAGTGTTCGTTTTCTTCACCTTTCATTGATATATTCAATTGACAAGAGTAAACATGTCTTTGTATACTATAGTGCATGAAGGAAATGTGATGATAAAGAAGAGTAGTCAGTCTCAACATTCCTATAAGAATACAAATTTCAGAGTAGGACAAACACGGACCCCGGGCACGCCAGGGGAGGGACCAGCACTCAGAAATCCTTGGATGTCTTGCCCTCGTTAATACGATAACATCCAATGATAAATTTGATGCATGTTTATCTATGACGCTACAGCCTACTGCACTACGTACAGAACATAGTGCAATAGGGAGCGATGTATTATTCCATACCGTAGTGCAGTAGTCTGTGACGTATGCATCAAATTCTCTCTTGGATGCAATCGTATTACATCCGAGGTCTATGTCCAGTACTCTAAACATCCGAGGAGCTCCGATTAATTTGACTGGGTACCCGGGAGGAGCAAGCATCTCCTGTTGAACGGTCACATACGCTGTGTGCCCTAAATCAGTTACCAATCTCAGAAATCTCATAAAACTACAAAATTAAGTGTAGGACAAACTCGGACCCCTAATAACACATGTAGTTGGGTAAGGTGTCTAAGAGAAGTAAGTATACCTGGCCATATCCTTGTATAGTTAGATCATTCAGTAGTGCATTGAATAATTGCTTTAATTTTGTCGTACGAATATCTGCTTACACTTGTATTAACACACCGATTAATCTAACATGTTTACAAGCATGAAAGGTGAAGATAACGAACAGTAATCAATCTCATAACTCCTATAAGCAATACAAAATAGAGAGCTGGGCAAACACGGACCCCTGGATATACCAGAGGTGGGAACAGGTGCCTAGGAGGAGTAATAATCCCCTGTCGACCGGTCACGTCCGCCGTATATGTATCTTTCGCTTTCGGTGCTTTCAAATTATTGATAGTTGTTAAATGTCAACAATGTTATGATTTATCAAATAGAACGAAATTAAGGACGTACATTAAAGATAATGGTTGTGCGTAAGAAGGTATGACAGATGCGATTAAGATTGATAGATATTGTGTTTATTTGGACGACTTCGATTGTATACAAATTATCCGAGTGATGTTTCACAATATTTAAATTTTCTGTTCGTAAATGTGTGCCAACTACACAATGCTATAGACGAAATTAAAAGGAGAGTTTACAAACGTCCCTATTAACAAGGTGTATCCCGTAGCGTGAATTATCTATTATTAAAATAATGTGAACCGTCATTTTGCAAATAGAAATATTTGATGTCGTAAAGTCAGTTAAGATACCATGGGACTACATATAAGATACATGTAAATGTGTGTGCTTTATTTCGCTCCAGCTTAAATATTTAGAGTAGTTATATGTATCTAATTCTTCTACAATCTTTGTCGGCCAATTTCTCAAACCGATCTTGGACTATTTTCAGAGTTGATTATCCTTAGAAATTTGACTTAAAAACACACATCCTCAATTGTGGGAATTCATACACTATGTTTTAAGATGTTCGATACATTTGATTCTCATTTCCAAACAAAACCTAATTTCTAACCGGGATATGCTATTTTTCTGCAAATCATGAAACGTTTTAGACGTACATTATATCTACGTTTTTCTTTTATCCTCTATTCTTCATTATAAATCTTATAACTGTGTCCTATACGGTAGCACTTGTGATAGGCGTAGAATATATCATGATCATACAATATCTAAGTAAAAGTGATTACCATTCCTTAACGCCTGTGATGCCGTATGTATAGCAACCATGGAGGAGGAGCATGCTGTTTCTATGGTCATTGCTGGTCCAAGTAAATTGTAGTAGTAAGCCACTCTTGCTGATAGAATACTACTGGCAGTACCTGTGACTGTTGTATTTGAACTGTTAAGTTTTGCTGAGCGTACCATGCAATCCCAGTCATGATTCATTGCACCTATGAGAAAAGAAATAATTTTATTTGTATGACAGGTGAAGATAACAGTGATCAATCTCATAACTCCTATAAGCAATACAAAATAGAGAGTTGGGCAAACATGGACCCATACCAGAGGTGGAATCAGGTGTGTAGGTGGAGTAAGCACCCCCTGTTGACCAATCACACCCGCTGTGAGTCCTATATCTTAATGAGGGTATGTGTTTGTTGTATATTATTTCGAGAAGTATTTGTTCACATCGAGACTTTAGAATTATGAGAGGTTAACTTTTTGACTTTGGGTGAAACGTTTTTCGTCGTTGTAACATATACCTATGATGACTTTTACGCTTTCCATACAGACCGGAGTATCCTTTTTCCAATCTCAAAATGAATCATTTTTCTACTTTGTTAATACACAAACGCACGTTTTCAAAATGGTTATTCATTTCTTATGCATTTGAGATCACCCAAGACTACGAAGATATTGTTAATGAGGAACTCCAGCTTATTTTCACATCAACCTCAGAGTGCTTTTGCGTATAATCTGCGTGGTAAATAGCAAAGTAAATTTTGAATGACTGCCAACTAGATATCAATATTTCCTTTCCCCATTTTTGTTGAATAAACAACAGTCTAAAACGTCAAAGAATCTAATCTTTGATTCATAGTGTGGAATAGTCGTATAAATTGTTGAAAACTCATAAGTTTTGGAGTTGGTGAAGTGAGAAAAGATTCGAAATTTACGAACTTTCTTTATTACAATTTTCTTCATTTCTCTCATTTACACCACTTCTTGCAGAGGTTGTGGCACAATACAGTTGAAGTTTCTCCTTCATAACAGGATCCGTGGGAATCCGGTTTAGAAGTCCCCAGTACCATTTGCCTCTCGTAAGAGACAACGACACGGGTCGGTCTTTCAGATGAGACAACAAAGACCGAGGTCCCGTGTCACAGCAGGTGACAAGATTGCTCCCTGCTCAAAGGTGGTAAGCGCCGAACATAGGCCTAAATTTTATAGTCCTTCACCGGCAATGGCGGCATCTCAATATGAGTGCAAAATTCACAAGCGGTAGGTTAAACCCTAAACAACAAACAAACATTCACAACAGTTAACATTTTGGTGATGATCAATGGATCAATGATTTGGGATGGGGTAGAGCATGTGTGTATTTGTTAACATGGTTAACCATGTCAGCATCCGTGTGTCATCACCTCAAAGATTCCTAATTTCGATTTGAATACAGTGATAAGAGGAAAATTAGAACTGTAGAGAGAGAGAGAGAGAGAGAGAGAGAGAGAGAGAATAACGATTGAATATATGTATGTAATAAACATTAGGTACTGAAAAATAAAATCAATTCTGATAACTACATGCATGAATAAACTTAAACTCTTTTTGGTGGGAGTTTTTTAAATGAAAGTGTATCTCTTTACTTGTTGGATAAACGGAAGTCTCCAATTAATAGTTTAAAATTGAGACATAAGGAAACATTGTAAATAAAACTTTTGAAAATGTTCGATCCATTTTCGGTGCATAAAGAGGAATGAGGGAGAGGAGGAGAGTGTTATGGTGTCGCAATCTGTGTACTAGTCGTTTAGTTTATTTTTAATTGTATGCTATAGTAACTAAATGTATATTTAGGCAGGAAGATATCACTATGTAGAAAAAGACATTTATAGTGATGAGTCAGTTTAGTACGAGTCGTTGAGAAAATGTGTTCTTCAAACTGTGAGCGCTGAAGTTATATCTGTGTGTCCTTTGTGGTGATAAAGTATTGCCTGTTGGTAGCTGTCGTTGTTTTTTCTCTTTTTGTATGCACACACCGTTACAGTTATATGAGACAGCATCTTTCAAAAACTAAAAATTGATAGCTTTGATCTACGCCGATCGGATTCTGCATAAACAGAGTATGTGTCCTAGGCAACGTTGTACAATATGCAGCTATTTTAAGGTTTCCCGAACTAAATAATTAAAAATGACACTTCTTAAATTTGTTATTATATTGCCAGAATCCATGTTGCCACGGAAATGATAGACGAAATTATAAAAATATTTGATACATCAGAGAGGACACCCTTTTATTGTCACACGATCGTATTAGTCACGTGACCCGATAATTATACAGTTGTACATTCTAAAGGTCTTGCAAGTAAAAGATCCCCATATCATTCAATTTTTCATGTTACACGCTTTTTCATTGGTTGAAAAATTACTGGAATATCGTATCCAACGAAAAAAAAAATGACCGGAACTACTTTCTATTGGAATGTTGGAGATTCCTCTGGATGCTCCATATTTATATATAGATTAGGGAATCCTGAAAAGAATAACTTAACAATTCTATCGATCTATATAAATTTATGAAACAAAAAACAAACAAATATCAAATACAAATAATAATTAATCATGCAAAATTAAATAAACATGGCTATTTGAGGACACCCCCCCTCCCCCAATATAACAAAACACGCCTGCTTCTGCAATGCCAGGCTGAGAGTTAAATGTATTCAACCGGGGATGAAAATAGTCCAGTTTGTACCTTGCGACAACTTCCTTCTTGTCATGTCACAAACCCAAATACCAGATACACCACACACTGCCTCAGAGATACTGCGATATCGTAGCCCTTGACGTTTATGGTTTCGAACTCCGGCATAGGTTTATTAGTGGGCACCGAAACGAGGCTTCCGTATGACGTTACAACAGCTGTGACGCCTTCGAAATTCACTGATAAAACACGGAAAACCCTCTGTAACACTCACTTGCCCACCTGGAAGCCGTGACAACCCTCAAGAGAACCCTACCCAGTGTTTGAAATTAACCATAGACCGATAGACCGAGTCTTTGTCAAATTGTCTATGCCGATTTTCTAGTCTTAAAGCAATAAAGTTATCCCAAAGGACCCCTACATGGTCAGTTGACATCTGATAAATGTTATGAGGAAAGGAGGATATTGTTATGGAAATGGAAAGAAAGTATGCTATCCAAGTATGCTTTCCAAGTACATTAGAAGTAAATGAAAATGTTTTTTTTTGTGATATTTTTTTTCAATGTTGCAGTCTATGCAAATTTGATAAGGTCTATGTCATCTTGTTTTGACATAGACCCGTGGTCTATACCGAGTTTTAAACCAATTTCGAACACCGCATACCTGGCATCCCACATTATGATTATGCACGTGTCACACGCTTTCCGTTAGTACCGACATCGAACTTTGCACTTAATTCCAGTTCCACTAAACAAAATTCCAGCAATTCTCTCTCAACAGGACTTATCACTAACTCATCCTTTTAAAACTGCATTCTTCAATCCACAAGAAACCCGTTTGCTCAACAGTACACAACGAAAAAAAAAAGACGAAAAACTTTCGCATCATGCGCTACGCGCAATAATGCAATCTTCCGTCTTTTTTTTTCGTGGTATACAGTACCTCCATCCAACAAAAAATAATAAATTCATTCCTTAAATCATTGAAATACAAAATAGTTAAAGCGGTAAATCGTGATTGAATTTGATTGAATTTGCTTTGGAAATTCATAAACTCATGCGTTCTTAGAATCGTTAATGCTAGAACAAAATTGTTGAATATCATCAAATTGGAGGTTATTTTTCGTAAACAATGATCGATTACAACAGTACTAGAATAAAGCGTACCTTTAAATAAAGCGCAAGATTCAGACAACTACTTGCTCTCTGTCCTAGTTTCACATTTTCAGTAAACCTGCATCAACTCGTTAATTATGTGCACATGATTGACTTATCTTATTCTAAATGCCCATACCTAAGTGCATTGGGGTAATTGCTATTGGCCGATTTAAAGGGCGCAGCCGGCGCCCCCCCCCCTCCCTAAAATTTTCAAACTTAAAGTAAATTGTGGTCTCTCGTTCAAAAAATTGTAAACGATTAATGTAAACAGAGATTTCTCAACTTCTTGAGAAGTAAATGACAAAATCTTTTGATTTTATGAATTACCTTTATTGGGATAATTTACGGGTTTTTTTCAACAACAAAAATCAATTTGCGTCATTTTATCAATTTCATATTATTAAAATGACAGAAAATAGTAAAAATGACTACAAACTAACAACTCAACTTTATGACAAACGGGATGATTTCAACTCCTCCATCGTCTACTTCCACTATTTATGCAGTAATATTCCATTATCACCTACATATGGTGTTTACATCTCTCAACTGATTCGATACGCAAGGGCTTGTTCTGCGTATGGTCAGTTTTTAAATCGAAACAGACTACTGACAAATAAGTTGATGGTGCAGGGGCTTCAATAGTCTCGTTTAAAATCAGCATTTCGCAACTTCTATGGTCGGTATAACGATCTAGTTTGCCATTACAACATATCATTGGGACAAATGCTGTCTGACGTTGTTAGGCCGTTCTTGGCATACTAATTTTGACTACGGATAACTCCGTTTACCTGATCAAGATATGGAGCTCACGGCATGTGTGACCGGTCAACAAGGAATGCTTACTCCTCCTAGGCACCTGATCCCACCTCTGGTATATCCAGGGGTCCGTGTTTGCCCAACTCTCTATTTTGTATTGCTTATAGGAGTTAGGAGATTGATCACTGTTCGTTATCTTCATCTTTCATAAGACACATATTACAAGCCCTATAAAATCTTTGAAGTCCAGGAGCTCCCGGGGGTTTCGTCCCGTGGGCCCCCACTAAGGATTCGCCGTGGTCCAACTAGGGGCCTCAAGACCCCAGATACCGTCTCATAAAGTTGTGCTCACCCTAATCGTAATTCCTGGATCCGTCTCTGATTTCAAGGTGACAATGCAAAATCGCAATTAACGTAGCGCATATTATATATTAGATTGTAAATGTTTCATTTGTGAAAGGAAAGGCCACCATAACGAAAGTGATCAATCTCATAACTCCTATAAGCAGTACAAAATAGAGAGTTGGGCAAACATGGACTCCTGGATATACCAGAGTTAGGATCAGGTGCCTTGGAGGAGTACGCATCCCCTGTCGACCGGTCACACCCTCCGTGAGCCCAATTTGTGTAAAGAAATTTAGTGAATAAATATATTTCTTATTTATGTTTGTTTTTTTCGCAAACCGAGGTTTAGTTTAAAAACAATGGATTTTGCTTAACTCTTACCAAAAACTGTGACACATACGAACAAGCGTACGAAAAAAAGAAAAACCTTACCTATATAAACTCCGGTTTCAGAGCCACTAAGTTTCTCTCTTGTTATCCCACTGTCTTCAAGGGCCATATGAACAGTTTCTAAAATAAAGTGCTGTTGTGGATCCACGTGTTCAGCCTCCCTATCACTAATTCCAAAGAACTTGTTATCCCATTCGTCGAATCTAAATCATAAATATGCAAGTGTAACGATTATGAAATAATTCAGTCACCTAGTGAATAAACGGTTAAAGATTGAGTCTTGAAACTTTCCGGGATGATTGGTGGTGACTTGTAGCTCTGTAATAAGATTTATCATTGTCATTCGTCACTTCCGGCCGCCACCGAAAGTAAATGCAAGAAACGTCAAATATAAAATTTACGCTTTTGAAAAAAAAAATGTGCATGGCATAACTAAGTGTCTTTTGAGTTTCAGTAAACGTTACACTTACCGGAAGTTTAAACAACAATTTCCGGCTTTTAGAGAAAAACTTCGAAAATATGGTCTTTCTTTGCTATCATATCTCTCGCGTATAAATCAAGTGTTTAATATGATTTTCACATATGTAATTGACATCATCCATCTTTAGAGTATAGTGAATTATTATTTTTTTTCAAAATTCACTTCCGTTCGTTAAATATCTACGATTTCCGGGTGTTTTTCTCCAGGCGGTTTCTCATAAATAATCAAAGATTGAGTCTTGAAACTTTCAATAATGTTAGGTGGTGGTTTGTAAATGTGACATACGTGTTTCAATTTTTTTGCCGTCGCTTCCGTCATCCACCGGAAGTATGTTAAAAATATGTTTTTTTAAATTCTAATGCTCATAACATTATTTAATAGAGTGTAATAAGTCATACCATTTACACCGGAAGTCAGATTTTCAAAACCGCAAGTTGTTCCAAAAGTCAGTATTTTTCATGGAAATTTTTAGTGTGGGTTCCTATGCGGTCCATTCGGAATTTTTAGTTGTTTTATGGACTCCCGAGATACTCGAAAGTGAATAAAACAAAAGCGAAATGGTATATAATTGATAAATCACGTCCTACATGTACGTGTTTATTTCCTTCATGTATAGTCGTTCTTCACTATTTGAATTCTCGTAGTCAAGATTCTATCTCGTCATAAATTGTCACAAAGATTGAGTCTTGAAACTTTCAATAATGTTAGGTGGTGGTTTGTAAATGTGACAAAGTGTCGGAGACATATTGCTTTGCTCCGTTTTCTATTAAGGTCTTCCGTTCTTCACGGAAGGCCTTATAGTGATTCTACTGTTTCTTCTTATTAAGGTCTTCCGTTACCAACGGAATACCTTCTAGTGATTGTACTGTTTATTACGGTCTTCTGTCTCAACGGAAGATCTTATAGTGATTCTTATGTTTCTTTTCCTCTATTATTAAGGTCTTCCGTTCTTCACGGAAGACCTTATAGTGATTCTACTGTTTCTTATTATTATTAAGGTCTTCCGTTTCCAACGGAAGACCTTATAGTGATTCTACTGTTTATTATGTTCCCCAAACAAAGTTTGGGAACATATTGGTTTTACTCTGTTTCTTATTATGTTCCCCAAACAAAGTTTGGGAACATATTGGTTTTACTCTGTTTCTTATTATTATTAAGGTCTTCCGTCTCCTGCAGAAGACCTTACTATTATTGTTCGCGTTCTTCTTCTTCATTATTAAGGTCCTCCGTCTCCTGCGGAAGACCTTACTATTATTGTTCGCGTTCTTCTTCTTCATTGTTATTATTATTATTATTTATTATTATTATTATTATTTTCCTTGATAGTACACGCGTTTGTCTCAGCCATTTCTGGTTCGATTTTCACGAAATTTTCAGGAAAGATGTCTTTTGGTGACGAGACTTTGCTTGCAAAATTTCGTGCTTGACGTCACTTCCGGTCAGGAGTTATCTCTCTTTTAGTGACTTTTTGAAGGGCCTTGTTGTCCACGCATCTCCTCCGTTAGTTTTGAAGCTAGAGTCTTGAAATTTCTACACAAGATAGAGTAAACATTTTAGAAGATTTGTGGGGGATTCGATTTTACCGGAGGCGATTTGCCTAAACGCTCGCCTGGACCTGAAAAAATGGATGCCAAAATTGTTCGCCGATTTCGGCGATTTTTGACCTTTGATCTCCAATATCTTTTTTCTTGCAAATATTTTGTTAAGACATGTAGAACAAAAGTTGTGCACATTTACGAGATCTTTTCGAAAATATCAAGATTTAGGGGCTAGCCCCTTAAATTAGGGATCTAGAAGGGCTCAAAGTCTAGATCAAATATTTCAAAAATCGTTAATATTTTGGTATAAGTCAAAGAACAAAAAATGTTCATCTCAACAATCCAAATCTATTAATATAAAAATTTAGGTCATATGTTACGTAATAAGGGATTTTAAGGGCCAAAATCATCAATAATTGACGCCTCATATCTTGAAAACGACAAATATTTTGAAAAGCATTATTGAACAAAAGTTGTTCAGAATGATAATCTAAACAATATGTACATTTCGTTTTTTCCCTATGTGGCCCCGTTAGGGAGCTACAGTTTGGCCCCTAAATATTTCTTGTAGAGATAACTCGAGAACGGTAAAGAATTTCTAAATACTTGTTGAGCAAAAAATGTTTATAATGACAAGGCCTTTCTTACGATATCAAGCAAAACGGGCTGGCCCTTTAAATTAGGGGTTCAGAAGGGTCCAAATGTTTTTGAGAATATCTCAGAAACTATTAATATTTTATAATAAGTTGTAGAAGCGGAAATGTTCATCTCAACGAGCTTGTTCTTATCAAATCAAAAAGTAGGTCATATATTACGTAATAAGGGATTTTAAGGGCCAAAATCATAAATAATTGACGCCTCATATCTTGAAAACGACAAATATTTTGAAAAGCATTATTGAACAAAAGTTGTTCAATGTGTCATAACCTATCGATCAATATCAAAATATGGGTCTGTGGGCCTCATGGCTCGCCTGTAGAGTCGATTTTTGTCGATATCAGTCGATTTCAAAAACTTGTAACTGGTAAATATTTTGTAAGGACATATTGAACAAAAGTTGTTTAGTTTATCGAGATCTATCGATTGATATCAAGAAATAGGCCTATGGTCCTAATGGCTCGCCTGTAGAGTCGATTTTTTGTCGATATCGGTCGATCTCAATAACTTTTTACAGGTAAATATTTTGTAAAGACATATAGAACTAAAGTTGTTGAGTCTATAGAGGGCTAACAAATGACATCAAGAAATAGGCCCGCGGGCCTTATGGCTCGCCTGGAGAGTCGAATTTCAAACGAATTTCACCGCAACTTTGCTTCAGAAGCTTATGATATGAAAAATTGATTATATCTAAAGTGTCTTAAAGTCGGAAACTAAATTGGGACTCATTTGTCTTTTTTTTTTTTTTTAACTCCGAGTGCATCAACAAATCGGAAGGAAGACCTACTCGTTGCTCGTAACGAGATCGTGTCTAGTTATGTTCCCCAAACGAAGTTTGGGAACATATTGGTTTTACTCTGTTTCTTCTTATTATTATTATCATGTTCCCCAAACAAAGTTTGGGAACATATTGGTTTTACTCGGTTTCTTCTTCTTCTTCTTATTATTATTATTCTTTCTTTCTTCTTGGGACTTTTTTGTCCACGAGTGTTCTCAGAAACTACTCAAGGGATCAATATGAAACCTTTTTAGGATGATAGTATAGCATATGTAGATGTGCGGAACGAATGTCATTTTGTCTGAAAATGCATGCATGTGCATGCACGTGCATTGGAGTTTTTGTTTACAAACTTTAGAATCAGTCTAACTTTTTTATTTTTCAATGAAATCGTTTGCTATTTATATCGTATGTATAACATGGGACCCTTAACTGTTTGGCATCGTCAAAATTTCAATTCTGGACGCGTATGCACGTGTGCTTCAATTTGATTGGATAATACAAAACCGTTTATAACATTCATGCCAATCAAGGAAATTAAATGATATTTACAGGATAGGTAGACATGTCAAATATCTACAGATCGATGTAATAAAAATTGCAAACGCGCATGCGCACGCACGTGTATTGTCTTTTGAAGGTTCAATTGTTTCAATGACCATAACTTTTTTGTTTTTTGTCAAAATCTTTTCAAACTTGTATTGTGTATGTATCTTGATATTCTTAAAGAAAGTGTACAGTCATAATTACCATCCGGCACGTGCATGCACGTGTGCTAAATTCTGATTGGACGACTTTCAAATCGCCATAACTTTCTTATAAATGATGGAAACAATATGAAATTTATACTGTAAGTATATCTATCTAATGTCTATTGAATGACATCAACATTGATGCTGAGTCATACTCACGTGCCCGTGTATGCACGTGCATAGCTTTTCTTTCATTTTTCGGGTACTAAAATGGTCATAACTATTGAATTAAAAACTGAAAGGAATTCAAATTTACCCTGAGGATCTATGATATGAATGTCTATGAAATGGTGTCAACAAATTTTCCATTATCAAAATCACATGCGCGTGAATGCGCGTGCATTGTAATTTTTGACGTCTAAACTCAAGTTTTTGTCTATAACATTTTGAGATTGCAATGAGTAGGTTTGAAAATTAGGTTGCAGGTATGTTTTGGGCCTCTCACTTTATTAATAGTCCCAAAATCACTTCCCTGCACGCACATGCACGTGCGCTTAATTCTGATTGGACGATTTTGAAATCCCAATAACTTTCTGATGAGTGAAGCAATCGATACCAAATTCATATAGTAAGTATATTGTTCAAATGTCTATTGATTAGCATCAACACAATTGTTGTGTGGTACTCACGTGCACGTGTATGCACGTGCATTGATTTCGGTCTTTGTAGTTTTGAGTTGCCGTTAATTTCTCTTTTTTTATTGAACAGTTGTGAAACTTCTTTTGTACTCATATAGTCAGACTTCTAATGTATCAAGATGGTCGAATTATTTATATGCACGTACGTGCACGTGCACAAAACTCTCAGATCTTTATAACTGATTTGAACTAGTATGAAACGGACTGAACGTTATAATATAGTTATATATTCACATGCTACACAGTTTGCAATGGTCAAAACCACTTGTACTGAAATAAATGTCACCACTTACTAAATGGGTGAATGTTTGGGGAACATCTGTAACGGTCCCCGTTACAATAAGTACTAGTTAAGGTCTTCCGTCTCCTGCGGAAGACCTTACTATTATTGTTCGCGTTCTTCTTCTTCATTGTTATTATTATTATTATTATTTTCCTTGGTAGTACACGCGTTTTTCTCAGCCATTTCTCGATCGATTTGCACGAAATGTTCAGGAAAGATGTCTTTTGGTGACGAGACTTTGCTTGCAAAATTTCGTGCTTGACGTCACTTCCGGTCAGGAGTTATCTCTCTTTTAGTGACTTTTTGAAGGGCCTTGTTGTCCACGCATCTCCTCCGTTAGTTTTGAAGCTAGAGTCTTGAAATTTCTACACAAGATAAAGTAAACATTTTAGAAGATTTGTGAGGGATTCGATTTTACCGGAGGCGATTTGCCTAAACGCTCGCCTGGACCTGAAAAAATGGATGCCAAAATTGTTCGCCGATTTCGGCGATTTTTGACCTTTGATCTCCAATATCTTTTTTCTTGCAAATATTTTGTTAAGACATGTAGAACAAAAGTTGTGCACATTTACGAGATCTTTTCGAAAATATCAAGATTTAGGGGCTAGCCCCTTCATTTAGGGATCTAGAAGGGCTCAAAGTCTAGATCAAATATCTCAAAAATCGTTAATATTTTGGTATAAGTCAAAGAACAAAGAATGTTCATCTCAACAATCCAAATCTATTCATATAAAAATTTAGGTCATATGTTACGTAATAAGGGATTTTAAGGGCCCAAACCATAAATTTTTTACCCCTTGTATCTCGAAAACGACAAATATTTTGAAAAGCAATAAACAAAAGTTGTTCAGAATGATGATCTGAACAATATGCATATTTCGTTTTTACCCTATGTGGCCCCGTTAGGGAGCTACAGTTTGGCCCCTAAAAATTACTTCTAGAAATAACTCGAGAACGGTAAAGAATTTCTAAATACTTGTTGAACAAAAAATGTTTGAAATGTCATGACCTTTCTTACGATATCAAGCAAAAGGGGCTGACCCTTTAAATTAGGGGCCCAGAAGGGTCCAAAGGTTTATGAGAATATCTCAGAAACTATTAATATTTTGTAATAAGTCATTGAAGCGGAAATGTTCATCTCAACGAGCTTGATCTTATCAAATCAAAAAGTAGGTCATATGTTACGTAATAAGGGATTTTAAGGGCCAAAATCATCAATAATTGACGCCTCATATCTTGAAAACGACAAATATTTTGAAAAGCATTATTGAACAAAAGTTGTTCAGAATGATAATCTAAACAATATGTACATTTCGTTTTTTCCCTATGTGTCCCCGTTAGGGAGCTACAGTTTGGCCCCTAAATATTTCTTGTAGAGATAACTCGAGAACGGTAAAGAATTTCTGAATACTTGTTGAGCAAAAAATGTTTAAAATGACAAGGCCTTTCTTAAGATTACAAGCAAAACGGGCTGGCCCTTTAAATTAGGGGTTCAGAAGGGTCCAAATGTTTTTGAGAATATCTCAGAAACTATTAATATTTTATAATAAGTTGTAGAAGCGGAAATGTTCATCTCAACGAGCTTGATTTTATCAATTCAAAAAGTAGGTCATATGTTACGTAATTAGAGATTTTAAGGGCCAAAATCGTAAATATTTGACGCCTCATATCTTTAAAACGACATATTTTTTGAAAAGCATTATTGAACAAAAGTTGTTCAATGTGTCATAACCTATCGATCAATATCAAAAAATGGGTCTGTGGGCCTCATGGCTCGCCTGTAGAGTCGATTTTTGTCGATATCAGTCGATTTCAAAAACTTGTAACTGGTAAATATTTTGTAAGGACATATTGAACAAAAGTTGTTCAGTTTATCGAGATCTATCGATTGATATCAAGAAATAGGCCTATGGTCCTAATGGCTCGCCTGTAGAGTCGATTTTTTGTCGATATCGGTCGATCTCAATAACTTTTTACAGGTAAATATTTTGTAAAGACATATCGAACTAAAGTTGTTGAGTCTATAGAGGGCTAACAAATGACATCAAGAAATAGGCCCGCGGGCCTTATGGCTCGCCTGGAGAGTCGAATTTCGAACGAATTTCACCGCAACTTTGCTTCAGAAGCTTATCATATGAAAAATTGATTATATCTAAAGTGTCTTAAAGTCGGAAACTAAATTGGGACTCATTTGTCTTTTTTTTTTTTTTTTTTTTTTTACCTCCGAGTGCATCAACAAATCGGACGGAAGACCTACTCGTTGCTCGCAACGAGATCGTGTCTAGTTATTATTAAGGTCTTCCGTCTCCTGCGGAAGACCTTACTATTATTGTTCGCGTTCTTCTTCTTCATTATTATTATTATTATTTTCCTTGGTAGTACACGCGTTTTTCTCAGCCATTTCTCGATCGATTTTCACGAAATTTTCAGGAAAGATGTCTTTTGGTGACGAGACTTTGCTTGCAAAATTTCGTGCTTGACGTCACTTCCGGTCAGGAGTTATCTCTCTTTTAGTGACTTTTTGAAGGGCCTTGTTGTCCACGCATCTCCTCCGTTAGTTTTGAAGCTAGAGTCTTGAAATTTCTACACAAGATAGAGTAAACATTTTAGAAGATTTGTGGGGGATTCGATTTTACCGGAGGCGATTTGCCTAAAGGCTCGCCTGGACCTGAAAAAATGGATGCCAAAATTGTTCGCCGATTTCGGCGATTTTTGACCTTTGATCTCCAATATCTTTTTTCTTGCAAATATTTTGTTAAGACATGTAGAACAAAAGTTGTGTACATTTACGAGATCTTTTCGAAAATATCAGGATTTAGGGGCTAGCCCCTTCATTTAGGGATCTAGAAGGGCTCAAAGTCTAGATCAAATATCTCAAAAATCGTTAATATTTTGGTATAAGTCAAAGAACAAAAAATGTTCATCTCAACAATCCAAATCTATTCATATAAAAATTTAGGTCATATGTTACGTAATAAGGGATTTTAAAGGCCAAAACCATAAATTTTTTACCCCTTGTATCTCGAAAACGACAAATATTTTGAAAAGCAATAAAGAACAAAAGTTGTTCAGAATGATGATCTGAACAATATGCATATTTCGTTTTTACCCTATGTGGCCCCGTTAGGGAGCTACAGTTTGGCCCCTAAACATTACTTCTAGAAATAACTCGAGAACGGTAAAGAATTTCTAAATACTTGTTGAACAAAAAATGTTTGAAATGTCACGACCTTTCTTACGATATCAAACAAAAGGGGCTGACCCTTTAAATTAGGGGCCCAGAAGGGTCCAAAGGTTTATGAGAATATCTCAGAAACTATTAATATTTTGTAATAAGTCATTGAAGCGGAAATGTTCATCTAAACGAGCTTGTTCTTATCAAATCAAAAAGTAGGTCATATGTTACGTAATAAGGGATTTTAAGGGCCAAAATCATAAATAATTGACGCCTCATATCTTGAAAACGACAAATATTTTGAAAAGCATTATTGAACAAAAGTTGTTCAGAATGATAATCTAAACAATATGTACATTTCGTTTTTTCCCTATGTGGCCCCGTTAGGGAGCTACAGTTTGGCCCCTAAATATTTCTTGTAGAGATAACTCGAGAACGGTAAAGAATTTCTAAATACTTGTTGAGCAAAAAATGTTTAAAATGACAAGGCCTTTCTTACGATATCAAGCAAAACGGGCTGGCCCTTTAAATTAGGGGTTCAGAAGGGTCCAAATGTTTTTGAGAATATCTCAGAAACTATTAATATTTTATAATAAGTTGTAGAAGCGGAAATGTTCATCTCAACGAGCTTGATCTTATCAAATCAAAAAGTAGGTCATATGTTACGTAATTAGAGATTTTAAGGGCCAAAATCGTAAATATTTGACGCCTCATATCTTTAAAACGACATATTTTTTGAAAAGCATTATTGAACAAAAGTTGTTCAATGTGTCATAACCTATCGATCAATATCAAAAAATGGGTCTGTGGGCCTCATGGCTCGCCTGTAGAGTCGATTTTTGTCGATATCAGTCGATTTCAATAACTTTTTACAGGTAAATATTTTGAAAAGACATATAGAACTAAAGTTGTTGAGTCTATAGAGGGCTAACAAATGACATCAAGAAATAGGCCCGCGGGCCTTATGGCTCGCCTGGAGAGTCGAATTTCAAACGAATTTCACCGCAACTTTGCTTCAGAAGCTTATGATATGAAAAATTGATTATATCTAAAGTGTCTTAAAGTCGGAAACTAAATTGGGACTCATTTGTCTTCTTCTTTTTTTTAAACTCCGAGTGCATCAACAAATCGGACGGAAGACCTACTCGTTGCTCGCAACGAGATCGTGTCTAGTTATTATTATTATTATTCTTTCTTTCTTCTTGGGACTTTTTTGTCCACGAGTGTTCTCAGAAACTACTCAAGGGATCAATATGAAACCTTTTTAGGATGATAGTATAGCATATGTAGATGTGCGGAACGAATGTCATTTTGTCTGAAAATGCATGCCTGTGCATGCACGTGCATTGGAGTTTTTGTTTACAAACTTTAGAATCAGTCTAACTTTTTTATTTTTCAATGAAATCGTTTGCTATTTATATCGTATGTATAACATGGGACCCTTAACTGTTTGGCATCGTCAAAATTTCAATTCTGGACGCGTATGCACGTGTGCTTCAATTTGATTGGATAATACAAAACCGTTTATAACATTCATGCCAATCAAGGAAATTTAATGATATTTACAGGATAGGTAGACATGTCAAATATCTACAGATCGATGTAATAAAAATTGCAAACGCGCATGCGCACGCACGTGCATTGTCTTTTGAAGGTTCAAATCTTTCAATGACCATAACTTTTTTGTTTTTTGTCAAAATCTTTTCAAACTTGTATTGTATATGTATCTTGATATTCTTAACAAAAGTGTACAGTCATAATTACCATCCGGCACGTGCATGCACGTGTGCTAAATTCTGATTGGACGATTTTCAAATCGCCATAACTTTCTTATAAATGATGGAAACAATATGAAATGTATACTGTAAGTATATCTATGAAATGTCTATTGAATGACATCAACATTGATGCTGAGTCCTACTCACGTGCCCGTGTATGCACGTGCATAGCTTTTCTTTCATTTTTCGGGTACTAAAATGGTCATAACTATTGAATTAAAAACTGAAATGAATTCAAATTTACCCTGAGGATCTATGATATGAATGTCTGTGAAATGGTGACAACAAATTTTCCATTATCAAAATCGCGTGCGCGTGAATGCGCGTGCATTGTAATTTTTGACGTCTAAATTTGAGTATTGGTCTATAACATTTTGAGATTGCAATGAATAAGTTTGAAAATTAGGTAGCAGGTATGTTTTGGGCCTCTCAATTTATCAATAGTCTCAAAATCACTTCCCTGCACGCGCATGCACGTGCGCTTAATTCTGATTGGACGATTTTGAAATCCCAATAACTTTCTTATGAGTGAAGCGATCGATACCAAATTCATATAGTAAGTATATTGTTCAAATGTCTATTGAATAGCATCAACAAAATTGCTGTGTGGTACTCACGCGAACGTGTATGCACGTGCATTGATTTCGGTCTTTGTAGTTTCGAGTTGCCGTTAATTTCTCGTTTTTCATTGAACAGTTGTGAAACTTCTCTTGTACTCATATAGTAAGACTTCTAATGTATCGAGATGGTCGAATTATGTATATGCACGTACGTGCACGTGCACAAAACTCTCAGATCTTTATAACTGATTTGTATTAGTATGAAATGGACTGAACGTTATAAAATAGTTATATATTCACATGTTTCACAGCTTGCAATGGTCAAAACCACTTGTACTGAAATAAATGACACCACTTGCTAAATGGGAGAATGTTTGGGGAACATCTGTAACGGTCCCCGTTACAATAAGTACTAGTTATTATTATTATTATTATTATTATTATTCTTTCTTTCTTCTTGGGACTTTTTTGTCCACGAGTGTTCTCAGAAACTACTCAAGGGATCAACATGAAACCTTTTTAGGATGATAGTATAGCATATGTAGATGTGCGGAACGAATGTCATTTTGTCTGAAAATGCATGCATGTGCATGCACGTGCATTGGATTATTTGTTTACAAACTTTGGAACGAGTCTAACTTTTTTATTTTTCAATGAAATCGTTTGATATTTATATCGTAGGTATAACATGGGACCCTTAACTGTTTGGCATCGTCAAAATTTCAATTCTGCACGCGCATGCACGTGTGCTTCAATTTGATTGGATAATACAAAACCGTTTATAGCATTCATGCCAATTAAGGAAATTGAATGATATTTACAGGATAGGTAGACATGCCGAATATCTATAGATCGATGTAATAAAAATTGCAAACGCGCATGCGCACTCACGTGTATTGTCTTTTGAAGGTTCAATTGTTTCAATGACTATAACTTTTTTGTTTTTTGTCAAAATCTTTTCAAACCTGTATTGTATATGTATCTTGATATTCTTAAAGAAAGTGTACAGTCATAATTACCATCCGGCACGTGCATGCACGTGTGCTAAATTCTGATTGGACGATTTTCAAATCGCCCTAACTTTCTTATAGATGATGGAAACAATATGAAATTGATACTGTAAGTATATATATCAAATGTCTATTGAATGACATCAACATTGATGCTAAGTCATACTCACGTGCCCGTGTATGCACGTGCATATCTTTTTTTTTTTCATTTTTCGGGTACTAAAATGGTCATAACTATTGAATTAAAAACTGAAATGAATTCAAATTTACCCTGAGGATCTATGATATGAATGTCTGTGAAATGGTGTCAACAAATTTTCCATTATCAAAATAGCATGCGCGTGAATGCGCGTGCATTGTAATTTTTGACGTCTAAATTTGAGTATTGGTCTATAACATTTTGAGATTGCAATGAATAGATTTGAAAATTAGGTTGCAGGTATGTTTTGGGCCTCTCAATTTATCAATAGTCTCAAAATCACTTCCCTGCATGCACATGCACGTGCGCTTAATTATAATTGGACGATTTTGAAATCCCAATAACTTTCTTATGAGTGAAGCGATCGATACCAAATTCATATAGTAAGTATATTGTTCAAATGTCTATTGATTAACATCAACAAAATTGTTGTGTGGTACTCACGTGCACGTGTATGCACGTGCATTGATTTCGGTCTTTCTAGTTTTGAGTTGCCGTTAATTTCTCGTTTTTCATTGAACAGTTGTGAAACTTCTCTTGTACTCATATAGTCAGACTTGTAATGTATCGAGATGGTCGAATTATTTACATGCACGTACGTGCACGTGCACAAAACTCTCAGATCTTTATAACTGATTTGTATTAGCATGAAATGGACTGAACGTTATAAGATAGTTATATATTCACATGTTGCACAGTTTGCAATGGTCAAAACCACTTGTACTGAAATAAATGACACCACTTGCTAAATGGGGGAATGTTTGGGGAACATCTGTAACGGTCCCCGTTACAATCAGTACTAGTTATGTTCCCCAAACAAAGTTTGGGAACATATTGGTTTTACTCTGTTTCTTCTTCTTCTTCTTATTATTATTATTATTCTTTCTTTATTCTTGTCACCCTTTTTTGTCCACGAGTGTTCTCAGAAACTACTCAAGGGATCAAAAGGAAACCTTTTTAGGATGATAGAATACTCTATGTAGATGTGCGGAACGAACGTCATTTTGTCTGAAAATGCATGCATGTGCATGCACGTGCATTGGATTTTTTGTTTACAAACTTTGGAATGCGTCTAACTTTTTTATTTTTCAATGAAATCGTTTGATATTTATATTGCAGGTATAACTTGAGACCCTTAACCGTTTGGCATCGTCAAAATTTCAATTCTGCACGCGTATGCACGTGTGCTTCAATTTGATTGGATAAGACAAAACCGTTTATAACTTTCATGTAAATTAAGATTATATGATGATATTTACAGCATAGGTAAAAATTATAGATATCTACAAATCTATGTTTAAAAATTGAAAACGCGCATGCGCACGCACGTGCATTGACATTTGAATATTCAATTCTTTCAATGACTATAACTTTTTTGTTTTTTGTCAAAATCTTTTCAAACTTGTATTGTATATGTATCTTGATATTCTTAACAAAGGTAAACAGTCGTAAGAACTATCCGGCACGTGCATGCACGTGTGCTAAATTCTGATTGGACGATTTTCAAATCGCCATAACTTTCTTATAAATGATGGAAACAATATGAAATTCATACTGTAAGTATATCTATCAAATGTCTATTGAATGACATCAACATTGATGCTGAGTCATACTCACGTGCCCGTGTATGCACGTGCATATCTTTTCTTTCATTTTTCGGGTACTAAAATGGTCATAACTATTCAATTAAAAACTGAAATAAATTCAAATTTACCCTGAGGATCCATGATATGAATGTCTATGAAATGGTGTCAACAAATTTTCCATTATAAAAATCGCGTGCGCGTGAATGCGCGTGTATTGTAATTTTTGACATCTAAATTTAATTATTGGTCTATAACATTTTGAGATTGCAATGAATAGGTTTGAAAATTAGGTTGCAGGTACGTTTTGGGCCTCTCAATTTATTAATAGTCTCAAAATCACTTTCCTGCACGCGCATGCACGTGCGCTTAATTCTGATTGGACGATTTTGAAATCCCAATAACTTTCTTATGAGTGATGCAATCGATACCAAATTCATATAGTAAGTATATTGTTGAAATGTCTATTGAATAGCATCAACAAAATTGCTGTGTGGTACTCACGCGCACGTGTATCCACGTGCATTGATTTCGGTCTTTGTAGTTTTGAGTTGCCGTTAATTTCTCGGTTTTCATTGAACAGTTGTGAAACTTCTCTTCTACTCATATAGTAAGACTTCTAATGTATCAAGATGGTCGAATTATTTATATGCACGTGCATGCACGTACGTGCACGTGCACAAAACTCTCAGATCTTTATAACTGATTTGTATTAGCATGAAATGGACTGAACGTTATAAAAGAGTTCTATATTCACATGTTTCACAGTTTGCAATGGTCAAAACCACTTGTACTGAAATAAATGACACCACTTGCTAAATGGGGGAATGTTTGGGGAACATCTGTAACGGTCCCCGTTACAATCAGTACTAGTTATTATTGTTATTCTTTCTTTATTCTTGTCACCCTTTTTTGTCCACGAGTGTTCTCAGAAACTACTGAAGGGATCAAGATGAAACCTTTTTAGGATGATAGAATACTCTATGTAGATGTGCGGAACGAACGTCATTTTGTCTGAAAATGCATGCATGTGCATGCACGTGCATTGGATTTTTTGTTTACAAACTTTGGAATGTGTCTAACTTTTTTATTTTTCAATGAAATTGTTTGATATTTATAATGCAGGTATAACTTGAGACCCTTAACCGTTTGGCATCGTCAAAATTTCAACTCTGCACGCGCATGCACGTGTGCTTCAATTTGATTGGATAATACAAAACCGTTTATAACTTTCATGTAAATTAAGATTATTTGATGATATTTACAGGATAGGTAAAAATTATAAATATTTACAAATTTATGTTATAAAAATTGAAAACGCGCATGCGCACGCACGTGCATTGACATTTCAATAATCAATTCTTTCAATGACCATAACTTTTTTGTTTTTTGTCAACATTTTTTTAAACTTGTATTGTATATGTATCTTGATATTCTTAACAAATGTAAACAGTCATAAGAACTATCCGGCACGTGCATGCACGTGTGATAAATTCTGATTGGACGATTTTCAAATCGCCATAACTTTCTTATAAATGGTGGAAACAATATGAAATTCATACTGTAAGTATATCTATCAAATGTCTATTGAATGACATCAACATTGATGCTGAGTCATACTCACGTGCCCGTGTATGCACGTGCATATCTTCTCTTTCATTTTTCGGGTACTAAAATGGTCATAACTATTGAATTAAAAACTGAAATGAATTCAAATTTACCCTGAGGATCCATGATATGAATGTCTATGAACTGGTGTCAATAAATTTTCCATTATCAAAATCGCGCGCGTGTGAATGCGCATGGATTATAATTTTTGACATCTAAATTTAATTATTGGTCTATAACATTTTGAGATTGCAATGAATAAGTTTGAAAATTAGGTTGCAGGTATGTTTTGGGCCTCTCAATTTATTAATAGTCTCAAAATCACTTCCCTGCACGCGAATGCACGTGCGCTTAATTCTGATTGGACGATTTTGAAATCCCAATAACTTTCTTATGAGTGAAGCAATCGATACCAAATTCATATAGTAAGTATATTGTTGAAATGTCTATTGAATAGCATCAACAAAATTGCTGTATGGTACTCACACGCACGTGTATGCACGTGCATTGATTTCGGTCTTTGTAGTTTTGAGTTGCCGTTAATTTCTCGGTTTTCATTGAACAGTTGTGAAACTTCTCTTGTACACATATAGTAAGATTTCTAATGTATCGAGATGGTCGAATTATTTATATGCACGTGCATGCACGTACGTGCACGTGCACTAAACTCTCAGATCTTTATAACTGATTTGTATTAGCATGAAATGGACTGAACGTTATAAAAGAGTTCTATATTCACATGTTTCACAGTTTGCAATGGTCAAAACCACTTGTACTGAAATAAATGATACCACTTGCTAAATGGGGGAATGTTTGGGGAACATCTGTAACGGTCCCCGTTACAATATGTACTAGTTATTATTATTATTATGTTCCCCAAACAAAGTTTGGGAACATATTGTTTTTACTCTGTTTCTTATTATTATTATTATTATTATTATTATTCTCCGGTACTTTTTTGTCCGGTAGTGTTCTCAGAAACTACAAAAGGGATCGATATGAAACTTTCCAGGATGATAGTATAGCGTTGTAGATGTGCATAGTGATCGTCATTTTGTTTGCACGTGCATGCACGCGCGCGCACGTGCATTGCAATTTTGGTACAAAAAATGGAAAATCAGAATATTGAAGGAAGCGATATAAAACCTAAATAGGATGATAGTATATCATTTGTACATATGAAAAATAATAGTTATTTTGCCAACACGCGCACGCATGCGCGTGCACGCGCATTACAAAATTTGTACGCTAACTTTGGAATCAGTCTAACTTTTTTGTTGTTCATTGAAATGGCTTGAAATTCATATCATAGGTAGATATTGAGACCCTTAACTGATTTACATGGTCAAAATTACCAATTTGTACGTGCATGCACGTGCGCTTCATTTTGATTGGATAATGCTAAAACGTATGTAACTATCTTATTTATGAAGCGAATGAGATGATATTCACAGCATATGTAGACAATATGTGTATCTATATGTTGGTGTAACAAAAAATGCCAACGCACACGCGCATGCGCGTGAGACGTTTTTTAAATGTTCAATTTTTAAAGCACGATAACGTTTTTGTTTTTCATCAAATTCTATTCATATTAGGGGTTTAGATGTATCTTGGTACTCCTTACACATTGCTGTGGTTAGAATTACTGCTCAGCACATGCGTGCAAGTGTGCTGATTTCTGATTGGCCGATTTTAAAATCGCTATAACTTCCTTATATTTGGTGGAAACGTTATGAAATTCATACTGTGGGTATATGATACAAATGCCTGTTGAACGACATCAACAGAAATTCGGAATCATACACGCGTGCGCGTGTATGCACGTGCAACGCTTTCTTTCATTTCTTGGTACTGAAATGACCATATTGAACGTACTACATGTAATTAAAGGCTAAAATAAAATGATTTTTTCCTATAGATTCACAAGAACATCACTTTTTAATTGGGGGAGGTTTGGGGAACATCTGTAACGGTCCCCGTTACAATTAGAACTAGTTATTATTATTTTTTCCTTTCGTCTCCGAGACCGTTGGATGGATTTTCCTGAAACTTTCACAGGTTATAGGGAACGATGGTACCTCCAGGCAATTTTTTCATTTTTTCAAAATTCACTTCCGTTCGTGAGATACGTCCGATTTTCCGGTTTTTCAAAGAAACTTTGTCCCGTGGTAAACTTGAAAACCACTAAAGATAATCGAATGAATCTTTCAGGGATGATTGATCTATATTCTCTATGGTGCATGCACGTAATATTTTTTGTCGCCGTCACTTCCGGTCGTCACCGGAAGTGATTAAATAAATCATCAATTTCAAACTTTTTTCTTTCAAATTGAAACCTATATCGGTTTACTAGGTCTCGTTCTAATTCTCAAAAAATGTTGATCCCACCGGAAGTTGAATCTCCAACTTCCGGTTATATCAAAGAAAAGCTATTAATTCTCTCATTTTTCAGTGCCATAAATCTCGGTCATGAAACGAGTTAATGAGTTGAGTTTTACATATATTATAGTCACTATAGATGTCTAGAATACCGTCAAATATTTTTGTAAAATTCACTTCCAGTCGGCAAATACGGCTTATTAGCTGTTTTCGTTGTTCAGCGTTTTTCTCAGAAACGGTAAAAGATAGAGTCATCAAATTTTCAGAGTTAATAAATCTCACTTTGTATGCGTGCAGTAGGGGGTTAAGAATGTCGGCCGTCACTTCCGGTCGTCACCGGAAGTGATTAAATGAATAATAAATTTCAAACTTTTTTCTTTCAAATTGAAACCTATATCGGTTTACTAGGTCTCGTTCTAATTCTCAAAAAATGTTGACCCCACCGGAAGTTAAATCTCCAACTTCCGGTTATATCAAAGGAAGACTATTCATTCTCTCATTTTTAAGTGCCATAAATCTCGGTCCTAAAACAAGTTAATGATTTGAATTTTACATATGCTATAGACACTATAAATGTCTAGAGTAAATTTAAATAATTTTGTAAAATTCACCTCCGGTCGTGAGATATGGGGTGGACATATTCAAACCTTGTTTTTTCAGTTTCTCAATAATGAATATAGATAGACGCTTGAAACTTGTAGAGCTGATCAACTAACATTAGTCCATTGTACACATACATTCAATTTTTTCGTCCGTCAATACCGGAAGTATTTGAAAAAATGTCGATTTTCCGATTTCTTCGAGTGATTTCTCAGAGATGGCGGGATATATTTCCTTGAAATTTTCAGGAATAATGTCTTATGAAATGACCTTGTAAGAATTATTTTTGTTTTTACAAAATTCACTTCCGGTCGGAAAATATGGCCGATTTTCTGTTTCTCAAAAGGAATTTTGTCCAGCATTTTTCTTGGAAAAGGTAAAATATAGGTTCATCAAATATTCAGGGATGATCAATCTCCGTTTGTAAGCGTGCAGTATGGGTGTTGAACATGTCGACCGTTACTTCCTGTCGTCACCGGAAGTGATGGAAAGAATCGCAAATTTCAAACTTTTTCTTTTAAATTGAAACCTATACTAGTTTATTGACTGTCTTTCAAAGTGTCAAAAGAATATTGACTCTGTCGGTAGTCAAAACGACTACTTTCGGTTTCTTGATAAAATACCTTTTTACTCTTCGTCTCTTTGTCCCCATAAATCTCGCTTATATTTGAAGTCTTTCATATGATTTTCACATGTCTTAATAAAAGTATCAACTTCTAAAGTTTTGATAATTTGGTTTTTCAAAATTGACTTCCGGTCGGTAGTAACCTACTACTTTTTCTTTCTTTAGTTTACTTCTTTTTGTTGAGAACTCTTTCAGATAGAGACATGAAATTTTCAGGGAATATAAACAGTAAAGAGTCGCTGTCATTTATAGGAAAACGCATCTGAATAGTACTTCCGGTCGTCACCGGAAGTTACGAGAAAGGAGTAAAAAATTCGATAATACATTTCTCATTCATTGTTAAGGCACATTTTCTGATACATTTAAATGGTTTTCGTAGGAATAGAAAGCTCATTACCGGAAGTGATCTAACAGAAGACCTACTCATTACTAGTAATGAGTGTCTAGTTATTATTATTTTTTTTGGACCAAATTTATCTCGAAAACTATACAGTGGTTTTCAATGAAACTTTCAGGAAAAATGCATTATATTATGAAAGTTGTTAATCACAAAACAAATTTGGAAAATTCCATTTCAGTTCCAAGTTATGGACAATTTTCTGATTTTCAAATGAAACTTTGTCCGTGGGTGCTATACAGGAAGGGCTAAAGATATGAACTGGAGATTTATTAGAGATCATAGAACATGACTTGTAGATTTGCGTGAGCACTATTTCGTACGTCGTCATCACTTTCGGTCGCTACCGGAAGCAAATTTAAATCAAAGTACTTAAAGTACTCGTGGGAGTTGAACATTGTGGAAATTCAGTTAGAAAAGATAGTACTGGAAGGGTAGGGGGATAAATGACTGAATATTATCTTGATTTTAGATACAAATCAACTGTTGTTGTTTCAAAACGTTACAACAGCAAACATGGATAATGGAAGGCCCATGGGCCACAACGCTCCTCGAGTAACTGAAGTCGTGTTGTTGTTTTCTAGAATTTCACCCCTTTATATTCTCATGAAAAATGTGACCACATATTATGGCCCAAACATTCAAATCAATATGGTTATCAATGTCTTGCAGTTATGAAGAAGTTTTTCCCCTGTATATATACATTCAAGTTTAATCCTAGTTATAGCTAATTCTAAGGATTCATTACTTGAAAAGGTAGTCCAATATGCTAAACTGTCACCTGAGTATACTACAGTCCTGTAGAGGATCAATGGAATGGTAAATAATTGTATAATAACTCAAAATAAATGAAATGCAAAAAAAATTAAAAATTGTCGGGCATCGGAAATGCACAAGTCGAGTTGCGCAAGGAATGGGCATAGAGGGAACCGGCAGAAAAGTTTTCAAGAATTATCAAGCAGGGAGCAAAATTTTGCGTACATAAATTTCAGCCGACTTAAATCCTTTGTGACCTTGACCTTTAACCCTTTGTCTCATCAAGGGCGATAATCCATCTAAGTTTAATTGAGATCCTATAATTTGTTAAAAAATTATAGTGCAGAAAACAAAATTTTCTCCAAATTTCAGTCTATTGTGACTTTGACCTTGTGACCCCGGAATCGATAGGCTTCTTGTCTTACTTAATCGATCTAAGTTTGATTGAGATCCTATAATTCGTTCAAGAGCTATGGTGCGGAAAACAAAATTTTCTCCAAATTCCAGTCTATTTATAGCCAGTGACCTTGACCTTTGACCTAGTGACCCCAGAATTGATAGGCTTCCTCATCTTACTGAGGGTGACAATCCATCTAAGTTTGAATGAGATCCTATAATTTGCTCAGAGCTATGGTGCGGAAATGAAATGTTGATGCGTGCCCGCCTGCCCGCCCAAAGGCACTTCATCAGATCATATGCCGAGTTCGACTTCATCGCAACTCCGCTAAAAATGAAACACTAGTCAAATAATGTTATTTATTGCCAAGGTATTTGGGATATTATACTGTGGCTCAAACAGGGGGTGAATGAACCTGACAGTATGGAAAGCATATAGTGGAATCAGACTTGTGATGCTGGAAATCTATAGTGATTAATAAACTATACATGTACAAGATCCATAACTCTTTTTTTTTTCAGTTTGTGAGGGAGAATCCTCATGTCTCTTTCATCTGTAGACAAATAAACAATGTGTTTTGACCAGAGCAATTTCCAATCCTTTTTGCAGCATAAATTCAACATTGTGGCAACTGGGTTAAACTTTGATAGTGAAGTAATACATGGCAGCACCTTATCCCATGCTCTTAAAATTTCTGTTTGACACACTCATGACATCCACTCAAACATTACAGAGTGCAGCAAAATCCCATTGTAATAGGGGATTCAAAATGGATAACTGGTACAAAATATGGTACATACTATTCAAAAAGGATAATGAATTTGACATATTGATGTCTTGGAAAAGGAAATTCTGACGTCGGGGCTCTAAGCGTTTTCAAACATTGTCATTTGATAAAAGTGTTCTACATTTTTAAAAATAGAGATTAATATGTCTTTACATACATAGGTGAGAAAGTTTCCATTATTCCTAGCCGAGACATACCATGTATGCGCAAAAAATTCATAAACAAATATCACACTACTCACGTAGAAAATGTGGACCTTACCGTCAGATCATCAAGCGCAGCGAAACACGCCATTTCGAGATTATAGTCGACGAAAGCTCGGTAACAGTAATGAATAAGGTACACTCATTTTGTATCTATTTTGTGACTTTCTTTATTAAAAGGAACAGTTCTCTAATGTGTAACGTGCAATTACTACGTAATTCAATAACTTGAAGCATGAAGCAGTTTCACTTTGCCACCGGATATAAGAAATTTTATTTCGTATTCCGATCCCAATCGAAAGTTGTTGACTGGGAATGACATGTTTCAATTCAATCTACATGTAATATCAAGCATTTTTCATATCACATTAAAAAAAAAACCAAATATATACACATACACAATGTTGTAGAGTTATTTCTTGTAAATTTTCTGAGGTTTCGCACCATATTCGATATTTCGCGCCACGGTGTCAATAGGGCTTGTGTGCAGTTGTCGTTCGTTTCCCTATCAATGTTTATAGGTGACGCTGTGCTACAAACGACAATTTTCAACCTTATCTTTTATTTTTCTATGTCTATCAGTATCAATTTGATCGAAATCTTGTATTCAAATTGATTTGAATACAATATCATTGCATTTATTTACATGTCAATTATCAAAATTAGATTAATTCAGAAAAGTTACATGGATTATTTAATGGCGGATGTTTATAAAAGTTTATGTTGATTTACCTAGGAGTAAATCAGCTGACACAGAACCCCCGCTGACGACCACTATACAAATCAATACAAATTACTGCGCAGAAAAGTGCGTGATGACCCAGGGAGATTGAACATAGTTCAACTCCCAAAAATGGATTTATTCAACTTTTTTGTTTTTTAATGTTTTTCTTTGATAAAGGTAAGATAAATAGAGACTCTTTATAGAATGCTGAATATGATATTTGTTTTTAAATTGATCAAACCAAACTCTAGATATTCGTAGTTTTAATTTTGAAGCGAGGTCCTCGCTAGCCTAATGGTTAGCGTGGTGGATTTCCATGCGGGCGACCCGGGTTCAATCTCCGAGATTACTCGAATATTTTTTTCCCACTTTATAACAAATGAAGAATCTAAGGTGATCTACTGGACACGGAGAGCACGGAAGACCTTCTTGTTGCCATGGCAACAAGTTTCTAGTTATTATTATTATTGTTCTTTTTCTTACCGATTTTGTGCACGCGATTTCTCAAAAACGGTTGGATAGATTTTCATGAAACTTTCAGGAAAGATGTAAAATAGGATTGTCTAGAACGGTCTTTTTTTGGTTTTGTTAAAATCACTTCCGGTCGCAAGTTACGGCTGTATTTCCGTTTTTCAAATGACATTTTGTCCGGGCGTTTTCTCATAAACGGTTAAAGATTGAGTCTTCAAACTTTTAGGGATGATAGATGGTGACTTGTAGCTCTGTAATAAGGTTTATCATTGCCATCCGTCACTTCCGTCCGTCACCGAAAGTGAATAAAAGAAACATAAAATTTCAAAATTATGCTTTTGAAATAAAACTTGCACAGATTAATTCGGTGTCTTTCGGTGTTTCAAAAAATGTTATACTTACCGGGAGTTTAACCAACAACTTCCGGTTTTTAGAGAAAAACTTCGAAAAATTGATATTTTTTTGTCTTCGCATATCTCGCTTATCTATCAACTTTTTACTACGATATTCACAGATATTTTTGACATTATCCAACTCTGGAGTACCCTTTAATCCTTTTTCAAAATTCACTTCCGGTCGCAAGTTACGGCCGAATTTCTGTTTTTCAAATGACATTTTGTCCGGGCGTTTTCTCATAAACGGTTAAAGATTGAGTCTTCAAACTTTTAGGGATGATAGATGGTGACTTGTAGCTCTTTAATAAGGTTTATCATTGCCATCCGTCAGTTCCGTCCGTCACCGAAAGTGAATAAAAGAAACGTCAAATTTCAAAATTATGCTTTTGAAATAAAACTTACACAGATTAATTCGGTCTCTTTCGGTGTTTCAAAAAATGTTACACTTACCGGAAGTTTAACCAACAACTTCCGTTTTTTAGAGAAAAACTTGGAAAAATTGATATTTCTTTGTCTTTGCATATCTCACTTATCTATCAACTTTTTACGTGCATGGAATAATTAAGTCTCTTTCGGAGTTTCAGAACATGTTAGACTTACATCCTATCTCGTCAGAAAGTGGACGGAAGACCTATTCGTTGCTCGCAACGAGATCATTTCTAGTTATTATTATTTTTTTTTCCCTTTCGTCTTCGAGACCGTTGGATGGATTTTCCTGAAACTTTCACAGATTATAGACAACGATGGTACCTTGAGGAACTTTTCCATTTTTTCAAAATTCACTTCCGTTCGTGAAATACGTCCGATTTTCCGGTTTTTGAAAGAAACTTTGTCCGGGGGTAAACTTGAAAACCACTAAAGATAATCGAATGAAACTTTCAGGGATGATAGATCTATTCTCTCTATGATGCATGCACGTAATATTTTTTGTTGCCGTCACTTCCGGTCGTCACCGGAAGTGATTAAAGGAATCATGAATTTCAAACTTTTTTCTTTCAAATTGAAACCTATTTCGGTTTACTATATCTCGTTTTAATTCTCAAAAAATGTTGACCCCACCGGAAGTTGAATATCCAACTCCCGGTTATATCAAAGAAAGACTATTCATTCTCTCATTTTTCAGTGCCATAAATCTCGGTCATGAAACTAGTTAATGAGTTGAGTTTTACATATATTATAGTCACTATAAATGTCTACAGTAATATGAAATATTTTTGTAAAATTCACTTCCGATCGGCAAATACGGCTTATTAGCTGTTTTCGTTGTTCAGCGTTTTTCTCAGTAACAGTAAAAGATAGAGTCACCAAATTTTCAGAGTGAATAGATCTCACTTTGTACGCGTGCAGTAGGGGGTTAAGAATGTCGGCCGTCACTTCCGGTCGTCACCGGAAGTGATTAAATGAATCATAAATTTCAAACTTTTTTCTTTCAAATTGAAATCTTTATCGGTTTACTAGGTCTCGTTCTAATTATCAAAAAATGTTGACCCCACCGGAAGTTGAATCTCCAACTTCCGGTTATATTAAAGAAAGACTATTCATTCTCTCATTTTTCAGTGCCATAAATCTCGGTCATAAAAGAAGTTAATGATTTGAATTTTACATATGTTATAGACACTATAAATCTCTAGAGTAAATTTAAATAGTTTTGTAAAATTGAATTCCGGTCGTGAGATATGGGGTGGACATATTCAAACCTTGTTTTTTCAGTTTCTCAATAATGAATATAGATAGATGCTTGAAACTTGTGGAGTTGATCAACTAACATTAGTTTATTGTACACATACATTCAATATTTTCGTCCGTCACTTCCGGTCTATACCGGAAGTATTTGAAAAAATGTCGATTTTCCGATTTCTTCGAGTGATTTCTCAGAGATGGTTGGATACATTTTCTTGAAATTTTCAGGAATAATGTCTTATGAAATGACCTTGCTAGAATTATTTTTGTTTTTACAAAATTCACTTCCGGTCGGAAAATATGGCCGATTTTCTGTTTCTCAAAAGGAATTTTGTCCAGCATTTTTCTTGGAAAAGGTAAAATATAGGTTCATCAAATATTCAGGGATGATCAATCTCCGTTTTTAGGCGTTCAATAGGGGGTTGAACTTGTCGACCGTCACTTCCTGTCGTCACCGGAAGTGATGGAAAGAATCGCAAATTTCAAACTTTTTCTTTTAAATTGAAACCTATACTAGTTTATTAACTCTCTTTCAAAGTGTCAAAAGAATATTGACTCTGTCGGTAGTCAAAACAACTACTTCCGGTTTCTTGATAAATTACCTTTTTACTTTTCATCTCTTTGTCCCCATAAATCTCGCTTATATTTGAAGTCTTTCATATGATTTTCACATGTCTTAATAAAAGTATCAACTTCTAAAGTTTTGATAATTTGGTTTTTCAAAATTGACTTCCGGTCGGTAGTAACCTACTACTTTTTCTTTCTTTAGTTTACTTCTTTTTGTTGAGAACTCTTTCAGATAGAGACATGCAATTTTCAGGGAATATAGACAGTAAAGAGTCGCTGTCATTTATAGGAAAACGCATCTGAATAGTACTTCCGGTCGTCACCGGAAGTTACGAGAAAGGAGTAAAAAATTCGATAATACATTTCTCATTCATTGTTAAGGCACATTTTCTGATATATTTAAATGGTTTTCGTAGGAATAGAAAGCTCTTTACCGGAAGTGGTCTAACGGAAGACCTACTCATTACTAGTAATGAGTGTCTAGTTATTATTATTTTTTTCTTATTTTTCCTCTTCTTTAGTGAGAAATTTGTCCGCGCGATTTTATGAACATGCTTCGACTGATCCACTTCAAACTCTGTGAGCTGATAAAGGGTCATTAGGAGGAGTGCAATCAACTTTTCAAATTTTCAAAATGGCCACCGTTTCAAAATGGCGGCCAAAAAAACGTCAAAAAATCAAGGTTGTCGGATTTCAACCAAATTCGATTTCTAGGGTATTTTAGTGACCCCGAGTCCATTTCCACCATCCAATTTTTTTTTGAGCTGCCATTTTCAAAATGACCGCCATATACTGAAATATTTTAAAGTGTTAAAATCTGTACAACATTTGGGTTCTGGGGTAAATGGAGGGTCCACAATTCATTTCTAGCATCAGTATTTCCTTCCAATCTATTTTCAGATTTTTCAAAATCAAGTCCGTCGGATTTCAACCAAATTTAGTTTCTAGAGTTTTTGGAGAATCCTGATCTGGCATCAAAAACCATTTCTGACATGGGGAGGTGTTCGGAGACATTTGTGTTGGCATCCCAACACAGTTATAGCTCGTTATTATTATTATGTCTCCGAACACAGAGTGTCGGAGACATATTGTTTTTGCTCCGTTTCTATCGGAAGACTGGCTATGGCATTTAGTGAGTCACCCCCTTTGAGGGGTGGCTATATCCCCTAACCCTAGTAGTGAAACTTCCCTACATACACATACGTGGTTGGTTGCAATTTCATTTATATCTTTGATATATTGATTAAAGGGGTAAATTCTTTTGGCAGTCGTTGAACTACTGAATTGAATGCTCATTGCGCTTATGAAGGATCATTTTTTAATAAGATGCATTTTGCTATATAGCCAAATTTATTTAGGGGTAATACTGATAGTTAGCCAGGTTTCTGGTGGATTTGGTAGGGCTGCTTTATAGCCAGAAGTTCGGGGGGGGGGTAAATAGCTTGGGGGAAAAGCTATTCTTGTACTCTGTACAAGGACACAATGCATGAGCAGACGAATACATTTACTGTATATGTACATTTTCAATATCCACGCTTCGTCTTTTCATCAGACCTTATTTTTATTTGATATTATTGTGTAACACATGGCATATTATGAAATCCAACTTATACTATGACATAGAAATTGTTAAAAAAAAACGGATATTGAACCAGTATTCGTGATTCGATGAAAGGCTCTATATTGTCGAATGATAAATGAACCTTTTTCAAAATTTATGTCGGGGAAAAATACGAGTTTTTCTTTTATACCAAACACATAAAAAAAAAATAGTTTCATCTCAATATTTAAAAGGACTTTCATACAACGATAGACGATTAATAAAATGGTAAATAGAAATGTTTTAAATTTTAAACCTAGGACGTAAATATTCATCTGGATCCTCCATTATCCTAAATTCTCTGAAAGTAATTACTAAATGGCTAGGCATAAAGCAAATTTTCCGGAGGATGAACCTACTGAAGGGGGTATACGCTACAACACCGGGTGTCTCATCCCATGCCCCACCAGGGCTTAACCATGGACTCACTGAAGGCATAACGTCGGACTATTAAGACCCATTGCCTCTGAGGATTGTTACACGTCCTCCAACCCTTGCATCCACTCCTTGGTAGAACATCAAATACCTTTAATTAACTTATGATCAAATAGATAGGTTACAAGGTGACACTTCAAACCGAGGCCCTCCTTCGGATATGAAGTCATTGAAATATGAAAATATTCATTGCTAAACACAACCTCATGCACTGGCTGAGAAGCCATATCGTCTTATATAAAAACTAGTTCTTTTAAAGGTACCAACTTTCCGGATAATATTTTGTGATAAACTGAAGTAAAACAATGCATAAAGACTTGGATTTTATTTCAATAAACACATGTAAATTATAGCGAACAGGACTATTCCGTATACTAAAGTAAAGCCCCCCCCCCTTACTTTAGTATCCGGAATAGTCCTGTTTGCTGTAAAGGGGGAGACTGTAAAATAAAAATTGTTGGTTTTTTTTTTAAATGGTTGAAATGCTTGAGTTTCCTGTGCTCTCAATCAATCGCCAGACTAAATGTAGTGACTTTCGGGTAATATATCACGTTTAAACACTCTGTAGTGAGTTCCCCATGTGTTCACATGAGTCATGTGACACCGTGTCGTAGGTATCCGGTGTAAATTCAATATTTTTAGAGAGGGCTTTTCTATATTTCAAGTATCAGAACAATATACAGATGTCCCACATTACGTAAAAATGAATTTATATTCTGGTTATCATAACTAGAACATAGTGTAGTCTTGTGTAGTGAGTTTCGACATTATACACATGTGTGTGTGTGTGTGTGTGTGTGTGTGTGTGTGTGTGTGTGTGTGTGTGTGAAATACAAAAAAAATCCATCAAAATTTGTTTCAGAGTTTTGAGTAGTGATCAAGTCTCAGCAATCATCAACAGCTAGGGTATGAATCTGTACACTCCTCTCTGTTAATTTCTAAGTGATTTAAAAATACTTTTGCATTTCAAAGTAGTCAAGTGTTATGTGAAGGAGATTTGAGGAACAGATGTTCCTGCTAAATGTTTGTGGTCATATATTTGGGGTGTCAATGGATGGAAAATCATCTGATTAGAAGATGTTTTGAAGAAATTGAAATACTTTTTTGAATATAAATTAATCTTATTTTCATTCTAAAATCATGTACTCAATGGAATTTTCTTTAAATTACATATGTAAGTGCATTAAATTGAATTATTTTTCTATTTCTGACTTACATTTAACAATTATGTTTTTCATTTTGTTTCTCAAAATAGAAAATATTTTCATGTAGATTTTTCTTCCAAAATTAATATTTATTAGATTTCAATTTAGAACTTTCAAGTAAAAGAAAATAAGACTCTAAAAAAGGTCTCCATGTGGCTTGAGAGACGGAAACGGAAATTATAAATTCTGTGGTGAAATTAAATTTCATTTCATAATTTTGCTAGCTATAATAAGGTATGATATGAGATTCAGGGTGGTACATTTATGTGCCTACATTTTATCTCCAATTGAAAATGGATTGCTTTAAATCAATTTCAACAATATGAATATCCTATAAAAGCAAAACACCATGAATTAAAGTTTAAAAAACACATTGTTTCACTCCTGAAACCTTGACTTCACATGGATATTGGTATTTAATGTTGGTAGGTTTTGGTTCTTTTTGGGTGGATTTTGGATAATGTAGTGAATTTCAGTTAGTTGTAGCACTGTAACATGGATCGAGCGTGCTTGCTTCCTGATATCTAGTCAATCACTTTTTAAGACATACATATTTTTCAAACTCGCAGTGCACATATTTGTTTACATTTTTTGCAGGAGTGTTTTATATGCTCACTATATATGTCATCTTCATATATATATGTATATTGTTTGAAAAATAGATGACATCTAAATTCCTGATAAAAATGATAATAACAATTAAATCATAATTGTGCACCACATGTACTTTTTCCATGCAAAATCATTTCATATAATTATATGCTTTTTGTACTTTCTGTCCATATCTGTAAGTCTGTCTGTCACAAAGTCTTGCATGTGCATTAACGCTTCTCCTCCTGTATGGATTATCTGATATAAACTTGAAACTTTGTACAATGCTTCATTGCCATTTGCAGATCCAGTATAAAAAGGTGTCACTCTGTGGAGTCTATAAGGGACACAGGCTCCTACAGATCGGTTGGTGTTCCTCGGATTATCCTTCGAGATATCAAAGATTTGTCGTATGTACAATCGTCAGATTGTCAGCTTTGGTACAGAAACCAAAATTCTTATACCCAAATTAAAGACTGTTATGTTCCTTTAAGAGATATATTTGATAATTCCTTTTCAGACCTCATGTGTTCAACCTCAAAATGTTCTGTAAAAAATTACAAAACTTGTGATATACTGATCACTAAAAATTCATTTAATAGTAATCTAACTGGACGTAGTTTCTGTACCAAAACGTTTGATAATCTGACTTGTAAATCTTCTAACGTTGTCTACGCCATTGAGTGTAACCTGTGTGGCTTAAATTATGTGGGAGAAACCAAGGGTTCACTTAATAAAAGAATATCGGGGCACATATTTCAAATTAATAATGGTGGTAACCAACTTCTTTACAAGCATTTTAATGCACCGGACCACTCCATCTTGTCCATGAGGGTAAGGATTTTAGAAAAAAAATTATCATCACACAAACAATCCTACATTAAGCACCCCTTTTCGTAGACAGCGAGAAGATCACTGTATCAGGACCCTAGGCACTGCATTTCCATATGGATGCAATGATAATGTATATGATATGGGAAATTTGACTAGTCCACAAGGAAATAACGTTAATGTGATGGGACTCTTTCCCAATACCCAAAGACGAAAACGCAGTCACGGACATCGTTCATATAAAAGACCAATTATAAATGATGTCACGTTTGATTCACTTTTGCCTCACGTCAACAGACAATTGGGTCCACATCATATTCGTACAAAACTTTACTCTATTCCATTGAGGGTTTTACATACGTTAATTGAAGAAGCTATGGCTAGTCTATACTTGGATTTTTCAACACCTGAATATAGACTGAACTCTATGATTATGGATGTTGTCTACCACAGGCTATATAAACCAGCACGGACCATGGATGATATTCCTTCCAAATCATGCCGTCAGTTCCATAAGCTCAAATTTACAAACAAAGGAATAGATGCCGTCAACATAAGCAACATTCTTCGTCATAAAAGGGTTCAGTCGTGTATTCCAACTTATTTCAAGTTCAAGTCTACACCCTGTATTTCCTACAGCTATACTTCTACTATTGCATCCAAACTTTTTAATTATAAACAAACTTTGCAGTGCTTAGATATAGACCATCTTATACGTAATCCACCAACATGTTCTTGTTCTTCATCTTCTTTCAACTACAGTCCAGCTGGACATGTCATTACTGGTGATGTTGATATAGTTGAAAATGAGGACCTCAAATCACTTATTCTTAAAGGTCCTAAATACAGAGAACCTCGGTCTTTTAATTGGCGACAGAACTTCATCTCTATTATGAGTTCTATCGAAGATTATGCCAGACGATGGGCTAAATATGAAAAAGAAGAACTTGATACATTGTCAGAATGGGTTAAAAGCATAAGAGGGAAATTAAAATCCCGCATTAGACACATGAAAACAAAAGTACGTACCATCTATCCTTCTGTGTTTAGTAAACCAGAAGTGATAAAAGAATTAGATAGGTTACATCAGGAATATGTTTTGGTTCCAGCTGACAAAACTAGTAACAACATTGTCTTTGTTTGTAAGGCTCATTATTACAACTGTATTTTAAACGAACTTGGCATTAATTCCACTTTTGGTAATCATACTTATACTCCAACTGTCCTTTCAAAAGACAAAATTCTTCAAACCCATGCTTCAATTTTAGACACATTTAATATTCCAGTCAATGGGTCGAATGAATATGAGTTACCGTACCTATACTGGATTCCTAAACCACATAAAAACCCTTACAAACAAAGATACATTGCTGGATCCAGTAAGTGCTCTACCAAGCCCCTATCTTTGCTCCTCACGAAAATGTTAACAGCTTTGAAGGAGAAACTTCAAACTTACTGTGCGACTACATATGCCAGAAGTGGTGTTAATCAAATGTGGATTCTAAAAAATTCTAAAGAACTTTTAGTAAACTTGAAATCACAGAATTTTTCCCAAATCAATAGCATTAAAACCTATGACTTTTCAACACTATACACGACCATTCCTCACGATAAATTAAAGACTATACTTTTTGACATCATAGACAGTTGCTTCTTCAACAAAAACAGAAAACGGAAATATTCATATCTAGTGATCAGTCATTCAAAAACTTACTTTGTTGAACACTACTCTGATTCCACGTACAAGTACTCTGAAGTTGAAATAAAAAATATGCTAGAGTTCCTCATTGACAATATCTTCGTTGTCTTTGGTGATCCGGTCTTCCAACAGTATATTGGAATTCCCATGGGCACGAATTGTGCTCCTTTGTTAGCTGACCTGTTTTTATATTCATATGAAGCAGAATTTATTCAAAAACTTCTACGTGAGAAGAAAATATCTCTTGCTGTGACCTTCAATTCGACAATTAGATATATCGATGACGTTTTGTCTATTAACAATGATAGCTTTCATTCATATGTCGATTTGATATATCGCTGTGAGCTCCAAATAAAGGACACCACAGAGTCGTCCACTTCTGCTTCATACTTAGATATTTTCTTGAAAGTAGACATTAACGGCAAACTGACAACTCAACTGTATGACAAACGGGATGATTTCAGCTTCTCCATCGTCAACTTCCCACAATTATGTAGCAATATTCCATTATCACCTGCATATGGTGTTTATATATCTCAACTGATTCGATATGCAAGAGCTTGTTCTGGGTATAGTCAGATTTTAAATCGAGGTAAGCTACTGACAAACAATACAACCTCGCATTGGGTCAAATGCTGTCTGACGTGTTTCATACCGATTGTTAAGCCGTTCTTGGCACACTGATTTGACTGCGGATAACTCCGTTTACCTGATCAGGATATAGGGCTCACGGCGGGTGTGACCGGTCAACAGGGGATGCTTACTCCTCCTAGGCACCTGATCCCACCTCTCGTGTGTCCAGGGGTCCGTGTTTGCCCAACTATCTATTTTGTATTGCTTGTGGGAGTTATGAGATTGATCACTGTTCGTTATCTTCACCTTGCATGTGTACATTGTTGGGAAAGGATTCATTGTTATTCTAAAAGTTGTAGTGGATCTAAGAGGAATGGGGGTGTAAACTAGCTTCTGAACATTTCTCCTATTTGCAGATATATTGGAGAGTCTTGATTTTTTTTTTTTTTTTCAATACTTCATTATCATTTAATGATGTCTAGATTTCTCTGACCCAGGGATCTAATATTTCTTACAGTCTACAGTGGATCAAAGACGAGTATTTTAAAGTTTTTTTTATGTATATTAAAGGATTTGTTCACTTTCCTTAACTGGTACTAATTAAAGCATGACATAGAGAGAGAAAGAGAGAGAGAAAGCAATGGGCTGGTGAACTGAAGATCTTGAGTTCAAATCCGCCAGTCTTTTGTTCAGATGTGTTGAGATAATATTTTTGAAAATCATGCTTTTATCCAAATTTGCATTTTTGCCTGTTTGACATATATACTTATCGTATATCATCATATCTTTTATGATTAAATCAATTTGTACTGATTTGAGAAACTATTTCAGAGTGTAGTGAGCCACCTTAAAAGTACGGAAGCCGATAGGTGCCAGGGTATAGAATTAATATTTATTTAACTGCCGGCCGCCACTTATTATCTGGCCAGTTAATCTATGTGGAGGCCGCCAGTTAATTATATGGCGGTCGCCAGTTAATTTAACTGGCGCCCGCCATATAAATTAACTGGCGGTCGCCAGATAAATTAACTGGAGACCGCCACTTAATTTATATGGCGGCCACCAATCAATTTAAATCATTTATATGGCTGTCACCAGTTATTCAATTCCTCTCTCTTTCTCTATCTCTCTCTAAAAATGAAAGGGGTGTAATCCTTCCCCAATGCTTAGTAATATGTATGTGATATAGGCCTATATATACAATTAAGAGCTTTAAATTATTGTTTTTCGATTGTACTGTTAAATACGTAGACCACGGGGCTGACCCTCCATTTTTTTTATAACGTTGAATTTCTATTTTTTTCACATGCAAACTAAATTATTTTCACATGTGAAATAAGATTAATTGGCGGATTGGCCCCCACCCCATTCTTTTGGTGGTAGTAATGAATGGTAAAAATGTAATAATAAATGAACTGATCAATTGAAGGATGAACGGAGCCCCCTCCCTCCAATTTAGAAATACAAAGTTTGGACAAAAGAGACAATTTAGGTTCCTTTTCTGCTTGTTAACAATTGTAGAAGACAATTTCGCCTCCGACTGTCCCTATACACTTTGAAAAAACGACGCTGCGTGTTTGCGTACTATTCTAAATATTTCCAAAATAATCACTCAGCGATACGAATTACATTGTTTTTGCAATTGGCAGCCGTCATATATAAATTAAGTGGCGGCCGCCAGATAAAATAACTGGCGCTCGCCAGTTAATTAATATGGCGGCCGCCAGTTAGATTAAGTGGCGGCCGCCACATATATTAAGTAGCGGCCGCCAGTTAAAGAAATATTAATTCTATACCCCGGCACCTATCGGCTTCCGTATAAATGTGAACATAAAAAAACTCGAGTCTTTGTTTACATAACACAGAGTTAAGGCTAAAATATTGTTTTTATTCTTGCATCCAGAAGGTTAAAAGTTTGGCTGTTAACACAAAATCAGTTATATTTTTAATGTTTAACATTAAAAAAAATGAAAACAAAATTTTCAAAAAAAACCCAACCCGTAAACAACGTCCTGCTTGAGAATGTTTCACTCGTATGGAGACGCCACCATTGCCAGTGAAGGGCTGCAAAATTTAGGTCTATGATCGGTGCTTACGCCCCTTTGAGCAGGGGTGGATTACTATCGTGTCACACAAAAAGATCTGGACACATTTAGGTAATGTCATATAACTGTAAACAATGTCTCTAGAGGATTTTGGGTGTTGCTCAACTGGAAATTTAATAAATTAATGCATGAGATTGGACCACACTTTTTTTGAACTAGAACATCCAGGACTGAACTTTCTTAGGGTCGAGATGTCTGTTAACCGTTTATTTGTATTTACCTGTCAAAGTCGTTTTGACACTTGGGGTAATATTACTTGAGAATGAATGTGATTGTCAGAGGGAGAATGATGGACCGAAACATGTATTTTGTAAATTGATTCTTTTGTTGTTAAATCTTCGAGAATCTTGTTGGAGATGTCTGATTCGGTTCACGAAACAACTTAGCATCATCTAGCAGTAGCAGATTTCACCGTAACGGCGTAAGCACTTCACACTAAATTTTAATATGTATACGGTGTGACCGTTGGACCGAGCGAAGCATGTACGTAATGGTCATTGGAATGTCCCAAGTGGTAATCATAATTCCGTTAAGTACGATAGATTATGATTCATTTAAAATATATATATATATATATATATATATATATATATATATATATATATATATATTGAATGACATTTCCTTGCGCTAAACACCCAGTAACATCTCAATAATATGTATACGGTGTGACCGTTGGACCGAGAGAAAAATGTAATGGTGATTGGAGTGTCCCAAGTAGTAATCATAATTCCGTTAAGTACGGTAGATTATGATTCATTTAAAAATATATATTTTGAATGAAATGTTCCTTGCGCTAAACACCCAGTAACATCTCAGTATTAAAGGGGTTTATATGGGGACAACAGTTTTACGGGATCCGCCTGTTCATTAAACGCGGGAAATAAAACGCAAGGCGACGTAAACTGTGCATCGTGACGTCAATTTAGCCTCGACGTTTTTCTATTTTTTCAAAACAAATAATTATAAACAACAATAATACATTCCGTATGCAATGAAAAAGGCCGTTAAAACTAAACAAAATTAACCAATGAATTCAAAATGGTAAAAAAGTAACAGCAATTTTATCGTATATTCTTATTCATAGAAACTCATGAACTCGTTCATCTATTTAGTCATATTACGGTTTATATGTATTGATGTGCTAACACCTATTACAATGATAATCATACTATTCACTTTGAACAAACTGAGTGTTTGAATTAGAATTGCACGTCAGAGTCTTCTATTATTGGCATTCAAAATAAAACACGAATAACTGTTGAAGCAGGTCATGAAAAAATAAATGGCGGCGCCCATATGGATCACGAAAATTTCAGTGAACGTATATAGAGATTATCTCTTTTTCTTTTGCTGATTTTGACTAAATTACATGCTTGTTACCTTTAAAGCCTTGCTTCGCGGACGGGCCTTTGGCCCGTCCGAGCTTCTTTTATATATATATATATATATATATATATATATATATATATATATATATATTCATTTATTTCTCAGAGCCTACTCTATAACAATTTTAAAATAACTAACTAATATAATAGGGCAGCTGCCAGGGATGGGGTCCTGACTAAGCTCCCTCAATATATAACAAAGTTTTTACTAAAGTACCACGCAGGGTACATATTAACTAATTTAGATGTACATTCATTGAATACATAAATTTCATTGCATGTCAGAGTAATATTGTCATAGTAGACATTTAAATATATAGGTTATACAGTATTCATATTGTATGATGATCAATGTAACAATGAGTTAGTAGATTACAACAATGCCATAATGTTAAATATAATAAAGCTAGGGATTTTCTTAAAACATAATACCACTCATCCTGCCTCAGGGTCCACACACACACAAACTAGAGTCCAGAGATGACCCTAGGGCAGCCTAGCCGGGATACCATTTTCTCCCAGTAGAGGTGGATTTATATCATACGTAAAACTACATTTACATAATTAAATACATGTTGTACGTGAACATATCGATTACAAATAAATACAGATATACGAATAGTAAGAAATATATGTATATTAATTAAAAGTATGTTACAATACTGATAATGTCTCACTCATTGATTTAGTTTTATTAAAGTTTATCCGAAATTCCTAATATAATGTCTATATAATTCGAGTTATGAGTGTTACATTTCTTAAGTACTTTATGATATGTTAGCAATTCATATTTTATATGTTGTTTAACTCTTTCTTGTGTTTCATTTTTGCTATTGAGTCTACATAACATTTTGAATTTGTATATACGATAAGCAATGGAAGAAATTAAAATATTAAGAACTGATATTTTGTCATTTGTTTCCTGATAGAAGCCAATAACAATATGTTTCCAGCTAATTTCAAATTTTAATGAGAAACTTATCAAATTCCAAATATCTTTGACATTTGAACAATCAAATATTAAATGTTTACAATTTTCTGTTTCATTTGGACATGAGTTGCATTTACTGCTTATGTCTTGGCAGCATTTTCTTAAGAATAAATTATTGCTGAGCAAGTTGTTCAGAAGTTTATAGTTGAACTCCGCAACCTTTTTATCAAAAATATTTTCAATTTCATGTCTATATATTTTTACCCATGATGATTTACACTGAATATGAAATTCCCTTTCATAGAATGACTGATAAATAGGTGTACGTGATTTTTTATTGCATGAAATTTTGTAAAATATTTTTGAAATACCTTTGCTTAAGTCTAATAGTTTGTTACCGTACTGAAAGCAAGGGATTATTGGAGAGTCTGTGATAAATGGAACAATTGAAAGATCATATTTGTTTATAAATTCTCTAAAGACTGAATATAAAATCTTATATTGGCAAATCTAATTACTATTGTATTTTAAATTATCAAGAAACCATTTAGCAGGTTTTTGACCACTTGAGTCACAAATATCTTTGACATAGAGCAGATTACTTTTAATCCAATCAGGGAAATATAGTGTCTTACCTTTATATGTCAATAATTTATTATTCCATATTGGTTGTTGTAAGAATTATGTAGCTGATAAATGCATTTGTCTCTGTTTACATTTATTGTAACATATAAAAATTTGTTGATAGAAAATTGGAAAGTTTTTGATTAAGCCATACTTTTTCAAATCTGTTTCATTGGTAATTAGAATATATTTAAAGTAAATATTATTTTTCAGACATAAGGATTCTACATATGACTTCAATTTTCCCTTTGAATTTAGTAATTTTTCAACCCAAGATACTTTTATTGACATTAATTTTGACTCAACGTCTATCACACCAATACCTCCTTCATTAATGCTACGTATTAAAGTATTTCGTTTTATACGATCTGTTTTATTCCATAGGAACTTAAATATAAGTATATTCATTGTTTTTATTTCTTCATTGCATGGTAAAGAGAGAACAGAGATTCTATATAAAATCTTAGATAGAGCTAACGTGTTGATCACGCAAGTTTTTCCAAAAAGAGTGAGGTTTCTTGTTTTCCAAGCCTCAAAAAGTTTTTCCATGTCTTTTATACAATTCAAAATATTATTTTTATAACAAAGTGTTTGATCATGACCGATGTAGATTCCTAAAGTTTTTACACAAGAGGAATTTATATTTATTCCACAAATATTATCCGTATAATTATGTTCTAGGTTTCCCATTAAGATACTTTCCGATTTGGATGTGTTAAGAATCATTCCCGAAACGGAGCTAAATTTATTTATGATATCTAGAGCATTATTCATTGAGACTTCATCTTTTAAAGGGAGTGTGCAGTCATCTGCATGTTGGACAATTCTAATTTCATTATTTTTGTCATTATTAACCATGTTAATACCTTTGATGCTATTGCTTTCTCTAATCTGAATTGCAAGAATTTCAGTAACAAACAAAAATATTATAGCAGAAATGGGACAACCCTGACGGATGCCCCGGGATATTTTACAGGGTTTTGATATCCACCCATTATTTTTCATTCTGAATAAAGGCTCTGTATATAAAATGTTCAGCCACTTTAAGAAATTAATACCGAAATTAAAGGATTTAAGTGCTTTAAACATAAAATTCCATTCCACTGAATCAAAAGCTTTTTGAAAATCAAGAAATAATAATATTCCGTCCTCATTACAATTTTCACAATATTCAAAGATATCAGCTATTATTCTTGCGTTTAATCCTATAAATCTACCTTTAATATATGCAGACTGGTCATTTGATATTAAATTATTAATTACTTTTTGTAATCGTCTTGCAAAAGTAAATGCGATGATTTTGTAGTCAGTGTTAGTCAAACTAATTGGTCTGTAATTTTCTAGCAAATTTTTATCTCCTTTTTTGTATATAATGGATAAAACTGACAATCTCTGAGAAAGTGATAATTTATTATCATCAAAAGATTTTTGAATGGTAGAAAAGAAATGTTTTTTAAGTTTAGGCCAAAAACATTTTATAAAACTCACTTGGTAGTCCATCAAGACCAGGGCTTTTATTATTTTTCATTGCAGAAAGTGCATCTGAAAACTCTTGTAATGTTGGGAATAGTTCAAGTATTTGTCTATCATTTTCATTCAGGATATTTTCAACACTTACATTGGAAAAATATTCTTCTATCTTATTGTCTTCAATATCGTAAGATTTATAAAGAGTTTCATAAAAAAACACTCATTTTGGGTAGTATTTCATCGTTATCAGTAGTTAAAGTATCATATTCATTTCTTAGCTGTTTAATAGTATTGCATGTTTGCCTTTGATTCTCCAATCTTAAAAAGTATGAAGTATTTTTTTCACCCTTTTCTACCCAATTTGCCCTTGATCTTATTTGCGCTCCCTTTGATTTCTCATTTATGAGGTTTGATAAAGATTCCTCTAAGAAACGTTTTCTGTTCATATCAATTTCACTAGAGTGTAATATTTCAATTTTATTTAGTTCATTTTCAGCTTCTTTAATTTTTAGATTATATGATTTTCTGATTCGCTTAGAAAAGTTTATACAAAATGTTTTGATTGAGGTTTTTAATTTTTCCCAATGTGTATGTGAGTCATCATCACTATCTTGAAAGTTTTCCAAAAATGAGTTCATCGAATTTATAAATTCTTTATTTTCAAGTAGAGATGTATTAAATTTCCAATACCCTGGCCCACGTATGTTACCTGATATATCTAATGTAAGTTTTAAACACATGTGATCAGACATTCTAATACCATTGGAGTGAGAGCCAGGAACTCTCCTCACAGTTACATTATTTGGTATAAAACATAGGTTAGAAGATATGAAAATGTAGTCGATTCTAGAGGTTGGTATATTGTCACCATTGCACCATGTAAAACCTTCTTTATTATACAGTGATCTCCATACATCACTTAATTCAAAACTATTAATAAACTGTTTGAGTGTACATGTATATAAACTCTTATCTGCACTATTTTCATTGTCTAACTCACAATTAAAATCCCCTCCTATGACAAAATTTTCTTTGTTAATTGTATATTGATTACACCATGTTGAAATTCTTTTTTAAAAAGCATTTCTTTCTTTTATCTGATTTGGTGCATAAATATTAACAAAAGTCCGAGCTTCGCTTGGTATTAAAGGAGTTTATATAGGGACAACAGTTTTACATGATCCGCCTATTCATTGAACGCAGGAAGTAAAACGCAAGGCGACGTAAACTGTGCATTGTGACGTCACATTTAGCCTCGACTTTTTTATTTCTTTTTCAAAGCAAACAATTATAAATAACAATAATACATTCCGTATGCAATGAAAAAGGCCGTTAAAACTAAACTAAATTAACCAATAACTTCAAAATGGTAAAAAAAGTAACCGTAATTTTATCGTATATTCTTATTCAAAGAAACTCATGAACTCGTTCATTTATTTAGTCGTATTACGGTTTTATATGTATTTATTTGCTAAGCCCTGTTACAATGATAATTATACTATTCACTTTGAACAAACTGAGTATTTTAATTACGAATTGCACGTCAGAGTCTTCTATTATTGACATTCAAAATAAAACACGAATAACTGTTGAAGCAGGTCATGAAAAAATAAATGGCGGCGCCCATATGGATCACGAAAATTTCAGTGAACGTATATAGAAATTATCTCTTTTTCTTTTGCTGATTTTGACTTTTTTCTTTTACATACGTGTTACCTTTAGAGCCTTGTTCGCGGACGGGCCTTCGGCCCGCCCGAGCTTCGCTCGGTACTATATTGTAAACAAATTGTAAGCTAGGTTATTCCAAAATTCCACAACATATCACAGGAACCGGTAATTTAGCCTGTACATAATGATAAGAGTAAGGGTCTATACCATACCCCCTAATAAAAGCACTTGGATTACTGGAGGAGAAAGAAAATTGGTTTGGGTGACGATAAAAGCAGAATTTTCTATCTATTTTGAAGCGAAGTTTTGAGTAAAAAATTGGGTCATTCCTTTTGGGTTTTTTTCCATTGGGGATGGTACCATAGGGCCTACTATTATTATTACAGACAAAAATACCGGTTCCTGTGAATATTTACACCTGACGACCTGTGAAGGTTGTAAATAGTGAATGTGAACAGCTGCATGTGAATGAGTTAGTGTTCTTGCTGCATACTTTAGTAGTGTAGTAATTCTGGGCAACTCAACGTAGGTTGAGCTGTCTATACCAACCGGAAGTTCAGTGTGAACTGTTAGTACCCCAGTTGATTGTGATTTTCCTACCAGAGCAGACGTGTTCCACGGACCAGTTTCCTAATACGCCGCTGCCCTTGGGATACTTCTTGTTTTGACAATAATTTGGAGTGAAAGGAAGCCAACCATAATTCTGCCATCATATTTTGTTTTGACAATCATTAATATGTAGTATACTAAACCAAATGATCATAAAGCTTATTTTTATTTAATCTCTTTTTAAAAATCAAAATAATATTTTACAATAAATATGATAAAAGGAATAACAATTTTATGATTATCAAAATCTCATAGAAAATATAAATTTTGCATATATATTTTCTTAAATTTACAAAAAGAACGATGTTTTAAAATATATTTAAAAAATCAATACTTTTTATTTTCTTATAAACTGTGACTTTTTGTCCTGTGATATTTTGTCCTGTGATATTTTGTCCTACTTTTATAAAATTTCTTATTGCGACTTTTTGTCCATGGTCATTTTGTCCGTGTCTTTTTGTCTGTGACTTTTTCTCCTGTGACTTTCTGTCCTACATTCGATTGACACACGCTTTACCCGTGAAACAGCAAAAGTAACTTCACGAAAACTAATTATCCCTGTTAGTATCAATCACAGATTGGTGGTTTCATAAATTATTTTTCAGGAATATAAGTATATATATGTATTTGTACAAGTAATAAAAAAACATGTATCACGCAAATATTAAAGTAGGAATAGGAGAGCCTAGCATCATCAAACTCTATATAAAATTTGAGAGGGGGGAGATAAAACGTGTAAAGTGAAGACAATTTTTAACCATTTGACAAAAATCTGCCCAAGTTACTTCCATAAACGTGACCCGCAGCATACGAAAGATGTAGATACAAAATGTTAGATTAGAGGGGACAAGTGGTGTGAGGATCTGTTCTAATTAATATTCTCCCAAAGCCATTTTTTCCCCAATTCGAAAGAGAGTATTAGATAGGTGTCCCTATAGCTATACCTAACACAGTACATTTTTGCCTTTACAGTAACATGCGTGTATTCTCTTCTAGAGATTGTGAAAACGTCCTAACTTAACAGGTTTCATTGTGTAAAGAAAGTCTGGGTTATGTGTATATCTGTTACATAACACTTCCTGTCTGCTTCAACGCCCCAGACCAGATAAGACAACATTAGACTAGCCACACGAACACCGCTTGGTAATCAATACAAATAAAGCATCAATCTAATTAAAATGAAATATTAAATGAATCAAAATTCTCAAATTTTAATTACATTTTTGGGGCTTTGGATATCTGAGAGAGAGGGAAAAAAACGCAATGCATATTTTAAGGGAGGTAATATTATAACCAGGCTAAAGCTAGCAGCCACTAACCAACTAACCAGCAGCCAATAAGCACGTAGAAGCTAGCAGCCACTAAGGAAAATCATCAAAGGACTGAAAGTACTCATAGAAAAATATTTAATTTGAAACCTATTCCAAAGGAAATTTTTAATTTAATTAATGTTTTGAATTAATAAATGTCAATCGCAACACTCATGGGCAATTTAGATCACATGAGAGATTGTACATCAATGGTGAAATGAATTTATATCAGTCATTTGTAATGAAAGGATGAAAGGAAATAAAATTGACCACACATTTCATTTTCTGATCTTTTTGAACAATTAATTTCTCAGCTTACATGCACGAAAGTATGTGCACATTGATAATTTAGCTACCAGAATATTACAATCTTAGTCATTAAGTACCTATGAATAGATTGATATGATAGGGAAAACTATATGATGTGGGGTGCTTTATTATCTCAAGACTGATCCTATTTTCATGTGCCAATCCATTTGAAATCATATTGCATTCAAAAATATTTTCTGTAAATTAGCTCACCTGAAGAGTGATAACCATTGCTTTGTAACAAAAGAAATCAACAAAGGAAATCTTTTGAGCAAGTGGTGTAAGGAAGCAGGATTAAATAATGAAACAAACACTTTCTCTATGATATCTGGTGAATAATACCTCCATCCTGTGAGACTGCTATCAAAAATTGTGCATTAGCTCACCTGATTTTGACATTGCGCATAGCCTACTGAAAAAAGTATAGCACAAATTTTATGACTGCTTTTAGAGTTGTAATGTATGACGACAAGGCAGAAGGAACATCAAGGCAATATAAAGGACCCCTAGAACTATCATTCACCACTTTCAGGTTTGGGCCGTAGTGGTACCACCCGGTGGCTCCCGAGGGTCGGGACAGATTTCGAGTCCCCATTTGTACTCTAGGAGGGGTGACAAGGACAATGTATCCTTTGAGGTAGAGAGTACTAAGGGGTACTCGATGTCATGTAAAGAAGAGCTCTGGGATACCCGGAGGTATTGTTTAGCTCACCTGAACTTTGACATTTTTCGTTTCTCGTAATGAAAGAGGGGGTTTTATTACTGCTTTTAGAAAATTAATCTTTGAAGACAAGGCGGAAGGAACATCAAGACAAGGTAAAGGACCCCTAGGACTATCATTTACCGCTTTCAGTTTGGGGCTGTAGTGGTACCACCAGGTGGCTCCTGGGGGTCGGGACAGATTTGGAGTCCCTATTTCTGCTCTAGGAGGGGTGACAAGGACAATGTATCCTTTGATTGCGGTTGAGAGTACTAAGGGGTACTCGATGCCATGTAAAGAAGAGCTCTGGGATACGCGGAAGTATTGTTTAGCTCACCTGAACTTTGACATTTTTCGTATCTCGTAGAGAATAAAGGGGTTTTATGACTGCTTTTCCAGCATTAATCTTAGAAGACAAGGCGGAAGGAACATCAAGGCAAGGTAGAAGACCCTTAGGACTATCATTTACCACTTTCTGTTTGGGGCTGTATTGGTACACCTCGGTGGCCCCCGGGGGTCGGGAAAGATTTCAAGTCCCTATTTCTACTAATTGATGGGAGACAAGGACAATGTATCCATCGATTGAGGTAGAAAGTACCACGGGGTACTCGTTGCCATGAAAAGAAGCGCTCTGGGATACCCGGAAGTATTGGTTACCTCACCTGAACTCTGACATTTCCCGTTTCTCGTAATGAAAGAGGGGGTTTTATGACTGCTCTTCCAGCATTAATCTTTGAAGACAAGGCAGAATGAACATCAAGGCAAGGTAGAGGACCCCTAGGAATATAATTTACCGCTTTCAGTTTGGGGCTGTAGTGGTACCACTCGGTGGCTCCCGGGGGTCGGGACAGATTTCCAGTCCCCATTTCTACTCTCGGAGGGGAGACAAGGACAATGTATCCATTGATTGAGGTAGAGAGTACTAAGGGGTACTCAATGCCATGTAAAGAAGAGCTCTGGGATATCCAGAAGTATTGTTTAACTCACCTAAAGAAGAGGTTTGTGATACCGGAAAGTATTGTTTAGGTCGTCTGAATTTTTCATACATAATTATATCTCATGTATAGAGACTACTTGGTATAATGCATTTCGTCTTTCCATCGTAAAGATTCTCCATTTCTAGACTTATCAATCCACGCATTCTGTTTGAAGCCGTAGAGGTACCACGTGGTGGCCCTAATGGGTCGTGACAGATTGATGGTCTTTACTTCTAGTCTTTCATATACTCAGGAAGGGTAAAAGAGAAATGAGGTGATGGGTCGTTGAGGAACAAGCAAATTATTAACAAAAATGCAATGATTTTCCTTAGAAAATTGTGCGTAGTACAACGTATCCCTAGTATTGTGAACGAACATTGGTAGGTACTATGGAGAATTGATATAGATTTAGCTAACGACCGCCATTTAAATGAGCTGGCGACCGCCATTTAATTTAAGTGGTAACTGCCAATCATTATCTGGCGGCGCAACTTAATTTAAGTGGCGGAAGCCACTTCTTGTATGACAACCGCCACTTATTATCTGGCGGTAGCCACTTAAGCTGAATGGCGTCCACCACATAATTCACCTGTTGTCTAACTGCCGGCTGTCACTTAATTCAGTTGTTGGCCGCGAATTGAGGGACTATTGACAATGTGTCCTTTTTTTTTTAGTTTTCTAAAGTGTTTCCACTTAAATTTGGGAAAGGGTAATTGCATGGGGTTCCAAGTAACAGTTAAAAAAAGCCATGTTGTTAAGATAGGGGTAAACTCGGGTATCATTCTTTTGTAAACATGATAGAAAGAAATATCACTGGGACTCTAAGATTAGGACAATTTTATAAGTCACGATCGTAGTCAAATTGAACATTAGAAACGAAAAAAATCATAACACACCGAATGCAGTATCTATGAGATATTCCTTCTCTACAAAATATCTATGTAGTCTATTAACCACGTGAAAAGTAGGAGAAAATAGTGTAAGTTTCCTCCTCGTGACAATTGTAATTTCCCCGTCCTGTGACCAGAAACAGTTTTCGGAATTTGAGATTGCAAGCGTGAATAATGGGTTGAGGTAAAAAGCATGGTTGAAATATAAAGAGCTTGTTATTCATTGCAGAAATATTTGACTGCAACTTGATATCACAAAGGAATTTTTAAGTGTGACAGTGCAGGTTTTCCCGATGTAATGATCAGGGTCCAGTTTCAAAAATGAAATATTTGATGACAAAAATCTTTAGACAAAAGTAGTCATAAGATCCCTTCATACCTGTACCAGGCTGAAGCTAGCAGCCACTAACCAGCAGCCAATAAGCACGTAGAAGCTAGCAGCCACTAAGGAAAATCATCAAAGACTGAGAATACTCATAGAAAAATATTTAATTTGAAACCTATTCTAAAAGAAATTTTTAATTTGATTAATGTTTTGAATTAATAAATGTCAATCGCAACACTCATGGGCAACTTAGCTTGGTGAAATTTTAACATATCTGTTAAACATGTCTATAAAAAGTGGTGTGGTTGCATCCGAATGGAAAAAAGCTAGAGTTACCCCTCTTTTTAAATCTGGTGACAATTTTATGGTGAACAATTATCGACCCGTGTCAGTTTTAGCAATCGTGAGCAAAATTATAGAAAGGCATGTTTTTAACTCATTTTACGAGTATTTGGATAAAAACAATCTTTTAATTGAACATCAATCCGGTTTTAGACCAAAGCATTCTTGCGAAACAGTACGTCAGAACATTATTGATACACGGTTAAGTAATATAGATAGTGGCAAATTAACAGGTGTTCTTTTTATTGATCTTAGTAAAGCCTTTGACACTGTAAACCACCAGGTATTGTTACACAAGCTTTTATCATTTGGTATTTGTCAAAATTCTTTTAAATGGTTTCAGTCTTATCTTAGCGGAAGATCACAATGTGTTAGATGGAAAGGTGTTTTGTCAGATGAAAAAGATGTTACAATAGGAGTGCTTCAGGGGTCCATATTGGGTCCATTGTTCTTCATCTTATTTGTTAACGATTATCCTAAATGCCTAAAGCACTCAAATGTCTCTATATATGCAGATGATACATCTCAGGATGTTTCACATCAATCTACAATGTATTGATGTTATTGAGCAAAGGTTACATGATGATCTTTTAAACTCTATGAAATGGATGGAAAGTAATAAACTTACGATGAATTTAAAGAAAACACAATGTATGTTGATTGGCACTGCACAAAAACTCTCAAAGTGTAGAAAAATGTGTATCAAAGTAGGAGATATTGTTTTAGATACTGTTAAAACGGCCAAACTTCTTGGTGTACAAATAGATGAATGTCTAACCTGGTCTGTACACACTGATTCTTTATGCAAGAAACGTTCACAGAAAATAGGCATTTTACGTCGTCTGCAAACTTTTATGTCAAATGCAGCATTATTGAAAATTTATAACACTGTTATATTTCCTCATTTTAACTATTGTTGCACAGTTTGGTGCTCAGCCAAAAACAGGGTTTTTATTGACAGACTTTTTAAATTACAGAAAAGGGCAGCCAGAATTATATTGAAGGTAAAGGTAACTCAGACGTCTACAGCTGATATTTTTAGTGTTCTTAAATGGATGCCTGTTCATGATTATGTTGTATATAGAAAACTAGTGCTTGCTTTTAAGGTTCTTAATAACATGGCACCAGAATATATGAACGTTTTTAGTTTTGTCAGCCAAGTTAGTTCCAGAACAACAAGAAGTAGCGATAGTGGCATTTTATATTTACCAAAAGTTCGAACTGAATATTATAAACGGTCTATTAAGGTATCCTCCACAATTTTATGGAATCAGTTGCCCGAGTCTGTCAGAAGCTGTGGTTCTATTACATCTTTTAAATCAGCATATTTGCAGCATTATTACTCAAATAAGTGATATATAGATATGTATATATTTATTTTCCCCCAGTGATATCGTGTGTATATTTTATGTATATATTTTATATTATGTTATCTATTTTTATATTCTCTCATTTATCTGTCTGTGAATATGTTTTATACAGGACCACAATTTAAACTAGTCATGTGTACTAATTGTGTTATCCTGTCAAAATAAAGAATTTATTATAATTATTATTATATTAGCTCACATGAGAGATTGTACATCAATGGTGAAATGAATTTATATCAGTCATTTGTAATGAAAGGATGAAAGGAAATAAAATTGACCACACATTTCATTTTCTGATCTTTTTGAACAATTAATTTCTCAGCTTACATGCACGAAAGTATGTGCACATTGATAATTTAGCTACCAGAATATTACAATCTTAGTCATTAAGTACCTATGAATAGATTGATATGATAGGGAAAACTATATGATGTGGGGTGCTTTATTATCTCAAGACTGATCCTATTTTCATGTGCCAATCCATTTGAAATCATATTGCATTCAAAAATCTTTTCTGTAAATTAGCTCACCTGAAGAGTGATAACCATTGCTTTGTAACAAAAGAAATCAACAAAGGAAATCTTTTGAGCAAGTGGTGTAAGGAAGCAGGATTAAATAATGAAACAAACACTTTCTCTATGATATCTGGTGAATAATACCTCCATCCTGTGAGACTGCTATCAAAAATTGTGCATTAGCTCACCTGATTTTGACATTGCGCATAACCTACTGAAAAAAGTATAGCACGAGTTTTATGACTGCTTTTAGAGCTGTAATGTATGACGACAAGGCAGAAGGAACATCAAGGCAAGATAAAGGACCCCTAGAACTATCATTCACCACTTTCAGTTTTGGGCCGTAGTGGTACCACCCGGTGGCTCCCGAGGGTCGGGACAGATTTCGAGTCCCTATTTGTACTCTAGGAGGGGTGACAAGGACAATGTATCCATTGCTTGAGGTAGAGAGTACTAAGGGGTACTCGATGTCATGTGAAGAAGAGCTCTGGGATACCCGGAAGTATTGTTTAGCTCACCTGAACTTTGACATTTTTCGTTTCTTGTAATGAAAGAAGGGGTTTTATTACTGCTTTTAAAGAATTAATCCTTGAAGACAAGGCGGAAGAAACATAAGACAAGGTAAAGGACCCCTAGGACTATCATTTACCGCTTTCAGTTTGGGGCTGTAGTGGTACCACCAGGTGGCTCCTGGGGGTCGGGACAGATTTGGAGTCCCTATTTCTGCTCTAGGAGGGGTGACAAGGACAATGTATCCTTTGATTGCGGTTGAGAGTACTAAGGGGTACTCAATGCCATGTAAAGAAGAGCTCTGGGATACGCGGAAGTATTGTTTAGCTCACCTGAACTTTGACATTTTTCGTATCTCGTAGAGAATAAAGGGGTTTTATGACTGCTTTTCCAGAATTAGTCTTTGAAGACAAGGCGGAAGAAACATCAAGGCAAGGTACAGGACCCCTAGGACTATCATTTACCACTTTCAGTTTGGGGCTGTAGTGGCACCACCCGGTGGCTCCCGGGGGTCGGGACAGATTTTGAGTCCCTATTTCTACTAATTGATGGGAGACAAGGACAATGTATCCATCGATTGAAGTAGAGAGTACTAAGGGGTACTCGATGCCATGTAAAAAGAGCTCTGGGATACCCGGAAGTATTGGTTACCTCACTTGAATTTTAACAGTTTTCGTATCTCGTAGAGAATAAAGGGGTTTTATGATTGCTTCTCCAGCATTAATCTTTGAAGACAAGGCAGAGTAAACATCAAGGCAAGGTAGAGGACCCCTAGGACTATCATTTACCGCTTTCAGTTTGGGGCTGTAGTGGTACCACTCGGTGGATACCTGGGGTCGGGACAGATTTCGAGTCCCCATTTCTACTCTCGGAGGGGAGACAAGGACAATGTATCCATTGATTGAGGTAGAGAGTACTAAGGGGTACTCAATGCCATGTAAAGAAGAGCTCTGGGATACCCAGAAGTATTGTTTAACTTACCTAAAGAAGAGGTTTGTGATACCGGAAAGTATTGTTTAGGTCGTCTGAATTTTTCATACATAATTATATCTCATGTATAGAGACTACTTGGTATAATGCATTTCGTCTTTCCATCGTAAAGATTCTCCATTTCTAGACTTATCAATCCACACATTCTGTTTGAAGCCGTAGAGGTACCACGTGGTGGCCCTAGTGGGCCGTGACAGATTGATGGTCTTTACTTCTAGTTTTTCATATACTCAGGAAGGGTAAAAGAGAAATGAGGTGATGGGTCGTTGAGGAACAAGCAAATTATTAATAAAAATGCAATAATTTTCCTTAGAAAATTGTGCGTGGTACAAAGAATCCCTAGTATTGTGAACGAACATTGGTAGGTACTATGGAGAATTGATATAGATTTAGCTAACGACCGCCATTTAAATGAGCTGGCGACCGCCATTTAATTTAAGTGGTAACTGCCAATCATTATCTGGCGGCGCAACTTAATTTAAGTGGCGGAAGCCACTTCTTGTACGGCAACCGCCACTTATTATCTGGCGGTAGCCACTTAAGCTGAATGGCGTCCACCACATAATTCACCTGTTGTCTAACTGCCGGCTGTCACTTAATTCAGTTGTTGGCCGCGAATTGAGGGACTATTGACAATGTGTCCTTTTTTTTTTTAGTTTTCTAAAGTGTTTCCACTTAAATTTGGGAAAGGGTAATTGCATGGGGTTCCAAGTAACAGGTAAAAAAAAAAAGCTATCTTGTTAAGACAGGGGTAAACTCGGGTATCATTCTTTTGTAAACATGATAGAAAGAATTATCACTGGAACTTTAAGATTAGGACAATTTTATAAGTCACGATCGTAGTCAAATTGAATGTTAGAAACGAAAAAGTCATAACACACCGAATGCCGTATCTATGAGATATTCCTTCTCTACAAAATATCTATGTAGTCTATTAACCACGTGAAAAGTAGGAGAAAATAGTGTAAGTTTCCTCCTCGTGACAATTGTAATTTCCCCGTCCTGTGACCAGTAAACAAATTTCGGAATTTGAGATTGCAAGCGTGAATAATAGGTTGAGGTAAAAAGCATGGTTGAAATATAAAGAGCTTGTTATTCATTGCAGAAATATTTGACTGCAACTTGATATCACAAAGGAATTTTTAAGTGTGACAGTGCAGGTTTTCCCGATGTAATGATCAGGGTCCAGTTTCAAAAATGAAATATTTGATGACAAAAATCTTTAGACAAAAGTAGTCATAAGATCCCTTCATACCTGTACCAGGCTGAAGCTAGCAGCCACTAACCAGCAGCCAATAAACACGTAGAAGCTAGCAGCCACTAAGGAAAATCATCAAAGGACTAAGAGTACTCATAGAAAAATATTTAATTTGAAACCTATTCTAAAAGAAATTTTTAATTTGATTAATGTTTTGAATTAATAAATGTCAATCGCAACACTCATGGGCAACTTAGCTTGGTGAAATTTTAACATATCTGTTAAACATGTCTATAAAAAGTGGTGTGGTTGCATCCGAATGGAAAAAAGCTAGAGTTACCCCTCTTTTTAAATCTGGTGACAATTTTATGGTGAACAATTATCGACCCGTGTCAGTTTTAGCAATCGTGAGCAAAATTATAGAAAGGCATGTTTTTAACTCATTTTACGAGTATTTGGATAAAAACAATCTTTTAATTGAACATCAATCCGGTTTTAGACCAAAGCATTCTTGCGAAACAGTACGTCAGAACATTATTGATACACGGTTAAGTAATATAGATAGTGGCAAATTAACAGGTGTTCTTTTTATTGATCTTAGTAAAGCCTTTGACACTGTAAACCACCAGGTATTGTTACACAAGCTTTTATCATTTGGTATTTGTCAAAATTCTTTTAAATGGTTTCAGTCTTATCTTAGCGGAAGATCACAATGTGTTAGATATAAAGGTGTTTTGTCAGATGAAATATCTTAAAAACTACAAAAGTTACAAGTGTAAATGTTGGTGCATGTCTTGTGAACATAAAATCCCATCTTTTTTGTAAAGGGTTTATTTGTATCCTTAATAAAAGGGTTGGCGAAACTCTGGACTTTTGTCGTGCCCAGAGTTAAATGTCGCACTGTTAAATATGAATTATCACATAAAGAATTCGTGAAAGATATCTCACTGAGTGACATGTGTTCCCTTTATATTTGTATGTACTGTTAACTTAGTATTTGTTTTCCAGCACAGACAATTTCCAAAATTCCATCCATTATTGTGTAAGAGTTTGTAATATTGTCATTCTTTGGAAGTATACTTTTGATTTCTACATTGAGGGGAAATTAAAAAAATCAAAAAGAAAAACTTGGGTTATATTGCTTGCTTTTAAGCTACAATGTGCTATCCTTTACCTTATTGCACTTAGAATTTACTTTTTTTTGTGTGCATAACCTTCAATTGTCTGTTGGTGTCAGCAGAATATAAGCAATACAAATGAATCAATCATTAAATCAATCAAATACATAGGCGTACATTCTAACAATATAGATATAGTAGATTGGAAATAACTAATGATATTTTTACAATTGATATATCGAAAAAAAAAATCATCATTTTGAATTTGAATACTGACTAGAACATATTAGTAATAATGCCGATTTTTAAAACTTCACTCAAATTACAAAGTCTTGTCTTAGAATGAAAAAAAAGTTTTTAACCTATTTTTGAAATATTGTTGAAAATACTGTATTTTCCTATTTATTTTGCTGTTTGTTTGGAAAATATATCAAAGTAATGAATTACAATATTCAAATCAGTTGCAAGTATTAACTTCTTTTATCATAAAGTATGAATTTGAAATACGCACCTATTGGGTATACATATTGAATATATATTGGATAAATCAGAAACTGTAAAATCGCGTGGATTTAGCGCATTTTGATTGAACAATCCTTTTGCCACGAAATGTAGTCCTTTTCAAAGCATTTTAAAATCTAAATTCACATAACATTTTAAGTGAATATTTTGGACCAAAGAAATAAGAAGTGAACCATTATCTACACAGTTATAGCATTCTGTGCATTGTCCTCAAAGACTGATAAAGTAGTTTCCTTAATCACCAAACCTTTCTGTAATTGTGCAATAAGAATACTTATCCTAGTATGAAATGGGGCTCACGGTGGGTGTGACCGGTCAACAGGGGATGCTTACTCCTCCTAGGCACCTCATCCCACCTCTGGTGTGTCCAGGGTCCGTGTTTGCCCAACTATCTATTTTGTATTGTTTGTAGGAGTTATGAGATTGATCACTGTTCGTTATCCTCACCTTGCATACACTTATATAAAGCCATGACGAACTCAATCTAATCTCCATGGATGGGTACATCCTCATTTACATAAAATCAATAATATGTCAATATTTTAGAAAGTCGATTATTTGGCAATATATCAGGATAAACCAAATGGTGAATATAATGGTTTAACGGCGATAAAAAGGGGTGTGTTCTCCTCAAATTATTCATATCTTCAATTTGATGACTCGTACTTGACAACCCGTGTATGCCGACCAATCGTAACTAATCTTACTGAAACATGTTTCAAGACAAAAACGTAAGACGCCCTCGTAAATCTTTTGCGATATCAAACGCCATGAAATTGGAGCTCCAGGCTCGTATCAGAAGACAGGGCAAGATTACATATCTATGTTCAAGATGAAAACATTTAGTGTTAAAAGAAATTAAACAAATGTTGCTCTTAAAATACTTTGTTGTATTGTTGACTTTGTATAATATTATCTATATTAAGTGCTTTGTTTGTTTGATATTCGTGGGATTGGTTAACTATATATCGTTAACCGATTGGTTTATTTTTAAACCACGGGACAACCCATACGTCCCATACGGAGCATATGTATGTTACTACAACACACTTCATCTTCACTATGTTGGTGCATTTGGGAGGTGTTGGAGGGTGAGGCTGGATCGCAATGAGATGGATAGTATTATGGCAGATAATACAGTCACCATTTGGTTAACGATATATAGTTAACCAATCCTATGAATATCAAACAAACAGAAAATAATTTGTTGTATCGTTTACTTTGTATCTATAATACGTAGCCTTTATCATTATATTTAAAGATTTTGGGGTTTTAAGGGAAAGTGGACATTCGTATTTCGTAATATGCCAAACTGAGACAATTTTTATAAACCATTTCCAGAACGTATCCAATTTTTGCGACATTCTTAGACAACCTTTGCTGATCTAAAGTCTCTAAACTTTAAGAAATCGGTATCTACACGTAGAATTGACGCACATGAATAAGGACTCCTCATCATTCACAATATGTTTCTATTTTATTCGAATTGTCAAGGATACGCGGTTTTTAAAAACCACATACTGTTAAAACTTTCGCGAATTGTAGCTTTACAATATAAAAGAGTTTGATGTGTATATATTTATGTTTAATTTTTTAAAGTTTACATTGTTCAATTTTGACACAAAATAAAAATCAATGCGAAAGCTGTTTTTGTTCAATATCATACAAACAGGTATGTAGCGAATGGTGACTGAAAATTTGGAAGTTGAAATAAATTCTAAAATGAAAATACATCTACTTTTTAAAAAAAATGTTTGATACGATTATTTTGTAGTAAATAGACAGATAATTTTAATAATGAAATCCGCATTTCACATTCAGAAATATTTTGTTGTTTGTTTAAATGCAAATTTTCCAATTTATCAGTATGCAGTATACATGGATCTAAATTCATTTTCCTAGAAGTAAATACATTGTCACAGAGAGAACATATATCCTCTGTTTATTTCCTTACTGTTTACTTTTAGTTTTGAAATCGGGGCAGGCTATTGACAAACAAGTTGTTGTTAGAATGGTTTGAACATTCTTATTTAAAGTCAGCAGTTTGCAAATTATATGGTCGTTATGATGATCTAGTTTGCCAATACAACCTATCATTGGGTCAAATGCTGTCTGATGTGTTTCAGTCAATTGTTAGGCCGTTCTATACAGGCTGATTTTGGCAGCGGATAACTCCGTTTGCCTGATCAAGACATACAACTCACGGCGGGTGTGACCGGTCCACAGGGGATGCTTACTCCCAGGCACCTGATCCCACTTTTGATATATGTAGGGGTCCGTGTTTGCCAACTTTTAATTTTGTATTTATCATGAGAGTTTGAGATTGATTGCTGTTCTTTATATTCACCTTTCATAGTAAATGTAAATATCAAAATACACTTGATGAAGAACCCGTAATATAAAGAAGGGAGGACAGCGACCCTCCATGTCCGTGAGTTCGTTTCCATTAGCGAAATGAGAAGTCGGGCATATAAGGACACATGGATGCTAATAGTAAAGGATGACAATTAAGTCATAAACTGATAGCACTATTTTTGATTTTGAATAGACAAGATTCATACCGGTATATTTTGCACATGAATTACGTCAATGGCCAGATCTGAATGGTATCAATCCAATGTCCAATATAGACCTTTCTGGTATTTGAAGCAAAATTATTATTCCCAAAAAGTATAAGAACATTTGAAAGAAAAGTCATGTTATTCATTTTATGTGCCTACTATAAAAATTCATCGAAAGAGACGGAAGCAAAGGACATGGAATTCGTTTTTCAAACCATATCAATAAAAAACCATCGTAATAACATGGTTACAAATCTTTCAAAACCCCTGTATCATTTCTAAACTAATTCACACACAATGTACTATATGTAAACATGTCTAATGCTATAAACAATCTTTTGAATTAATTTTGACTAAAACATCATAGATATACAACCGTTACTATGTATTTTACTTTGTAATATTTCTGTGCATGACATCATACATTTTTAATGTGAAGAATTAGTAAGTTGTGAGAAAGTTTTTCCGATCATATATCAATATACAACATCTTCAAATCAAATCAAGCAGTTATTCAAATCAAAATAAAGATATCTATTGTTATGCTGAAAATCTTTAAGAAATAATCCGAAAAATCAAAACCTTTTAATGAGTCCAGCCTTTCTGACGTAGGTCTTGCGAGGGTTATCGGGATCAGCATCATAGAACGCAGCAGTGTTGAACCTTTCTGGGGGAATATCCTGAACATGGTCTTCTCCATTCACAAGAACTCTCCAGAACTCGTCAATGTTGTCAGCTCCTGGAAACATGCAACCAATGCCAACTACGGCAATGGTCGAGTCTTCATCCATCGCTTGAATGTATATTGAAAATGTGTTGATTTTACATTGCAGAACTGTTTTACTCCATTTGAAACAAAAACGACTTGATACGATTGGAACATATTAATGTTACTGCACCTTACCGTGTATTTAAATATATAATGCTTCGCAGAATTTATGACGTTGGAATAATTTCACGGGTCATTCTCATACAAATTATAAATTTTCTCCTCTTGAGTCACTACATTACGTAGCTCCCTAACAGGACATAGATGCTTTTTTCATAACTAAGGGAATGACTCACCTCGCAGTAGAACATAACTGAGGATTGTCAATTCTAAATTTCTTGTTAAATAATTCATTTAATGAATAAAAGCCCTTTCTTATCAAAACAAGGGGATTTAAACATTGCTCTAAATCACAACTTACATTAGTACTACATGTAGTATCAACCCGCTTCTCATTATCTACAGTGTATCATAATGTACGTTTCATACTACGAAAATATGAAAGATAATACTACGAAAATATGAAACATACCTGACTTCCAAACAACGGCAGTGTCAATAGATACATGTACTCATTCTGCTCACCTGACATTGGTAATTTTGTATATACTAGAGGCACAGTAGAGATTGGCTATCGTTATTTTTCTTGCATTAACTATAAATTTGTCATGAATTATGGTATCAACAAACCTACTGACTTCACCAGGATGAATACGGGCTAAACCCTTACTAGATTTTAAGCTTCATCTAGACCTACTCGTCTGATCATGTCCCTAACAGTGGTACTATGACCATTTTTGAACAATTTTTTTTTCTCTTTTCAATTCTGTTTACAATCAGTCCATCTTTTTTATTTTTTTTGAATTTCATAACCGATTGCTTACATGTAAAACCCATTTATCAGATTCCGTGATTCTATGTTTTTCTTACACATCTACCCTAGACATGATCAGTACGGGAATGTCTGATGTTGATTCAATTTCCTGGGCTGCCTATTCTTTGTTTTTGTTTGGAGTTGGTCCATTTTGTTAACTTATTCAAACTTGTCGTTTACATTATCTTTCTCTCAAACTTTGTTCATCTCTTACTTCGTTTACATAGCTTATTTTCATTTATTTATTTATTTTTTTTTTTTTTGTATTTGTTACTTACTATTATCTTTTATAAATCATGCATGGTTAAAATATAATCTCTCTGGGTACGAGTTAGCTTTACTATTTGTCAACGTAATTGGGTTAACTCGTTCCACTTGAGATTAATTAAGTTTATCGTTTTTCTTTTCGGACATTTTGGATCAACTCTTTGGACAAATAAGGCATGTCCTAATTCGCTCCACTTTTAACATAGACTGGCAAGCCTAAAGACCAAAAACATGTAGTCTGCGTTGTAAATACGTTTGTAGATTAGTGTAGTTGTAGTGCTAGATGCATTTATATGTAGTTTTTGTTATTATGCTCTGTTGATATTGACCACATTATGTAATTGTTTTCGTTTGTCCTGAAGAAGGGACGGGTCGTCCCGAAAATTTGACAATCTCGTTGTTCGTGTCGTTGGTCATTTTAGTGCTTTGTATATATATATATATATATATATATATATATATATATATATATATATATATAACGTCGCCTGAGAACCAATCTGTTCTATCACCAAAAACTGATTTTGAGAAAATTGACCTCAAAGTTTGGTACCCTATATTTGTTTATCCTTATGGCGTGGTGAAGCAAACTTTTAAAGATAATGAATCAAAAGGTGTATATTTCGCAAATTTAAATCCTGATTGATTGTACAATCTCCAGAAATACAAAATCCAGAGCCTTTCAGTTGGAAATAGAACATTATTGCATTCACGTTTTGCACTTTTGTTGAGAACTATTTTGAGTTTGGAAATAGCACACAATGGTTCTATGTAATTCATAAACAAAATAAGATGTTACTGGAGTTACAACATTTGCTGTTTACAGTAAAGTTTCCTTTCTTATCATATAATATGTGTATTTCAAATCAGAATTAAATATACGCTTTGGGAACAATATTATTTGATTTTTTATTATTCACAAAATTATGGTAAATTTAAACACGTAATGTTATGTAAATTCTGATATTGATTCACAGTGATTTTTAAAAAGAAAAACGAAACCTTTGACAAATCCTTAAAAATCAACTTTTAATACCAAAACATCAAAACACAGAGTTAATTTACTCGCTTTGCATTATCCTAAATATGAACTTTTCAACAACAAGAAACTTCAAAACATTGAAGTTCAAAGAAACATGAAACATTTGTACATAATCAGGTTTTTCGCCATCAATTTTCTGTTCGTATTACTTAGCACATTTCTTGGTTTTAATTTTTTTTTTCAATTGACAAAAAAAATCTCAAAGATTTCACGATCTTGAAAGGGCATGAATTTCAACATTGATCGGAAATATGTTTTCTTCTCTTTAGAAAGTGCTGGGGACTTTGTCATGTTCTTTGGTATGGGAAGAAGTACATTCGGTCATGGTTCCTTATTTCTGGTAGCTTGTCCTCTGATTGATACTTCTGTGAATTCCTTGTCAACAAATGATGTTTTGAATTGTACATGGAATGGTTTCTCTGACACATACGAGAGCTCTTTAACCTTCGAATATGGCACTCCGCAAAATTTCATTGTTTTTGAAACGTTCTGAAAATTGTAGAAAATTGTTTTTTGTAATTGCATCTCTTTTGAATGCTTAGGTCTAATGTTTCTTAAAACACGTATCAAACTGACAGGACTGTAGATTTCGGATATCCGAAGGCCCTTCTCTAGATGACTGTGGATGCTGTCCACCTCCTGTGTTGATGAGTGTCCGGGGGTACAGTACTTCTGTATTATCTGTGTGATAGAAGGATTCTGTATCATGAAAGTTTTCAAGGCTAGAACCATAACAGAATTACGATTCTGAGGAACGCAGTAATCTGACCAAAGAATGATAGAGTCCACTGTAGGGTGGTCCTTCAAAATAGTACAAAGAATGACTTGAAGGGCACTTGCTATTTCATTTGCCCCTCTGCCTGCAATACATTCTGCCCAGAGAGCATTATAAGCTTTTTTGTCAAGTGAACAGTGTGCAGTCAAGTTGTATATGTTTAATTCTCTTTTGTAGAAAAAACTAGATACATTTGCCCGAGGACATGTGATGACATTCTGCAAATCGAAACAAATAATAGCTTCGGTTGTGCTTTTTGATTTCCTATCCTTTTCTCTTTCTTCTTGAGTCTCAGCCCTATCTTTCTGGTGACCATCAAATTTTTTTTGAAGTGCTCTTGTGACTCTGTTTGCGTCTGTCTGAGTCTCATACTCCATGCACTGATCACACCTATCCTTCTTTGGAATATGGAATCCTATGTTAAACTCTGTATTCATTATAACGATCTAGTTCGTCAATACAACCTCGCAATGGGTCAAATGCTGTCTGACGTTTTTCATACCGATTGTTAAGCCGTTCTTCGCACACTGATTTTGACTGCGGATAACTCCGTTTACCTGATCAGGATATGGGGCTCACGGCGGGTGTGACCGGTCAACAGGGGATGCTTACTCCTCCTAGGCACCTGATCCCACCTCTGGTGTGTCCAGGGGTCCGTGTTTGCCCAACTATCTATTTTGTATTGCTTGTAGGAGTTATGAGATTGATCACTGTTCGTTATCTTCACCTTGCATTAAAGAAATTGCGATAAAAGTGAGACTTCACAGGTATCATGCCATTTTCAGTACACTTCTCAACATACAGATTGTACATCTTTGTCAGGTTCAGATCTGCATCCTTGGAAAAGACTCAATATGTTCACTTACGAACGTTTTTGCATTATCTGCAGTTCGTGATCTCGTGTGTTTATCCCTCTGGTTTGTAAATTCATTGCGAGCTGCTTTGTCGTGGAACCATTTTATTCTCTTTTGACTGATATCAATGGTACTCAAGTAAAATTCTTTGCAAACTCGAACATTTGCCTCATCCTTTATAAAAAAGTATTTCTATGAGTATTTTCTTCTCGATTTGGTAGCTGAAGTCCGTACCCGTTCCTTTACCGCCCGTTCGGTTGTTTTGGCATAGAAAGTCTGTTTTCCATCATCTGATAGATTCCAAAACTCAGAAAAATAGCTTTTCTTTCATCAGCTGTAATATTTAAACTACATCTAAATTTACATTTTCCTTCACAATCCTTCTTGCTTTTCACCTCCCTTTTTCGTTGTACATTTCCCTTTGAATCCTTGTACTGTTACCCTGACTGACGTTGTCTTTTCCTGATATTCTTTCTCCATTGATATCTTTTTCATGTCCGCTTTATGCTTCTTTTATCATTAATACTGGTATCCTCTCTTGTGTCTCCATTAACAAGAGAATCATTCTGTGAAGTATCATGCCCGGTGTTGTCTATTTTCTGTGTATTTTCCGGAAGAGGATTTTGCAATATTTCACTATCTGTCGTGACTTCATCAGTAGTATTCACGTTAGTATCATCATCGGATAAATCATCTGCTTCATTGCTGATACTATAATCTGGGTCATTGGGGTCTTCAATAAAGTTTTCTTCGAGACTTTCAAATAATTTTTTCGGATTCCTCAATGTTAAAAGAATTGTTGTTGGTGTCGAGTGTATTAGAAATAGCATATTCTTTGACAGGATCGAGTGGAAGTTCGTCTTGATTGTTTATAGGAAATGTTTCATCAGAATTCAATGCAATAACAGGGTCAACTTCATATGTCTTATTGTTTGAGGGGTCATTTTCACATAAGCGGTCAAGCAACATCAACGCTTCTTCCACATTCATTTTCGGAAAATGTTAAATTGACAATCACCAAAAACTGATATGATTCCACGTTCAAACGAAAAGGAATCGACCGATGAAGCTAATGATAATGAAAAGTACTGAAGGTTTCGGCAATTCCCATTTAGAATTTTCTCACACACCTGCATATGGTGTTTATATATCTCAACTGATTCGATATGCAAGAGCTTGTTCTGGGTATAGTCAGTTTTTAAATCGAGGTAAGCTACTGACAAACAAGTTGATGGTACAGGGATTTCAACAGTCTCGATTGAAGTCAGCATTTCGCAAATTCTATGGTCGTTATAACGATCTAGTTCGTCAATACAACCTCGCAATGGGTCAAATGCTGTCTGACGTGTTTCATACCGATTGTTAAGCCGTTCTTGGCACACTGATGTTGACTGCGGATAACTCCGTTTACCTGATCAGGATATGGGGCTCACGGCAGGTGTGACCAGTCAGCAGGGGATTCTTACTCCTCCTAGGCACCTGATCCCACCTCTGGTGTGTCCAGGGGTCCGTGTTTGCCCAACTATCTATTTTGTATTGCTTATAGGAGTTATGAGATTGATCACTGTTCGTTATCTTCACCTTGCATTCAGCTGTATACCACACCCGTCCAATGTAATAAGATTATGTTTTGCTGTTATGTCCACAAATGTTTTCGGTGTTATATTTGTAAATGATAAGTAAAAGTGGTCTAGATTGACACAGTTATGAATTTCCTATAAGTGTTTTAACTGCCCTAGAATTACGAAACAAACTGATGTATGTTATATATGAAAGATTCATAGGAATGTAATAAGCAGACTATCTGGAAGAACGCCTAGTCACCGTGATTTTCTGTGTGACAAATGCAGACATATATGCAGGTCCCATGTATAGAAATACGGCAAGTCAAATCCAGAACTCAAGAGGAGTAATCTGTCATCTATAAACCAACCATCATTTTCTACGTCCCTTAGTCCTCCTTCTGTTCAATTGTCATTCCCATGTACAGCTAGAGGTCACTCTTCTTGCATACTTAAGATATTTATTTTAGTTGATACAAAAACTTTACGCGGTAGCCGAGAGGTTAGATCGTTCGTCCTGCATGCGGTAGGCCGCGTCAGACCTAAGTCATAAAAACGGGTAGTGACAGTTCCATCGCCAAACGCTTGGCATCAGGGGATATCCCATGTCGCAGTAGGTGTGGCACGCTAAAGAACCCTCACTGCTTAATTGCGGTAAGCGCCGCGCATAGGCCTAAAATTTGAAGCCCTTCACCGGTCTTGGTGACGTCTCCATATGTGTGAAAAATTCTCGAGCGAGACGTTAAGCAAGATATAGTCAATCCATCAATCAATCAAAAACTCTAATATCTTATGTATAATACCGTCTATTTAATGATAAGAAAGGATGATATCATGAATCTGTATCTTAATACCAATAGTTCATAACCAAGTTTTTAAATGATTAACCCAGCTAGTCTGCAATTCTGCATATATTTGCATAACAATAAAATATCATCAAATGATATAAATATATAAAAGTCGCCGTTTTATACGTTTTAATTTTCACCCACTAATAACATTTCGCTTAGAATTTATTTCTTTGTTTTATCACACGGAGGTGCACAAAGGAGGCACAGGTGACGTCCACGGAGTTCCTCCGCGGACTTAAAAGTCTACTTCGCTCAGAAAAATGACTTCAGATGTGCCTACAATTTTAAAGGTCAACCGTGTTTTATAAAAAAAAAAATGGTTCACGAGGAGAATGTTTCAAAAATCCATTTTCCTAATCAGTTACTATAATTACTCAAGTTTAACGAAAATTATAGAGTTGTCTCTCTTTTTATCATCAATTTAATGGAAATTGATATAAATAGATATACAACTTTAAAAAAATAAACTCGTCTCTGAGGTAGACGGTAAAACAATATTGTTTACTGTGGTCCTTTCACCGCATGGAATTTTGATTTTTGATCACGATTTTTCAATTTTGTCCAATACAGCGAGAAAAAAATGTAAAGTGGGGGGAGGGGGCAATATATCTCAAATCTAAACGTCGTGATAGAAAATATACAAGTTCCTAGTATTTTAACAGTTCTGATTTACAATCAGAATAAGCCCCAAAAATATATATTAACTTATACGTCCATTTTTTTTTGGTGTTTTACACTGTGATTCTCATAACGTCAACACCATGACGTAAGCATCATGACGTTATTTAGTTTTCATGCTGAAAAACAATACAAAGTTTAAACGACTGTAAAACGATAACTAGAAAAGATATTGTTATAAAATAAATTGTTCTATGACCTATAGATCTTAGAGCATCATCTGTGAAAGTCTCATTTATTTTTGCGAATGGGCCAATTGTAGTACTTTGTGGCTCTAGTCCTTTGCAGCCTGTAAGGTCTAACACATCTAGTTCAGGTGTCTTTTGAAGAAACGTAGTGATGAAATTGAACTGTCAGATAGGTCCAGCCAATATAGGTACCTACACTTCTCCAATGAACTCTCAATCAAATTATTAGGAACAGGGACTTCAAAATGAGGGTGTGGCAATAAAAACCTCATGAAACAGCTTGAATGCCGTACTATTCTTTTAATATCAGAAGACTTCACATAAACTTCTGAGTCAAAATCGAAAAATCGCCACAGTATAGAGTTTTCTTCAACAACTGAGTTCAGCCGTTTGCATGTCCTGTTCACAACTTGTAATAAAAATCGTAAATCCAGAAATTTTAGAATAGATACCAATACGTTGTCCGGTAGTTCTGTTATTTTGAGCCTAAGGCAGATAAAACATGTATGCATAAATTACTTTTAAATGTTCTTATCGAAGATAATAACTTTTTAGAAAAAGCAATATTCATAGAGAATAGTATTACTTTAAAATCAAAGTTACTTTAAAGACTAATTGTTCTAACTACTCTAATAAGTTTGAAAACGTTAATGACATAATGTTCTATCTCCATTTAGAAGTTTCCGAGTGTCTATGTTGATCTTACTGCATCTTTCAAATATGTGAATATAATTTTATACTTTTAACCATTATCTCTCTTGTAATTTGAAATTTTGTTAAAAATAATGAAATATAAACTAAAATCAATAGCATTATACTGACCCATTCTTGCTGTCTTTCATTTTCATTGAAAACATATAGTCACATGCAGTCAGGGTGTTCTGTCATTGGTCCATGGACACAGAACAGTATGGTTTTGATGAATTTATGAGTTAAGGAAATAGAACAGAAAAGAATTGCTTATATCTCTAAATTTATCATTGGTTGACTATACAGAGTAGTGTAATATAATAGAGCTGATTCTGAGGTTTACAACGATATATAGAACTCATGTTTTTTCCAAAATGGCACATAGAACACTATGGTTCTCAGGCGACGATATATATAATTTAATAAAACAGCGGGAACATATGCAGTTTCAAAATATATTTAAATCACTAGCGCTTTCTGGATTTTAACATCCATCCTCAGGTGAATACAAAAATTGAAAAAAAAGTTGTTTATCTTAGAGAAAACTTTGTTTTCAATTTTCGTGACCTGCATATGGTGTTTATATATCTCAACTGATTCGATATACAAGAGCTTGTTCTGGGTATAGTCAGTTTTTAAATCGAGGTAATGGTACAGGGATTTCAACAGTCTCGATTGAAGTCAGTATTTCGCAAATTCTATGGTCGTTATAACGATCTAGTTCGTCAATACAACCTCGCAATGGGTCAAATGCTGTCTGACGTGTTTCATACCGATTGTTAAGCCGTTCTTGGCACACTGATGTTGACTGCGGATAACTCCGTTTACCTGATCAGGATATGGGGCTCACGGCGGGTGTGACCGGTCAACAGGGGATGTTTACTCCTCCTAGGCACCTGATCCCATTTCTGGTGTGTCCAGGGGTCCGTGTTTGCCCAGCTATCTATTTTGTATTGCTTATAGGAGTTATGAGATTGATCACTGTTCGTTATCTTCACCTTGCATGTAGGTGAAAAATTGTCATTCTTTGAATTATTTCTCAAATCGGTTTGTAAATTATCGCAAATTCTTTCTGAACTCTACACTTTAACAAAAATCCATTTAAGATTTAGCATATTCATTTTTCACAAGAGTCTAGACATAATGACACTGAGGTGAACCCTTGCATAATAGTTAACAAATATTTCAAAAACATCGGCAAAGTTGAATTTAAATCATGGTCCTTCCACTGTGAGATAACAAAGGAGAAACCACCAAATCGTGACGGGTTCTATTCATAAATGACTTGGATCCGGGTGCAGTCTATATATTAAAATCGTAACATTTTTAAATGTCTAGATTTTTAATAGCTAATAGTACACCTGCTTGTCTTGAAGCCGGGTGGATTATACAATCTGACAATGGCAGGTCAATATGAAAGCAGCGTGGGGGGAAGCAATTTGAAGGAACAAAACAAAATCGGCACAGCACTTCGCATTTAACGACCTTTTCTAAAATTAATGTCTCGACTTCTCATCAGTTGATTTGCATTCATGTCATTACAATATATAAATGTATTCTATTTTCATAAATGGGTGCTCTCCTACCAGCAATTTATAAATTCACTGAATAGATTATCCAATTCTTTTTAAATTGGCATATCTTTTATCCTCGACGATGAATACAAGTTTGTTGCAACTTAGTTTGATCCGGTTTCTTAGTATCACCTGTTCGTGGAATCATGACCAAATATGGAGCGTCGTCAAGGTCAAAGGATGTACTGGCTGTTCTGTTTAAAGTAACGAACTGGTCAACAATGTGGTATTTTAGGTATTTCAATCTAGTTTATATTTTGCATAATGTAGGTTATGTTAAGATGTTTTTTAACAACAAAAAGCAAGAAAAAGTTCATAACACGCATGAGCCGTTTATCCTTTGTTCTGCAATGGTTGTTACATTCATCACTCGGTTAAACAAGAAAGTTTATAAATCGTAATCCACAAACAAATCTGATAAGTACATCGCTGAATTCGGTTGTGCGGATCTACAGTCTCTCACGGGTTTTTTTTTCTGAGCATGTATTTTGAATATTTCTTACATTTGACCTGTTCATGAATATATACAAATGTCGTATTACACTGTTGGCAAGATCATCTTATTTGTAATCATAATTAGAGTTTTTTATTTTTTGTTTATTTATTTGTACATGGACTCTTTAATATACAGCCCCGAAATGACCCCCCAAAAAGACACGAGTGACTGATATATATCAGAGATGTATTTAAAATGGGTGGTTTGTTTTGTTTATTGATTTTAGTATAGTCAGTATTTTGGGAATAATAGGGGTATAATGACTTGTCAAGAGTTTTACATTTTATTCAACGTTACAAAGTTTTAAATTTGTCTGCTTCAAACATTATTTCTACCCATCAAAATTATTATAATCATGTTTTTAAATCACCTTGATCGTGTTGAGTTTGATATTAGGTATTTAAATATTTTATGGATGCACTTATAACTTAGATTCTACATCTGTTCCACATTTTGTGTCTGTATATTACTGCTGCGAGAATGTGTGTTTTCAGGACCACAATGTGATCTAAGTTTGTAACCTAATTGTACAATTATGTATGGATAAAGCGCATTATTATTAGCACATGTATAATTATTTCTAATTCGAAAATTAGAAAAATAATGCTGAATCTCAAAGGTAGACAACTCATCAAGATTTCATTAATTCAGATATAGATACAAGATTTTAGATACCAGTACAACAATAGACTGAGAGTAAAGATGTTATCATTTTAATATAGCTATTCACATTATAGAAATATTATGAAATTTGTTTTTTGCAATGCATTGAAACAGAAATGATTTCTTATTTGCAGTATAAAGCAACCCTTACCTATTGTAAAGAATATAACAGATTAGTGCATTGATTCCCTATAGTGAAATTCTACTACAGTAAAAAGCAACCTTTACTATGACAGTTCAGTACATGGATTAAGTATAGTGAAATTCTACTACCGTAAAAAGCAACCTTTACTATGACAGTTCAGTACATGGATTAAGTATAGTGAAATTCTACTACAGTAAAAAGCAACCTTTACTATGACAGTTCAGTACATGGATTAAGTATAGTGAAATTCTACTACAGTAAAAAGCAACCTTTACTATGACAGTTCAGTACATGGATTAAGTAGAGTGAAATTCTACTACAGTAAAAAGCAACCTTTACTATGACAGTTCAGTACATGGATTAAGTATAGTGAAATTCTACTACAGTAAAAAGCAACCTTTACTATGACAGTTCAGTACATGGATTAAGTAGAGTGAAATTCTACTACAGTAAAAAGCAACCTTTACTATGACAGTTCAGTACATTGATTAAGTATAGTGAAATTCTACTACAGTAAAAAGCAACCTTTACTATGACAGTTCAGTACATGGATTAAGTATAGTGAAATTCTACTACAGTAAAAAGCAACCTTTACTATGACAGTTCAGTACATGGATTAAGTATAGTGAAATTCTACTACAGTAAAAAGCAACTTTTACCTATTATAAATAATTCGACAGTTTAGTACATTGATTAAATATAGTGACATTCTACTGCAGTAAAAAGCAACCTTTACTATGACAGTTTAGTACATCGATTCCCTATAGTGAAATTCTACCTTGAGTTACTACAATGCAGAACATTCTTTGTGTATATTATTCACTTTGACTTACAAAGTAAAATATAAAGTTTGAAATCTCTTTTAGTGAAAGGTTTCATTATTAAATACGTGGATAGTCAAACATCACACACAATAACCGATCTCAAAAATCTTATCATTTGCAAGCATTTTTTAGGTCATTTCTAACTATCGTTTTGACAACAAATGAATACGACCCGTTGATCTTAGATGAAAGTGTTCATGACAGTGACCAGTCCGGAGGATGACCACTCCCCCAAGGCACTTCATTTCACCTCTGATGTTTTCCGTGTTTTCCCTAGGCCTACTTCATCATGATATTTATGAGTTTGATCACTGTTCGTAATATTTACTTACTTTCATAGGTAGAATGGGTTGTTATTAAAACAAACTAGCAATCCATGATTATTAGAATAAAAACACTGATATTCAAAGAATTTTGAAATTATTGACTTTGAAAACGTGTAATGATCAGACTATTTTGTATTCTGTTTAATATTGTCCGCGAATTTAATGCAAGCTAGCTGTTCATTTGAAAGGGGGGAAACTTCGGAATAGTTAGTAACGTTTCTTAGGATGATGGGAAATTCAACGAATGAAAATTTTTGCGATCATTTGTCTTTCTCTCATTTCCTCCACATCAAATTATATTTAAAATATATTACACTGATATATGTTTTTTTTTTCCTAATGGACATGGTTTTGAAAATTTTATACATAAATTGGAAAACAATGACAATGTTTTAATTTTTCATCAAAAAAAAAATATTTTAAAAAATAGGACATCTATTTGAGTTGGGTGAGGCATTGTTTATTCAAATCAAATCACAGCAAATGTTTGATTTTAGAATCTCGTATTTGCAAACAAAACACAGTTTTATCATTCCGAACAAATCACAAAAAATTCATGTAAAATAATTGAAAGCTTTATTCCCCGGTGTGTCTGAGCATGGCAGAAAGGAAATCCCTCACTGCTACAATCCTAAGCATATCGGTAAGTTGTTAGCATATCACCTTAACAGGTTTATATACATATGTATATATATATATATATATATATATATATATATATATATATATATATATATATAATAGGTGCACATTTATAGATACACATATATAACAAAGGCAATTGGGCAGGATGTACATGTGTATATATACATGTTAAGATAAAAATATTCAGACACCGTAGTATCGAGGAGGGGTTGTCCCTCCATTTCAATTCGGGGGGGGGGGGGGGGCATGTCGACCATTTCCTTGCTATGGGAACAACTTGACCAGCCTGATGACACTTCAAGTTTTATCAATCTTTTAAAATATATAATATATGTGTTGTGATGATTGTTACTAAAAGTTTATATTAGTATTGACGTACGCCCCCTCCATGATTAGGAACACTGAGTATAACTGAAAGGTGAAGTAGACACTTACACGAAAATGGGATATCATTTTCTTTGGTACATCAAAACACGTGAAGTAATATGCATGTAACTTCAGATGGTATATTTCATATAGCAAATGTATTTAAAAACATCACAAAAATGTGTCCGTGTAAATATCTTTACATACCCCTAAATGGTCAACAAAGAGTAGTTCCAACTCTCTCTCTCTCTCTCTCTCTCTCTCTCTCTCTCTCTCTCTCTCTCGTCAAGGTGTTCTGCATAGTCCTGGCCCGCACATTGAAAAACGAAAAAACATGCATGGTATTTATTAAATTCATTTTTGAAGGAGGTGTGTTGTAGTTACATATACTGTCTCTTGGAAATAGACACTTAGCATCATTTATCGGGGGGGGGGGGGGGGGGGGGGAGTCGGAGGATAAGTTGGTAGTTAATTTGCAAATGAAAAAAAAACTTTCTGCCTGATATCTTCGAATTCTTAAATCGAGAGGGAGGGGGGTATTTCACTCAATATATCCTTATTCGCATATGGAAATAAGTGCCCTGGAAAAGCTGTTAAATATACCACATTGTCTATACATGTACTCAAACAGCTTCCCAGAGTCCGTTCTATATTTAGACTGAATATCGGTAGATACAATGACATGCCCACTGACTGATGTCATTTTCATTTATCAAAGACGAACACTTCCTGGAGACTGGAGAGAGAGAGAGAGAGAGAGAGAGAGAGAGAGAGAGAGAGAGAGAGTTGGAAATACTTTTTGTTGACCATTTAGGGGAATGTAAAGATATGATTACGGACACATTTTTATGATGTTTTTAAATACATTTGCTATATGAAATATACCATCTGAAGTTACATACATATTACTTGACATGTTTTGCTGTACCAAAGAAAATGATATCCCATTTATGCAACATAAATTTGCATCGTTTAGTACATGCACATTATAACAATTTATTCAATATATTTCGTAAATACCCACAGCAGGCAGACATATTTTATTCGTATGTACTAAAACATGTATATTGCATACACATGTAAACAGACCTGTTATATAGTCCTTGGTGTACATGGCATAAACGACTCTATCAACGTTTTTAATCGAAGTGTTTATAGTTATAACCAAAAATAAAAAAAAAAAACAGTAAAAAGAAAATTTAAGAGCCATTTTATTTTCCAGATTTCATTTAAATAGGAGGACATTGAACAGTACCTTCGAAAATATGAATGCGTTCTACTCAACAATTGTTGACAAATACACGCATTATTTTCCTCACTCTAATTAACACAAGAATCTTCCGCAAAATGTCTATGACCACGATAAAGTTACATGTAAATGAATAATGTATTTTCAATAGGATGCCAGTTTTCAATAGTCTTTGATCTCAATGAGTATTTTTATATAAAAAGTTAAAATTGTAACTTTTAGAAAAATATTCTAGAAGAATAAGGGGACTGCAGATCTTATAAGGTCGATGAGGTCGTTCCGAAAAAGCGACCGTTGGAAGATAGCGTCAGAGTTAACAATGCAATATTGTAACGTTATTTTCTAAATATCAGCAACAAGTAAATGGTACGTGCTATATATGAATGAAACGAGAAAATTATCACCTTTCTACCTGCAAAATATGGTCGTTTTTTGAAGCGCGGCCAATTTTGGCCAATAACGTCCCTTGTTCTTACTTATTATCATTAAATAGGTATTAAACATTAGATACATTTCTTGTATCCACCACTGTAAATTCTACCAATCTGAATACAAAGGAGTGTCACAAATCACAAATAATTCATGTACAATAATTGAAAGCTTCATTCCACGGTGTGTCTGAGCACGGTAAAAAGGAAATATCTCACCGCTACGATCCTAGGCATCATCGGTAAGTTGTTAGCATCTCACCGTACATGTAACAGATGGTGAAGTCTCACCATGAGTGAACTATTTTCTATTGGGACCCAAAACAGGAAAAAAAATTGGAAACAACCGCTATTTGGCTTAATCCCTTGTATATTTCATTCCTTTTTATAAAAAAAAAACCCCAGCACTTGGTGACTTCATCTTTCAGTCTCCCTTCTTAATGAAAACTAATAACACAGCTCAATCTTGCAACTTTATTGAGAAAATTATATATACAAATATAATCCAGAATTAAGTATATGAAAATCTACACAAGATGTACAATAATAAAAATATCACAAAGCTGTTTTAGTATACGTTATTAGTTCCTTTACTTCTTTAAGAGTATTATGGATATATATATATATAAAAAGCACAGACATAGCAATGAACTCTTGAAACTGCCCTAAGTGAAGAAATATTTAATATAAAGCACAGAGAATTTCACTTTATTTGGATACCCACTTCCGCCCCTACCCGGGGTTGAACTCACGACGTGCAGAACCAAATCTCCTAGCAGCATGTAACCAGCGCGCTAGACCATCTAGGCAAGTCAAAAAACTTGCTTTTGATGACGATGGAATTCTCGTCACGCTGTCACACGCGTATTATCAACCATGGATATATATATATATATATATATATATATATATATATATATATATATATTATACACGTCCAGGTAATTTGTATCGAATACTCAGAATACAGCCATAAAAGTGTTAGGCTATTTCACCAGTATCAAGATGTAGATTTCTTACCCTTACTAAAAAAAACCCAGATATGTTTAATCTCATCAATCCTATCAAGAATACCAAACTTAATAGTATGGAAAACACGGATCCCTGGACACACCAGAGGTTGGATCGCGTACCTAGGAGGAATAAATATACCCATTTATCTAATTGTTTTGAATAAAAGTTGCAATACATCTAACATCAAAATGATTAAAAGACATAAGTATACTTCGCACGTTTACTATTGCCCCACCATAGTTTTTCTGTAGGGTCTACATTCAAAACTATTTATAAATTGATTGTACAAACTGTACGTAAAACTCTTTAAGTGTACCTGATTGCATGCATGTCAAACTTGAATCGATATGAGTTGATACACACTTTGAAGTATAATCACGATTATGATTTATCGCTTCTCCTACATCTCTATGTTAAATAATCCCAGGGGGGGGGGTCCGAGTTAGAATATATCATCAGAACCTCTTGGTTGTTGTAAGAGGCAACTATATAAGGTGGTCCTTCAGATGATACCTCAAAAACCGAGGTCCGCTGTCAGAGCAAATATGGCACGATAAAGATCCATCCCTTGTGAAAAGTCGTGAGCGTTGAGCAAAGACTTAAATTTTGCATCTCCATTTAAGTGAAAGATTCTCGAGAGGGACGTTAAACAATATAAAAGCTATCAATCAAATATATGTTAAATTTGCTGCGCTTTATTAAGAGCAATGTTCATATCCTCACTCTATGATTCTTTGTGTTTGAATATCAACCAGTGGGAAATGGCAATATGAAGTGTAGACAGTTTAAACAAAATGTTACATAAAAAGAGGTACGGTGGATATACTTTGATTTAATATATAAACAAAATATTGTCAAACTTTAAATGGATGTTATATATTGTTTTGCTCAAGATGCGTGATTTTTGTGAGGTTGGTACATCTTATACCCATCACCGATATCTTTAACTATGCCTTGTGGAATGTTTTCATCATGTTGAGAACGACTGTTAGGTCTCGACGAGTTTGGTTTTGGTAAAGGTTTTGGTAAAGGCCTTGTTTGAGATACCGGTATATCTCCATTCATAGAAGATGTTTGCTTATCAATCGGTGTTTCCTTATGTTTTTTATCGTTGTCAAATGATGACCAAAATACTCCTGACGAAGCTCTTTGGGACCTAGAATCGACTGACGAATCGATTACTCTTCCAGAGTCTATAGTGTGAAAGCAGGGCAACAATGCATATAGTAATAAAGGAAGAAAGAACGCCGCATGTATCAGTCCGAATCCAATTACCAAAAACATCAGGATACCGAAAGATTGAAAAATGTAGCTACTGGAAAATGCAAGCATCAGTATCCCCAATAGCGTGGAAAAAGCCGCGTTGACGACAGGGCCACCGGATCTATCAATAGCGTTTTTTAGGATTGTGTCGCGACTGTTTCCCTCAACAGACATGAAGGCGTGACAAATGTGGACGCTGAAATCGACAGAAAACCCTACACTCATTACCAAATGAATCATAGTTATTGAGCTCAATGTCAGATCCCAGTAGTACATAAAACCCAATATTCCGGACAGGATGCTGATAAGTGTGATGCATACAATGGCAACGACTCGCAAATTGGGCATGAATATAAACGTTACGATCAGCATTGCAGCAACTGCAATACCCAGAGTTTGGAGAGTACTAGGCATGATTTGTACGTATTGTTCGAAGAAAACGAAAGCCGGGGTATAGAGTATACAGGGAAGTGCTGTATTCTCCGTGATTTCCCTCATACGTTTCATGAAATCCCCTTGTTCATTTGATGTTTTCATATTATTTGCCTTAACATAAAATTTGGATGACAGCACTTTGCTTCTAGAAGAATCAAAAACAATGTCGTTTTCAAAGGATTGTCCACTCTGTGTCGCCAAGAAGTCCTTCAGACCACTAACAAAATTTGATTCGGTGGCGGCATTATAATGTGCAGATTGCTTGTAACTTGTAAGCCAATTTATCTCAACATTGTCATCAATATAACTGTCCAATTTAGTCTTGGATAACACAGAATTTATAAGATTTCGTGTTTCACTCCTGTGGTATTCCTGTTCTGAAGTCACACAAAGCGTAATCATTGGTTCAGTGGTGAAATAATTTTCGTCCCACACACTATACTTGTAGTAATAGGAATCTTTTGAAACTAAATTGAATAGCTGAAGGCCTTGTTGAAGATTTACACATCCATATATTGAAGAACTTAGGTAAGCGAGGAATACAACAACGACGACAAATTTCCCGATAGTATGATTTAAAATGAAAAGGATAAACTTTTTGGGATATTTTTCCATTGGACTTTCCACATCAAGTCTCGTCTCAGGGGGCAATCCAGGAACACATAAGAGAAAACATTTCGACTTATTTTCATATTGGTTTCTCGGTTTTACAGTTTTACAAGAACAACAGAAATGTTTGCTCCCCTTCGTTCTATGTTCATTAATCGTTATAGCCGGACACAAAAAGAAAAGTTGATTTAAATAGCAAAAGAACACCGACACACCTGAAAGAAATGAGATATCAAATGAAATATAATTTATTAAGAAAGCATTCAAGCATCATCATATTTTGAAGGTGTATAACTTAAAACCAGGCCTGAATTTCTCTGGGGGAAAATGGAAACGAAACTTTGCGGGTATGTTAAGGCAGGTCATGCTTCATTTATGCACGTATACTGCATAATTTTTAAAATCTGTCTTACACAGAGAGAGGGAGCTACTAACTTTTAAAAACTATTTTGGTTGTTTACATGAGAACATGTTGTATCATAATAACATGACAAACATTCGCTTCTGCATGACGTCATTGCATGACTGTTATAAATAGATCATGGATGTACCTTAATAGAAAATGGAAAAGTAGCACGCTACCCCAAGACTTAAATATTGGTCTAACTGGCGATAATGACGGTAAAACACCCATAGTATATCAGAATTACTGATATAATCCTACCACTTTCAATAAGAAATAATTATTGAACATTTAAACACGAAACCATCTAGCCCATGGTTTACATTTTGCATTGGTGCTATGCAGTTTTCTTTAAAAGTTTTCTTAACAGACAATTCTATCAGTAATTGCCGTGTACATTAGTTAATGACCTTTCACACGATGTATATAAAGCCTCTAAAAGTATGCGGCCTAATGTGCTACTTTTGCAGTTTTATTTCAGTGTGTGACAGAGAAAAATCGGATCGACATGCTAACTGGAATGTTTTCCCCGTTAAACAAAATTGTCAATGAATGATATCAACATACCTTCTTAATATCATTAAATTCTCAGCGTTTCACATCTATATTCTATATATCCCATGTCATATAGATTTCAAATACTCCACATTTTGTCGATAATTGCATGGCACACATAAACAAATTCCTTGCATGTGTCAACGTCACTCGATGTATAGTCATGACGTCATCAGTTTACTTTCATTATTGATCAGACAGAAATTGCACAGCAGCAGTATAACATTTCGAATTTCGTTGGATCTTAGTAGCTGCATGGCTTATCTTATGCATCAATAAAACTTTAATAAAAAATAAAATCGGAATTTAATATATACTTAGTGATATACTTATTTCAATTATGACGTCACATTGTTTCGTGGATTTTATCCCAGTAAAGATTTTCATAACGTGCCTTAACGTACCCGCGTTGGACTTAAGTGTGGTATTTGTTATAAATTTTGACTGCTTAACGTAGTTCCACACTCCTGTGACGTCATAAGATTGTGCAAAGTCAATAATTTAATGACTGGAACATAAATTTTGTTGGAGTCTTTTTCAATAGTTATTGTAAAAAATCTTGTTAGCCATAAAATATTTCAAAAGTCTTAGTTATATTTGAATAGTCAATGATGCGTTTCAAAATATTGAATCCAAGGACAATAACTCTGTTTTCATTAAATTATTTATCAAGTCCATTATGCAATAGATTTCCTATATTTTTCACAAACATTTTACCAAGGTGATAAGGAATCATTATCGGTGTCTTTTCATGAAATTACATAAAATTTTAATCCATGAGTGGTTTTGAATAGCTCAGTTGTATGGTGCCAGACTTAGGGTTTTTATGGGGGTATACATACTCTGGAAGCTATAGATTTGAAAGTATTAAGGAAAGGTGTGGATGTTTGTTCATAAATAACTATAACAGATGTACATTTATTAATATAAACAGAAAAAATGATATGTAAACCATGCTACAAGAAAATTGTGTCCGTATTTGATTGTTTTTTAACATTTTGGAGAATAAGGCTAATTCGATAATTTTGCACTTATTATACTAAAACTTGATGAACATATTGAAAATGACATGTGTTTTAGTTATTGACATGTTTACTGATCAATAAATGCAATTTAAAATTGTTGTTGTTGTTTTTATTTTAAAATAACAACAGATAACTCTTTCCAATGGATTTCATAAAAATCTACATAGGGGTACATTACTTCAGTAGTGTCTATAATGAAAATAAATCTGGAAATCCTTAACTAATTTGCCTTTTCTCATTACTCTGAATGTTAATATATTGATTCCAAACAAAACAATTGCTACCTAAACCCCAAAAATCCAGGACTAAGGACCCACCTTAAATGATAGTTAATTCAAACAGAAATTCAAGTCGGACAAACAAAAGAATTATTGTACCTGTGTAAATGCAGAAATTCCGAATACTTTTGAATACCGACGATGCTCCAACGACAAAAGCCAGCAAATCTGTCAGTGACGTAATCGTTATGGCAACTGCGCCCTTCTGCATCATGAAGATCACTCTTTGTTTAATGGATACTTCAGACAGAGGTGGGGCGTCCGCCATTCCGGACATGAGGATGAACATATCATCTATACCAATCCCTGCGATAATTGGAGACATGGGTAAATAATTGATATCATTTTAATTGATACTTCACTTAGAATTTACACTTCTAAAAATTATTTTTATGAAGGAATGGTGGGGAATGTAGTTGCACAATGTTGCTCCATCTCTAGGCTTCTCAAGTCCACTATTAATGTTTTGCTTTGTTTCATTATCTATTTATTCTGCCTAGTTTTTAATGATTGATAAAATGTATAAAATGTTGGAATGTATTACCTAATGTTTAAAACGGTAAATAAATGAACAATTGTTAATGATGATTGTTTTAAAGTATCATTCAAGAATGTAGGGGGGGGGGGGGGTCACAAGCTGTAAGCGACACTGATTTTGATCAATGAATATTGGCCCCAGGTTCATGGAAGTGATGGTTTGTTATCGTGTGAACATCCAGCTACCATGACACGGGACCTTTATCTGAAAGATCCATTATTTTTCGTTTTTACTACTTGCCGTTTGGTAACGGAACAATTACTATCAGTGCTAAAAATATTCTAGCTTTAACATAGAAGCCGGAAAAAAAACCCATGACTACCCGGATGCGAAGTCAATACCCTAATCGCTAGACTACCATGTCATTGCTATTAAATGGAAATGAAAGTATTAGAATCATTCACAAATGCCTAGATAAATGCACAAATAAGATATCAATAAGATACATAAAAGATTCTAAAATGAATAAATAGCTAAATAAATAGAAAACATAAGGAAATAACACACATAAAAAAATAAATGGTAATCAATCACACTGACAAGTGATTCAACGTCTATATTTTTACAATATACATGTAGCCAATGAAAATGACAATTTTTCTGAATAATTTCATAACAGGGGATGCTTACTCCTCCTAGGCACCTGATCCCACCTCTGGTGTGTCCAGGGGTCCGTGTTTGTCCAACTATCTATTTTGTATTGCTTGTAGGAGTTATGAGATTGATCACTGTTCGTTATCTTCACCTTTCATAAAATAACCTATGGCTAATTTATAGAATCTATTAAAACACAGATGTCTTCAGTTTGTGGTCTCATTGTCCTATTTTTGCTGAGCAGCAATACATATTTCATGCCTGTAAGAACATCACACTCAATGACATCATTCCATTCTTACAAAGGACTTTACAGGTAAATAAAGTGGTAAAGGTTGATGTCAAAGATCCAGTAGTCATCATTATCCATTTTTGGTAAAACTTTAAACTTCAAAAAGAGAATTAATGTCCATATGTTTTATAACAAATGCTTTAGATTTCATAATAATCAGAGCAAGAATGAATTCA